>NC_042615.1:461621903-461986160 GCF_901001135.1 Rhinatrema bivittatum | reverse complement strand
ATTTACTCTTTCAAATAATACTAAGACTCGTGGACACTCCATGAAACTAACAGCTAGCAAAATTTAAAAATAAAATCATAGCAAGTATTTTTTTCATTTAATTCATAATCAAGCTGTGGAATTTGTTGCCAGAGGATATGCATTCATTTAAAAAAGTATGGCATAGCTAAACAAAAAAAGAAAATTTTTGGTTTGCTCCAAATAGAATGAACCAGAAATGACCTTGCCCAAAAATACCAAAAATGATTGGGTATTTTCAGTTTATTTAAGATATAGTGGCTTCCTGGGGTTCCCGGTCCCTTGCCACTGCTTACCTTATTTATTTATTTGTTGAGTTTTATATACTGTCATTCGGTAAAGCCATCATAACGGTTTACAAGGTTTACTTGGGTTTCTGGTGCCCGTCTGACATCACTCATGCCTCCACCAAGATGTTGTGGCCTGGGTCAGGCCTAGCTGGGATCTCCCTGGGAACTTTCAACACCCCTTCTATCCCCCAGAAATCTGTAGAGGCCGAAGACCTCCCTGGTCCCCACTTATGCTTCTATGAGGATCTTGGCAGTAGAGAGGGGAAGAAGAAAGGGGAATCCTCATTCACTCCTGCCCCACCACATCTATTTAAATATGGTGCTCAGCCCTAAGAATAGTGCAAAAGTGATGTCAAATGGCAGCAGCTGGTACTATTTTCTTGTTCTGTCCTCCAAGCCAATATATGGCTGTACAAGAGCATGGCTTCGGCTAGCACCATTTTGACATCACTTTAGCACCAGTCCACACTCATCCCAGGCATCACTTGCTCTTGAGCAGACAGGAGCCCACTACTGCAGCTTGCAAAGGGGATACAGTGGCAAAATCATTTGCTACAGGCCCGTAGTGAAGCGGGAGTAACACTAAAGCCAGTTGCTAGTAGAGATCCCCATGGTCTCTATATTTACTAAGCATGTTGGGGTAATTTTCAAAGGGATTTCCATGGGTAAATAGTGTTGACCTATGAACCCCCCCCCCCTTTTCAAAATTTCCCCAGACTCTCAGCAGGGAAAAAAGAAGTGCTGCTGGGAGTCATGGAGGTATGTGAGTAAAAAAACAAACAAACAAAAAAAACCAGTGACAGTGCAGCCCATGGAATTTTCAGAGGAAAACCCTGCAGGGAGTTTCTCTTTGAAAATCAACTTGCAGGTGCATGGGTACAAAGCAAGTACTGCCATCTCTTTGAATAGCACCCTATTTATAAGAAAGATGCATGAATGCACAGTAGCCAGAGTTGAAGCCTTGACAGTTAGTTCTGCTGATCACAAGTTTCAAACACATGCTCATTCTATCCCCTTTTGCACTTCTTTAGTAACAGAAGCAAAATGAGAGAAACCTTATAGTTCATTTGGGCCAGAAGGGTTTATTTGCAAGCGTTTTGTCTCAAATAAAGTGTACAAATATCATTAAAAAAACTTTACAGTTTCAACATTTACTACATCATCTCAACATAACAAAACACAATATGAAATTATATTTATATGAAAATATATTTATACACATAAATACTGATATAGATACAAATAAAGGAACTCAAATATAATGGTGAAGGCCCACCATATTTTGAATATTTGTACTCCTTATTTAGTATTTAAATTTGATTAGGGTTGTATATTATGAACCTTTGTGAATATTTATTCTGAGAGCTTTATCTCAGGCAGATAATGGCAGAAAACCTAATGGAGATAGTACCAACATAGGGACCATAACCTTTTTCCATCTGTTCTTTCTTCCACTCCAACATTACTTTATGCATTGCTTTAATGTCTCCTCTTCCTGCTACGCATGACTTGTCTTACTGCTGGGATTCCTACCGGCAATTCTTGTTTTTTTTCTACATGACACTTTGACATAATTTACCACTTTCCTTTGGCCCTCTAGCTTCCTCCTCCTAGTTTGGGCTTCCAGTTCAAGAAAAACCAGCTTCAAGAAAAACAGTGGGATGAACTTTCATTCTCAACTATATAGGGAGTTCTCTTAATTTCTTGTAAACTCCCTTCTCCTTTCACCAAGGGTGACCTTCAGCAACTGCAGGGCTGAAGGGTATATAAGGGTAGACTTGCACCAACAAGAAGAAAAACAGTAGCCTAAACTAAGAGAGTTTGACTCAAGACAGAATAAACAATTCACTAAAGTCCAAAAACAGTACATTCCACGGAATAGGCAACAAATGTCAGTAAACATTCCAGAAAAGATCTGCAGCCTCTGAAACAGAATCTTTCCCTTCTCTGGCACTGTCCCAGCTCCTTCCAGTAGCAGTTCAGATACCTCGCTGAATACCATGGGCTGGGCCCAATGCTGTTCAAGTCTCCAGCTCATACATGGACTCCAAGTATTACACACACTAGATTACCACCAGTTGTCGGTCTTGACCCAGATGGTACCCATGGCACTTGAAGCTTCTCCAGTGAAGAGCCATAGTCGGTATGTCATCTTTGCACAGAGCTAAGCAATCCCTGATGAGTTCTGGCAGTTCTCCTCCTGTTGCTATGACCTCATTCCTTGCTCTCCACACCTCCTCAAAGATAGATCCCGTATCCGGTGCTGGTCTGCACTCCTTATCGCATGAGTCCTCTCTTGATTCACTACTAGACCTCAGCTGAGATCTGATGTTCGACGTAGGTGGTGCTGTCCCTCCTCCATGGGGACACGCATGCTCCCCAGCCACATGCTCCCCAGCCACGTGGTCTTCCTTCCAGCCCACCAGAGGGAAAAATCAGCCATATTGAGAAACATGAAACATCTTTAAAAAAATGCACATTTCAGCTGTTTCTTCCTAAACAATGATGTGGTTTTCACTGGAACTGGAAAAAAATCAAGGGAACATGTGTAACCTCTCCCAGCCAAAGTCCCTGTTTGTGTGCCATTTTTCTAACATTCCTCCTTCACCAGAGATCACCTTCAGCAACTGCAGGAGTGGAAAATACCTCTCTACAGCCCAAAAACTGGGATTCAATCCACTGGGGAAGAAATAAAAAGCTCTAAGGCCCAAGGGGAGTCTTACATCAACAGGAAGAAAAACAGTAGCCCCAACCATGAGGGTTTGTTCCAAAACAGAATAAAAAGATTTTATTAAAGTCCACAGAATAAGCAGCAAAAATCAGTAAACGGTCCAGAAAAAATATATTTAAAAAAAAAAAAATCTGCACTCTTATAAGGTTCTTCAAAAGGTTACTCACAGTTCTTCTTTCTAGCTGGAGCAAATAAAATCCTCTAGACACTGCTTCCTCTCAAACTCCCCACCAAGGACCTTTCTTCTTTAAGACCCTGCTGAAGAATACAAAGCTTTCTCGTCTTACAGCAAGGGGGTAAACCGCACGGAGTGGCAGTTGCCGCCCTTAACAGAAGGCATGGGGCAAGTGCACAGAACAGCAGCTCCTACTACCATGAGCAACTTGCTGGGCAGACTGGATGGACCATTTGGTCTTTATCTGCTGTCGTTATTATGTCACCATGTAACTGTGAAACAAATTATGAAAAAATCAAATATAATAAACATGAATTATTGAAAGAGGTAAACCCTCATAAATGAGCTATTGTACACTTACGCTGTAACAGCATTTTAACTTTTGTGCACTCATTGCAATTGTGCATGCTCACTGAAATTAATCATGGGGTAACCCTTTTCATTTCACGTAAGATGTGCTGCTGTTCTTGAACAGAGAAAACTTTTTTTTGAATTTTTTGAGTTTTTTGGAACAATTTTTTGGAACTTTAACATCAACTCCGACTGACTCAATAGTAAAGAGACACCAATGAAAAGAGAACTTATCTTTTCAAAGGAAAAACGGCAGAGCAGTGAGCATGCACAATTGCAATGAGTGCACAAAAGTTAAAATGCTGTTACAGCGTAAGTGTACAATAGCTCATTTATGAGGGTTTACCTCTTTCAATAATTCATGTTTATTATATGTGATTTTTTTTCATAATTTTTTGATATCTTTATCACATACAATACCAGTCTTTTGATTTTTGAGTTTTACTATGTCACTGTGGGCTTCCCAAAGCAGAATGGTATCCTTTTGGTCTGAGGGTCCTTATCCTCCTCGCTGGCTCTCCTTCAATACTGGAAGGAGCTCTCTTTCCCCCTCCAGCAAACAGCAATGTCACACACTCCAGCCCTGCGCTTCTCCAGGCTGAACCTGCAGAACTCTTCAACTCTTTTGGAAACTTCAGCGAAGCTCCTCTGTGCAAAACCTCAGCTCGGGCTCCTGAGACCTTTAGTCAGGATTCCCCCCTCTTAATCTCCTCAAGAGTTCTTTCAAACTCTGACCTGTGCCTCGTGGAAAGCACTTTTATATCACAATAAAACCCATCCCCTTATGGGGGGAAATAAAACCTCCCCGTCAATGAAACCTCCACACTTCCTGATCTCTTTCTGAATGTCCTGAGGCTGGGAAATTCTCAGTACCTAGATATAGAACCACACGCTAGCGGCCTGACAGAGGCCACATTGCCTCTCCCTCCCAGCATAATCCAGCTACAGTCCTCAGCCCGGGGGGGGGGGGGTCCAAAGACTGCTCCCCCCAAAACATGGTGACATGGAGCCTGAATCTGACCACTAAGCTGTTGCCATTGAGCAACGCCCAAGACTCCCACCCACCAGGGCCTGTGAGCACTGCCTCCACTACATTTCCCAGCTGGGCCGGGAAGCAGAGTCTTTAGCTGGGAATTGAACCCTGGGCCTCCTACATGTCAGCACTTCCACTGGCCTAGCCCAGTTTTAATACAGGCTGTGTTTTGTTTGTTTGTTTGTTTTTAATGCATTGAGTAAATAAGAAATCTGAAGCCGCGACTGGTTATTATGAAAATTTCGCTCTTGGAATAATATGACAAGCTTGTAAACAACTTTGGTTGCGATATTGAAGAGGTTCAATTTCGTGACCCCCCTGAAGGACGAACGAGCAACTGAACATCCTCCGACTAATCATGCCAGCAGTGAAACGCACAGCCATCTTGAACATACTAATATTTGCAACGCAAATGATACGTAATGCGTAGTGACGCAGTGACGCACTAATTTTTAGCGTAACGTAACGTAACTCCATTTTGGAATAATACTTTGTATTGTATTAATACAAATGCCAATGTAAAATGTCTAACACGTCAATTAAATGACGAAACAATAGTCTGATCTTAAGCTACACCTACTAGAGGACCACGCTAGCTAATGCTTGTTCAGCAATTTGTGAAATGTTTGTTCAGCAAAAACCAGAACGCATGTGTGAAAGATAAGAGTTGTAAAGTGCATAAAAGTTTGCTCCGAAGGGGGCGTGGCATGCAGTTGTACTGAGCCTTTGTCTTAGCTGCATCTTGCTGGCAATAAAAGTCTATCTTTACGGATCAGTTGTCTGGACCTCCTTACTGACTAAAAAGAGACGGTTACATTTGGCGAGCCAGCCAGGAGGTACCGGGGACGCTATTTTAGCCCCCCAGTGGGTCCGGTAGTTTGGTGGCGGAGCGATCCCCCAGACGCACCTGGTGAGTGGCCACCGCTGAGTTCAGCGATCAGGTTTCTGAGGGGACCGTTCCACAGAAATTCTTCTGAGACCTCTGGGCTGGTGATCTGGGAAGAAGGCTTTCGTGACGATCGGAAGAACCCTGCAGGCGAGTATTATGGGAATGATGGGAAAAGTGAAGAATAGCTAAAAGAGTAGCAAATAACCGGTCCATCCGTGAGGGGACCGAGGGGGCTTTGATCACACCCCAAGCGGTGGTTTGGTAGGAATTGCATTCCGAAAGCCACGCGCATAAAAAGAGGAAAAAAAGAAGTAACGCGTACGATAGTGGGAATAGGTTTCTTGTTGTGTGAAAGAGAGTGAATGGCCTCGCAGTTCTAGGCCGGGCTGACCGCGTCCTAGTCGGGGCGATTGTGACCCTTTTGTGTCTGACGGATACGGACCCCTTACCTATCCGTCTTCCCTTCCCTCCTTTGTCTGTGAATTCTATCCTAATGGGAGGGGGCTATTCAACTCCACTAAAAGTTATGACGGAACACTATAGTGAAGTGTTCGATAAACGTAAATGTACGAAGCCCGGAATGGTTCAGCGATGCACCCATAGGTGGCCCGGTTTGTGTGTAAATTGGCCTCCGGAAGGAACTTTCAATTTCCAAACGGCCACAAGGGTCCTGAAAATAGTTGAGAAAGAAGAGAATCCGGGTTGCCCTGAGGATAAGCCATACATAACTGCTTGGATTGCAGTTATCGAGAATCCTCCGAAGTGGGCAAAGAAGTTAGTGGAGGGAGCCGCCCTCGTAATGGTGGCGCAAGTAAACAAAATGGGAGACCGGAAGTCCTCAAACCGGAAAAGAAAGGGAAGGGCGGCCATCTTAGGAATAAAGGACCATGCGTCATCTGCGGCGGCCATGTTTGTAGTGCAAGGGAACTCACGGACTCAAGAAAAAAAAATTAAACCCCTGCCGCCTGCAGTACTGCCTGACGCAGAAGATCTTCTGCCGCCACCCTATGCCCCTAGCTGCCCTCAATCGTATAATGCGCCACCAGATCCCCCAGCTCCCGCCGCAGCCCAAGTTGATCATGAAATAATGCCGATTCCCGAAGTACGGCTTGAAGCGGAAGCGGCGGCGGCAAAAGTTGAAGACTGCGGCGAGTCGTCCGTGTCAGGCGGCACTCGCAGTAAAACCCAAGCCGCAAGTTTGCAACTACCAATTAGAGAAACAACCACCGTAGTTCCCGTGGTCCCTACTGAAGAAAACGAGTATAATACTACGCAAACTATAAAGTTGTTTACTTACATACCTTTCACTTCCAGCGATCTTTTTAACTGGAAACAGCTCGGCCCCTCTTACGCTGATAATCCAGATCAGATGCTAGATTTTTTACGAGGAATTTTTGCAGCCCATAACCCCAACTGGGCTGACATTCGGCATCTCGCCTCCATCCTTTTTACCACCGAAGAACGCCGACAAATACAATTAAACATGGAAGAAGCAGCTTGGCTGGGAGCCGGGTCAGACGGTAATCCAGATGAAGTAGTGAGAGAGCATGCCCCTGTCGCCGATCCCAACTGGGATTTCCAGACGGCTGCAGGGCGAGCCCGCATTGCTGCATACCAAGTCGCCTTTCTCAGAGCTTTAAAGAAAGGAAAGCAGAAAGTCATGAATATGGGAAAGATCCACGACGTGGTGCAAGGAAAAGACGAGACTCCTGGAATCTTTTTGGAGAGATTGATGGATGCATATCGGCAATACAGTCCGTTCGACCCAGAGGACCCCAAGAGTCAGTCCGTCATAGTGATGAGCTTTGTCGGACAATCCTGTCCCGATATCCGCCGGAAGCTACAGAAATCAGAAGGATTTGAGGGAATGACTATTAGCCAGTTAAAAGCCATGGCTGACAGAGTTTATGTAAACCGAGAGCCGGACGGAGACAAGAAAGAAAAGAAAGAAAGTAGAAAGTTAAGAGAAAGTGTTAGTTTGTTAGCCGCAGCGCTGGAAGAAACGAATTTCGGAAACTCGGCCAGGCACTATCAGGGATATCCTGGGCCGAGAGGAAGGGGCAGGTCACCCTCGAGGGGACCGCCCAGAGGACGAGCAAGTAGAGGAGGATCGTTTAGGGGTGGAAGGATGCCGTTGGGAGCCAATCAATGTGCATTCTGCAGACAAGAAGGACACTGGAAGTCTGAATGCCCAGAGTCCCTGCAAATGAAGCAGGAAGGATATACTCCATCCAAACCAAAGGAAGCTGAATGGCAGATGACTGTAGGAGAAACCTCTAGCGAAGACAGTAGTGAAGCATGACTAGAGAAGGGAATTCTTCCATTCGATCCCTTAGTAGAAATCAAAGTAGGAACTGAGACATTTAAGGGATTGTTAGATACTGGGGCACAAAGATCAGTCATGACTACCGCTATTACCATGCCCACTTCGAAAAACATTTCCATTGTAGGGGCCTCTGGAAAGCCACTTATCGCTCCCTTTCTTCAGAAACGACAAGTTCGAGTGGGAGGACAATTAGTATCTCATCAGTTTCTCTACGTCCCGGGATGCCCAGTTCCCCTCATAGGGAGAGACCTTCTTTGTAAGTTAAGAGCCAACTTACAATTCGAATCGACAGGAGAAATAAGAGCATCCTTCGCTGATAACCCAGTCTCTCTCATCTGTCCACTCCAAGAAGAATGGAGATTACATCTCCCCATAGTCGAACATACTACTACGCACCGATATGGAGAAAACACCGTCCTCAACGAAAAGCGCAGACAGCTAATGGACAGTATACCTAAAGTATGGGCTGAACAAAACCCAGGAGGAATAGCCATCAACGCTACCCCTATTTGGATCGAGATGAAACAGAATGCACAGGTGATAAATCAATCTCAATACCCCATTCCGTATATGGCCAGACAAGGAATTCAGATACACCTGCAAAGATTGTATGATTTGGGCATTCTCCGGCGAATCCGATCTGCTTGGAACACCCCTTTGTTGCCCGTAAAGAAACCTGGTTCTAATGACTATCGACCAGTACAAGACTTAAGAAAAGTGAATAGTCAAGTAGCAGATCTAGTAGCCCTCATCCCAAATCCGTACTCAATCCTGGCTCAAGTCTCTCCTGCATCAAAGTGGTACAGTGTCATTGATCTCAAAGATGCCTTCTTCTCCGTCCCGGTGGCGGAGGAATGTCAAAAGATTTTTGCTTTCACATGGGAAGATGCAGATACTGGAGTAAAGCAGCAGTACACATGGACTCGGTTGCCTCAAGGGTTTAGGCACTCACCTACGCTGTTCGGTGAGCAACTGGCAAAAGATTTAAAGATGTATCAAGTAAAGTATGGGCCAGTCATACAATACGTGGATGACCTTCTGTTGTTTCGAGAGACGTACCTCGAATGTGCGGTATCCACTCTTCAGCTGCTAAAGACGTTGTACTCAAAAGGGTATCGTGCAAGTAAAAAGAAAGCGCAAATCTGTGAATTGGAAGTAGAGTATTTAGGCTTCCAAATACGTGGAGGAACCCGATGTCTGGGGATTTCTCGCACCAGTTCTATAAGAGATCAACCTGTACCCACTTGCAAGAAAGAGCTCCGGGCGTTCCTTGGAGCTGCAGGATACTGTAGGCTGTGGATTGCTAACTATGCAGTTATTGCCCAACCCCTGTACGACAAACTGCGGGGTAAAGAGGCAGAATCTCAACCCTTCCAATGGGAAGGAAACGAACTGGCAAGCTTACGTCAACTAAAAGAAGCCTTAATTGAACCACCTGCCTTAGGATTGCCAGATGTGATGAAACCATTCCATCTATTCGTCGACGAGAAAAAAGGCATGGCCATAGGGGTATTGACTCAAACCTTAGGCTCATGGGAACGACCTGTTGCATATCTGTCAAAAGGAATGGACAATGTGTCAAAAGGATGGCCGGGATGCCTCCGAAGCATTGCTGCTGCATGTCTACTGATACCCGAAGCTGTTAAGCTAACATTTGGACAGATTTTACAAGTAACAACTCCTCATACTATCCAAGGACTGCTAGAGACCCATGGACCAAAATGGATGACAAATTCACGTCTTGTAAAGTACCAAGCGTTATTATGTGAAACTCCAGAAATTCAAATACAGGACAGTAAAAACCTGAATCCTGCAACTCTACTCCCAACCCCCACTTCAGTTTCTCATAAATGTGGGGAAATTATGGCAACAGTACATTCCAGCCGACCCGACTTACGCGACCAACCCTGGCAAGGAGCATGGACTTTATTCACTGATGGAAGCAGCCAGGTTATAAATGGAATCAGGGTCGCTGGGTATGCTGTAGTCTCCGAAGACGACATTGTTGAAGCCGAACCCCTACCCCCAGGGACATCAGCGCAAAAAGCTGAACTAATTGCGCTCACAAGGGCTCTGCAGTTGGCAGAAGGAAAAACTGTAAATATTTATACTGATTCAAAGTACGCTTTCCTTACGATCCAAGTGCATGGAGCTTTATACAAGGAACGAGGATTCCTAACTGCAGAAGGGAAACAAATAGCTAATGCATCGGAGATACATCAATTGCTAGACTCTGTATGGGCACCAAAGAAGGTAGCTGTCATGCATTGTAAAGCCCATACAGGGAGAACTGATCCCATCGCCAAAGGAAACCAATGGGCAGATAAGACTGCGAAAGAAGCAGCACGTGTGCAATCACCACATACTTCAACTCCCACTTGCCCACTTCTACAGTTCACGAATGAAACCCCCATTTATTCAGCGGAAGAAAATGATTGGGCACAAACCGAACAATTTCATCAGCAGGATGGGTGGTGGATTGTACAAGAAGATAGGGTATGGATACCCGACGCCCTGGCATGGACTGTTGTCAGGGAAGCCCATAATAAAACCCATCTCGGCCGAGATGCATTAGCAACACTGTTGGCAAAAACTTACTACATTAATAGACTCTTTCAGCTAACTAAATATGCTGTTAATCAATGTGTTACCTGTGCAAGGAACAATCCCAGAAATGGACCTGGTCCAGCCCCTGGACATATATTGCGAGGAACAACTCCGTTTCAAGTTTGCCAAATCGACTTCACCCACATGACTGCTTCAAAAAGATACAAAGCAATGCTGGTAGCTGTCTGTACTTATACCGGATGGATCGAAGCCATACCCACGCGAACTGAGACTGCCAAGGAAGTAGTAACATTGCTTCTCCACAAAATTTTACCACGATACGGATTACCACGGCAGATAAATTCAGATAATGGACCAGCTTTCACCAGTGAAGTCACGCGACGTCTGAGTCAAATTCTGGGCATCCAATGGCACCTGCACTGCGCCTGGAGACCTCAAAGTAGTGGAGCGGTTGAACGAGCTAACAGGACACTAAAAAATCAGCTCGCTAAATTGTGTCAGGAAACAAAGACTAAATGGCCAGACATCCTGCCATTAGCTCTACTACATGTCCGATGCACCCCACGGAAGTCGGGTTTAACACCTTATGAAATGATGTACGCAAGGCCTCCACCTCTTCCATCTTTTCCTGAATCGCTGCAAATACAAGGGGAAATGTCTCTCAGTAACCAACTCAAAGGACTATATAACACAGTTATTGCGATTCAAAAATACACCTGCGACACTGAACCATTAGTCCTGCTAAACCCGATTCATCCATACCAGATCGGGAATTCGGTGTGGATAAAAGACTGGGATGAGTCTGATTCCCTCCAGCCCCGATGGAAAGGGCCGTACACTGTATTGCTAACTACTCCGACAGCTGTCAAAATTTTTGGATGTTCTTCATGGATTCATTGGACACGTCTCAAACCAGCTTCAGCCAACTGGCAGGTCTCCAGGATTGGAGACCACAAATTAAGATTCACCCAAGGCAGGCCCAATGCTAGTCCTGAGTAAAAAGATATCAGTAACTGCAACTGAATATTAATGTGTCCATTTCTTTCCTTCCTTTCAGAATCCATTACTTATGAATGCAACCATCTACGTCATAAAGCAATGTCACAGATTCCGACTTCCAAGATCTACGTTGCATCCATCTTCTACATTCACTTACTACTCTTCTGTACACCGACTACCTCTGTTTTCCTGTCCTTGAGCAAGAATTGCACCGAATGTATCAAGCTAATTCGTACTACCACTCAAACTGGATTTCAAGTTGTCTCAACAATCATCCACCAATCTCAACCACCAACTTCCTGTGCCACACTACCTGCTTGCGCCCTGAATACTACTCAAGGCTATCAATCCTTCCATCGATGTTTAGAAACTGGCAAAGTCATATGTCATACCCCAACCACTCCTAAGTACTACAACATCACCCTCACTGCAGGTCTACCAAAGAGCTACACATCAAGTATTGTCCCAGAAGGAAAAGGCATCTTGTACTACATCAACTCCACTAAGGTTCTTATGGGAAGTGAAACGATTGTCACAATAACGTTCGATGCCTGTGAAGCCATTGATAAACACCCAAATGCACTTCACTGTGGGTCTCAAGCCTGGAGAAATTCCTATGTCTACAATCACAAATACCTCTGCCCATACAACCGGGCAGCTAATCCATCCAGTTGGCTGCCATGCGGAGGGGACCTGACACTGTCAGGATGGGCTCTAGTTTGTGATTACACCGGTGGAGGTTACCATGGCTGCCACGGAATAGGACGGTTAACTGCAGTAAATGGTAATACAGTATCGATACAATGGCCTCTAAGAAGTGAAGGAATCCCTTGGCAAGATACTTGGGGATTTGGTATCGACGGAACTGGAAAAGACCCCATGACCTACATTACCATCACCCAGCGAAAAGACAAACCTCGTCCAATTATTCACCAGACTACTGTGGTGGGTTATCAATCCTTCTTCGATGAAATATCTCATGCCTCTGAGGAATTAAAGAAACATACAATTTCTCAACAAGTAAAAAACCTGTTTGTCAATTTGGCAGAAAACATAGCTCTCTCTCTCGAAGTCAAGAACTGTTTTGTATGTGGAGGAACAGATACAGGAGAGCAATGGCCATGGGAAGCCAAGGAAACCTTCCAATCTGATCTTAACACCTTGAATACCACTGTAACCTATAACCGTAAATCTCATCCATATGAGTGGGCACTACAGACTGATGTTATTGGCAGACTATGTATCTCTCGACAACATTCACGCATCTATACCGTGCCTGTTGGAAATTCTCCATGCACAGGAGTTCTTACTGCCAACCTTACCACCCAGACATGGTGGCAGACTGAAAATTCTACCATGCCAACTCCCATCTGGACTGACTCGACTTTGAACAAGACATGGACAGCTGCAGGCGTTGCTACTACCGTTTTCAATGCTCCAGATGGTTATTATTATGTATGTGGACGAAGAGCCTATGAACAATTACCAACAAACTGGTATGGAACTTGCTTCTTGGCTACAATTCGGCCAAGTTTCTTCCTACTTCCCATCACTGCTGGAGAAACCTTAGGAGTTCCAGTATACAGTCCCATGAGACCCAACAAACGTCGCAGCACTCCTAAAGTATCCATAGGAGATTGGAAAGATCAAGAGTGGCCTCCTGAACGAATTGTACAATACTATGGTCCGGCCACCTGGGCTGAGGATGGTTCTTATGGATATAGAACACCTATCTATATGCTCAATCGAATTATAAGACTCCAAGCAGTACTGGAACTCCTGACAAATGATTCTGCCTTGGCTCTCAACATCTTAGCCAAGCAAAACACTAAAATTTTAACAGCTGTCTACCAAAACCGATTGGCTTTAGACTACCTCCTAGCCCAGGAAGGTGGTGTATGTGGCAAATTTAATCTTTCTAACTGTTGTTTACAGGTAGATGACAAGAGTAAAGTCATTGAGGAGATCACTGATCGAATGATTCGCCTGGCCCATGTACCAGTGCAGACGTGGACTGGAATTCTTGACTGGACAGGTTCTTTACCCAACTGGCTCACTTCCATTCCTGGCCTTAAAGAACTCCTCTTTCCTCTGATACTTCTTGTTTTGACATGCAATCTATTTCCTATTTGTCTCCCTCTTATTTTTAGACATCTCCGATCCATGATTGAACATATTGCTGATCGGCGAGCAGCTGCTCACGTCATGATGATTAATAAGTATGTGTCTGTCTCCACATTTCCTTCATCTGATTCTTCTGACTACGACACTAACAATGATTCGGATACTGATTCTGATAAAGAGTACCTAACTACTAACTTATAAGTCTGATAAACTCTAACCTCTAAGCATTACCATAATGGAGCCAACGTGTTGTTGGGGTAAGTCGGGCTACAAAGGGGGGTGACACCAATATGGTCCACCCGTCTCAAACCCGTGAAGCAACCAACGACCTAACAACATATTAGGGCTCACATTCAATGTCACTGGTATTAACTCTTATTGTCGTTTCAGTTACTCTTCAGATATAAAGTGATACTTCTGCCTTCTCTTCAAAGTTGAAGTATCAAAGGGGGGAATGAAGAGGTTCAATTTCGTGACCCCCCTGAAGGACGAACGAGCAACTGAACATCCTCCGACTAATCATGCCAGCAGTGAAACGCACAGCCATCTTGAACATACTAATATTTGCAACGCAAATGATACGTAATGCGTAGTGACGCAGTGACGCACTAATTTTTAGCGTAACGTAACGTAACTCCATTTTGGAATAATACTTTGTATTGTATTAATACGAATGCCAATGTAAAATGTCTAACACGTCAATTAAATGACGAAACAATAGTCTGATCTTAAGCTACACCTACTAGAGGACCACGCTAGCTAATGCTTGTTCAGCAATTTGTGAAATGTTTGTTCAGCAAAAACCAGAACGCATGTGTGAAAGATAAGAGTTGTAAAGTGCATAAAAGTTTGCTCCGAAGGGGGCGTGGCATGCAGTTGTACTGAGCCTTTGTCTTAGCTGCATCTTGCTGGCAATAAAAGTCTATCTTTACGGATCAGTTGTCTGGACCTCCTTACTGACTAAAAAGAGACGGTTACAATATGAAGCCTTTGTTTCTTTAGAGACGCTCATCTGGATCATAAATTCTTATGTACATGTAGACCATGCATCTTTCAAATGATATATTTTTTCCCCCCCTACAATTTGCTGGTGGGATGTTTTCATGCAGCAATGTGTGCTAAGGAATTCTTACCATTTTCTCACTGCTCCTTCTTTATTGTACAAACATTCTTTCATGGTTCACAAACAAATAAAAAAGCATACACATGACACCAGGAGAAAAATGAAGAATAAATCAGGAGGAGGGGGGGGAATGCTAATTTAGGAATAAGGACTTTAAGAATGTCTCAATCAAGAAGAACAAAGTCAAAATGATGTAAAGCTGTGCCCCAGGGCAGGATTACATTCAAGGTGCCTGCTCCGATTACATATTCTAGGCAGAAGTGAAATGGGAAAGAGATAGGGGGAAAAAAAATAGTTCATTTTAAAGGGTGATAACATCTGAGCGAACATTTAACTGTTGCTTTTTAAAACAAGTGTGTCTTTCCAAACACATTGCCCTTTCACAGACTTGTCAGTTCTGTTTGCCTCCTTTCGCTTCTTTTTTCCAGAGGGGGGTGGGAGGGGGGGGGGAAATACTGGCCTTCGCTGTGAGGGCTTCCCCAAATTTCACCAGATCCCAGAAATTCTACTCCCCGCAAAGGGGGGGGGGGGGAATGACACAACCCTGTGCAAACCGTCACATGACCCTGCTGGTCATATGGGTCAGCTGCTGAGAACACGGCTAATTTTGAGACCACAGTTAATGATAGGGGAGGAAGGCCTGCTGGGAAGAAAGGCCTGAGCTTGTGACAATGCCTACAAAAGGCTGAGTTAAGCAGCAAAGCCATTGCTTCCCAGTGCTATCACTGAACAATGAGTGTAAAGGTAAGAAAGAAGGTGATAAAACAGAGCATCAGAATAAGGTGCTCGCCTTTTGAATGAATGAAAACTTCTCCCCCCCCTCACCCCCCCCCCCCTTTTGCATTTATCAACTCCATTACAAGTGATTGCCTCCGCTAATCCTGGCTTTTTAAGGGGTATAATTGTTTGGTTTCACCAACGTGGCCATGCTTTTCAGAGCTATTTGCTTTTCTGCAGGCCCCTGGCTTTCTGAATTCCCACTTACCAAGGATTATAAATGTAAATCAGGCATAGCAATATCCTTTTCTTCGCTTGGTGGCATGGGTTTGAAATACTGCAGGAGACAGGCGTATACTTGCTGCCAGTACACATGACTAATGACTGATCTTGCCTCAAGAGACAGACTTCAGAATATTCCTGACATGTTTTCACGATCCGCTTACCACTTATGTACCACTGTGATTTGTCTGAGCCAATTAAAGCCAGAATTAAGGGTGGGGTGGAGTACAAGAAGCTTGTAAGTCAGTTGGCATTTGCAATCTTGAAACAGCATATTCTTTGCCCAAAGTTGTATTCTTCTGCAGCTCCTGGAAATTGTAAGTGGGGCTTTAACCTAGGCCCTGCATTACCGGAATGTGGCCCTGGAGACCTCTGCATTTAATTTTTTGATTTTTTTAGCAGAATTATTACAGTGAGATGATTCGATTTTTGGGGAGTGAAAAAGACTTGTAAATGGATGAATACCTTCAAGGCTAACCATTGGAAGGGATGTAGAGTTTGGTATATTGTGGGGTTTGTTAAGTGTTCCCCTTGAGGAAGCTATGAGGGAGGTTTCCTCTAGAGGAAGCATTTCTGAGAACTATGTAATCTTGAGGTCCAAATTCAGACAGTCCGGATAGCAAAGTTAGCCGGATAAACTTATCCGGCTAACTTTGGAAATATATTCAATAGTACAGCCACACTATTGGTGTATAGCCTGCTATCTATAACCGGCTAACTTTAGGACAGCTCTTTGGCCTGACCAGACTCTGAATTTTGGAGTTAGCCAGTTAACCTAGCTGGCTAAATCAACTCCTCCCAATTATGTCCCCAGAACGCTCCTAAACGTTTTCGGCTAAGTTCTAACTGCCTCACTTACTAGCTGGCTAGAATTTAGCCAGATGTGCCCAAATATTAATTTAGCTGGCTAAATGAAGAGAAGTCCATAAACTGCTATTAATCAATCGGGAATAGCCACTGCTTGTTGCCAGCATCAGTAGCATGGGATCTATTTAATGTTTGGGTACTTTTCAGGTGCTTGTGTCCTGAATTGGCCACTGCTGGAAACAGGATACTGGGCTTGATGGAGTTTTAGTCTGACCCACTATGGCATATCTTATGTTATGAATTAGCTGGCTAAATGCTTTTGAATATGGACCTCCTTTGGTAGAAGGAAATTGGAGGGGCCCAAAAAAAATTGTGTTTCCCAGCATGCCTCTCTTCAAGGAGCCGGCTCCTCAGGGGCTTTCCTCCTCATGAGCAAGGCCCAAGGCCGAAAGGGAGAAACCCTCTAAAAGGGGAGCATCTAGTCCCCAAGGGATCAGAATTTTGTCCCAAAGATTGAGGATCAATCAGAGATCCCACAATCTGTGAAAGACCTAGGAGTGAAGAGGTTCTGAGGGGTATAACCTTGGAAAGTAGGGGGAAATTCCTTGCTAATGACTTAAGCAATGCAGAGTTTGTGGGGAAGGACAGAGTTGCTGTATGAGGTGAGAAGAGATACACAACCTTCAAATGAGTGAGTAAAAATGTGACTGAACTTGACATGAACACTGAAAGAAATGTGAGTTAGCTTATTTTATTCAAGTGAAGAGTTTGGAGACTACTTTTAGTACTTTTCCCTATAGGGGATAGGAAGTACATAGTTCATAAGAAACATTTTATTCAAGTTTTATATGTTGTGACAGAGCTGCTATATTCTTGCTGTAGACACCTGTGAACTCTGATCAAAGCAGTGATTTTTAATATATTGTAATCTCTGTATACTAGAAGCTCCAGACATAAAAGTTTGTTTGTTGAAGATACATTTTTGGTGTGAGACCCTCTTTTATCCTAAGGTGTGGGTTTGTCAGAGACTGATATCATTACTGGAAGCAGGTGGGGAGCAGTCAGAGGAGTTTACAGAGGGGAACCCAAGGTTTTAAATCTTGATGAATACTGCCCTTATCTCTGTGCCAGGTCCACTACATCATCTGTTTGACCATTATTCTTGTGAACCCACAGAGAAGCTGGCGATTATGTCTGAAACAGACATCAGATTGTCCTCTTATTGTCCTCTTAGGGGGTTGCATGTACAAGCAAAAATGTGTGCAGAGTTTTTGTGCAATTCTTGGCCTTAATGACACCTGATATTTAAAGCAGGTCCTAAATCAAGTCCTGTGCTTTGATTTGGTTAGTTAGCAATAAATTCTGCTTAATAGATTGTATGCTCAGTTGTAAGTCTACAGCATTTGTTTGAATCTTGTTTACAAAAGTTGGCATTAAATCTAACCTGGCTCTTTCTATTATTTCTGCTTCTAAACTTGTCAAATGATTTGGAGATTTGAATGCTAAAAGGCAGAGGGTAAATTCCTTGGTAACTGCATCTCTGAGGGCAGCTGTGGCTTTTAACTGCAAGGAGAAGTATCGTTCTGCAGGAGATACTGAGCAGAATGAATCTCGGTAGCACCTCTAAAAAATGAGTATCTATGGGACTGAGCGCTCTGGTAAGATTCTTGTTAGAATAATATATTGTTCATAAATCAATGCAAAGAATCCATAAGTTGGCACCTTTTTACCCTATCATAACAATGTTATCGCAAATGACTGGGAGCGACCAGTATTTATGCAGACAAAAAATAGGGAGGTAGTTAATACAAAATGTTGCGCAATGAAATATACCAATCCAATAGTGGTGGGTTCAGATGCAAAATGTTGGGAATGGTTTGCCTTTTTGTTTTTATTTTAAAATGTGCTGGTCTTTCCAAATAGGGTATTTGCCATGATCCCCTGGGGCCTTTCCCGCCTTAAATTAAGTGAACTATCTCCATCGAAAATACCTACACACCAACGTCAGCCACGAAATGTAGCCATGCAGTGCCGCCTCTGATGACAACACACTATCAGGGAAAAAAAAAAAAAGACAGAAGCAGCTGTGGTTCAAACACTGCTGGAAATGGTATTCCCGAAACCTGAGGAACTCTACTGTCAGCTATGGATATGTGGTGGAGCAGCCTCCAATGCAGTTTTCTTGAAGCTCATGACCAAGCCTATATTAAAAGAAAAAAAAAAACTTTTACAAACTCTGCACCTACAAACTAAACCCCAATATTCTATCTTAATGCATTGCTCAGAAGATCTCAAGCTTCTTGGCATCCCTCCTTATCAGTTTTCTAGAGCCAATAATGCCCCTCAAGGTCAAACTGCAGTTGTCCTGACCAGCCAGAGGACCAAGAGAAACCTCACGATCAGGTCCACATTTGTTATGCAGCGGTGGTGTCGGTGAATCTCTCCCATATTTTCTGGGCTATTGTCCAGCTGTTTTTTTGGACATTTTGCCCTGTTCTTTGCGCTAGAATGCACAGAGCAATTTAAGAACTGTAAAAAGCATGTGCACTTCCATCAAACTGATGCCAATAGGATAAGAAATCATTCCCTTTCGCAAATCTATCAGGCTGGACTGGGACAGTGCTTCCTGCCCAAAGCACGTTGAGTAGTGCTGTAGAAGCGATAAGGAGGAGTAGCAGTAGCAGCACATGATGGCTTGATCGATATTCCACTTTCCAGAGTACCACCAACGTTCGTGTCAGAGCATAATTATACTTTACTAGTTTCTTCCTGTCCATTGTTTCATTGCTTCTTTTTATTAACCAGTCCAGCAATGGACATGCAAGCCCAACAATCCTTACTGAGAAAGCCTTATTGGTTTGTACTGTGTTAAGTGCCTTTTTTTTTTGGCTCAACAGTGAAACAGCAATAACGATAGAAGGTTTGTTTCTGTTGTGAAAAAGGAACGAGAGACTGCATTGTTTCTGACATAAACTATCCGGCTTTGTACAGCAATGTCAGTTACTACAACACAGTAAATAAGAACAGACATGTTATTGTATGAGTTAAAGCTTTGGCTGTATTGTAAGCCTCCAATTTGGAGCTATTATGAACAGAAACCTGAGCAGACAAAATGCTTCTACCTCAGTAAGTTGCTGTAGAGAACGCCCACTTAATTACCATTGTCATACCCACTGAGGGAATGTAACACTACTCCTGCTCCATAATAAAAGTTAGCCGTATTAAAATGATAAAGTTTCCTTTTCTTCTTATCCATTTTTGCTGCTGGGAATGTATGGTGTTTTGTGTACTTTCGCCCACTAAACAATAAGTGTAGGAAGGGTTTTAAGAAAGCTATTGATTTGACAGGGAACACAGCTGTTTCAGCTCCAAGTGACAGGTTTTTCTTGTACCAGGGATATAACCATACTGTATAACCAGGTACTACAATAACAGACAATCTACCTTGAAGACATGGAAAGCTCCTAGAATATTGCAAATATAGGGATCAACTCTCCCAGATTATTCACCTGCTCCTGTACATAAATAGAGGGAGATATTTGTTTGTCAATTATCAACTGTTGTAAAATTAGATAACTGGGCCCAAGAAACCGATATCCTTCATACTTTGCAAATAGATAGCCTTGCCTTATAGAAGAGAGTCATTGTATACATTCCACTAGTACCCTGAACTCTACCCATGGATCTCTCTCCTAAGCTAAATTTCTATAAACATGTGGCATCTACACCACTCCAAGATAAATATATTTACTCTTGCCTTAGCCTCAAGCAAACCTTTTCCAGAGGAAAAGAAATTCTAGATATGTGGCTCCAAAAGGACTTTAATGTTAAGAGGTTGATGATTATATTGGGCTCCACCAATAGTTGAGAAGTTAGTGGTAGCCTTGAATAGAGACTTTAGTATTATATACCGTATAATTTTTAAGCTGACATGGGTGATGTAAATTATTTATTCTACATTTGATAAAGTGGTTTATAGTCAAGACTGTTAATAGGTCCACTTTATAGGTGGGGGGTTTTCAGCAGCACTGTTCCAAAAGAATAGACACAGGACCAAAGTCAGGAAATATTTTTTCTTGGAAAGGATGGTGGATGCCTTGAGCAGTACAAGATTGAAACATCATATAACTCCCACACTTATGAAACTGCACTGGCTTCCTGTGGCATTAAGGTCTCAAAATAAAGTTCTTAGTCTCAAGTACAGACTGCTAAGTGAAGAAGTATCCACCTGGATTACATCCACACTTTGAATATGCAAGCCCAGTTATCAGCTCCAATCATCAGGAAAAAATCTCCTAGAAATACCAACTCTGAAAGTAGTGTGCCTAGACATTACTAGAAACAAAGCTTTCCCCATAGCAGGTCTATGCCTTTGGAGCTTGTTACCTGAATCTATTCATTTCATACAGCTTCCTCTTGGATATCTTTCAAGAAGATGTTGAAGACTTTCCTATTTTTGCAGGCTTATCAATCCACCATGAGTCCTACTTAATTTTTTGTTTTATTTAGTTTCCTTTTCTTAATTTGTTTTTCTGTTCTTAACTGTTGCTGTATTGTTATTTTATATATGCAGGTGAAACTATGCTATGAATGTGTTATTGTAAACTGCCACATACTGCTTATGAAATGCATGGGTTATAATTTTTTAAAATAAATAAATGTATCGCCCTTCTGGCTAAAACAGATATAAGAAAGCATGGGATATAAGGAGATCCTTAAATGCAAAAAGCGAGAAGATAGAGGAAGCATGAATCAGTGACACAGCAGACGATAGCTGGGTTGGTACTAGCAGACTAGAACTCCCCAGAGACTGGTTGGATTCGTACAATATGTTGTTGGTGATGTTACCACTTGAAAGTGGAAGACTGAGCCCGAGCAGGATACGGTAGAGGCCAGCAGGAATTCGTTTGGATCTGCAGCCATTCATTAACGTTATGGGCTATAGTGAGAGCATTTAGGATTAATACCAAAAAGAGACAAGTGCACTGGATAGGAATATGTGATTAAAGAATTTAATGAGCAGCTGGACTGCCTGGAAGGCTACAGGTGCTCACATAGCCATTTCTGTCTGGCAAGCTACCCCAGGAACCTAAAATTAAACTAACAGCTGTGTGTGGCAGGCTGCAAGTACAATAATGATTACTTGGTACAAACAAAAATATTAATATAACAAGGTCTATCTGGCAGGCTAACCTGGGGACCTAAGAGGCCAGATATTCAGGCAACGGCCTTGTGATTAAATGTGAAAGAAGGAGTACTGAGTGTGAACTAAATAGGGGAGCTTATATGCTTATCTTCTCAAGATGGAGTACTAAGCAGTGATAGTGTCTTACAGCAATGAATGTTCATTGGATTTGAACTTGCGGCAAAGTATGATGAGTCTGAGATACTTAACTTCCCAGAGTTTATACTCTATGTGAAGATTAAGATCACATGATTTGTGTATTCCAACAGAGAACATATTTTTGATCAGGATTATTGTATCATATATTCCATTTGCTTTTTACCACATTGTGCCAGTTTAAATATCTTGGTGAAGTATGAAGGTTGATGACAGATCTAATATAAGAATCATGCTTCTACTGGCTTCTTCAATCCTTATAGAAAGTAAAACAAATGAATGGAATGTGAACTTCATCTTTGGAACCTTTGTTTGAGGATTTTTTTTTATAGAGTGTATTGGAATATTTCCCCAAGAATTACAAATGAAAATCCCCTGAAGAAGTTTTGTTAAGTGAAACATGTTGGGATAAAAGCATTATTTATGTGGTTGTGTATGATTGTTGGTAGAGTGTTTGTGTGTAGTGTGTTATGAATGTTTTTAGATGAATGATTACAGGTGTATCCTATAAAGAAAGTGTGGTTACTATATTTTTTAACTATATTTCATATGTAATTGTGTGATACAGTATTATTTCATTAAATAAAGTTTTTTTTGTAGGAGATATGTTTATATCATTTTTTGATTGATAAATAGGTGATATAAAAATTTGTAAAGCCAACTGTTGATTATTTAGGAGTATTAAGCAGGGCAATTGCTGGACTATACAGGGCCCTGGGTAAGGGTTGCTTTCAGTGCCCCCTTCCCTTTCTGGCTTGCATGCTTGTAGATTCACAGGTTGACTCAAACATGTGATGTGGTGCTCTTATGTACGCAACAGAGTGTGTTCTAGTTGTATAGAATGTTGAGAGTCTGTGCTAGATAAACCCTTGGTTTTGGTGCCTGTATTTATCCTGTTGGTTGTGCAGGTCCCCACCAAAATGCATACTGGTATAAATAAAAAAAGTTCATTAATATGACATCACTTAATATTCTACACCTATTTTCTGGCAAGGAAGACGGTATCCTGCTGCTATCAATGTGCATGGTCAGCAGGAGAGTGCAGTTCTTGATCAGTCCAGCACAATCAGCCAGTACTCAAAGAGTAAGGTCATGCCTAGAAATTAAAGTAACACATTCATCTGCAGCTAAGGCCACATGTGATACCATGAGTGGTCTTAGGTTAGCCAGAGGGCATATTTAGGCTGGGTTCTGGCAGAAATCTTGCCTAAACACCTTCTGCTTCAGAGCAGATTTAAAGTTATCCAACCTTGTGGGGCCAGATAACCTAACACTTAGCTTGGTATCTTTAAAGATATGCAATTAAGTGGCACTTTTAAATGTGTTTTAAGTGTCATAAGGCCCAATTCCTGACCCTCTCCCTAATATGAGAACATAAGAAGAACATAAGAACATGCTATACTGGGTCAGATCAAGGGTCCATCAAGCCCAGCATCCTGTTTCCAACAGTGGCCAATCATGGTATATGTGGCTCTGCTGGGCTGTGTAGTCCCCTTTCCCCAAACCCCTTCAATGTTTACAAACATGCATCAGAAGGTCAGCCAACCCCCACACCACCACCACTATTCCCATCCTCACTGTTTTTTAATTTTAGCTTTGTTTTTTAATTTTAGCTTTTTTCAATGCTCCCTCCCCACCCGAAACCTCAGGTCAGTCTCCCCCATCCCCTCCCAGATGCAGAAATCCAAAGCTGGAAGCAAGGTATTAATTTACCCACGGGTGGTGCTTCCAGCACTACTCTGGACAGGAGAAGTGCTGGAAGCATAAGCTATCCGCACTTTATACTTCCAGTGCTTTCAGCACTGCTCAGACAGCAGCAAGGCTGGAAGCATTAACTACGGGGTAACTTACACTTCCAGTACTTCTTTTGTCAGTTATCGAAGACGACCTTCTCAAGGAGTTGTTTCCACTCATTATCCTCCCAAGTTGCCTGCCTGACAGTGCAGCCTCCACAATTACGGACAGAGCATTACGTCTGCAGACAACTGTGTTGTAAGTGCTTGCTACAGTTCTTTTCGGGGGACGTTGCCACTCATAGTCACATGGGGTAAACATAAGAGCTACAGTTCGCACATTTAGAATCAGTATCACTAATGGACATCTCAATAGCATTATGCACAAAATTTCTCAGGTGTTCTCTGATGAACTGGGAGTTTATAAGGGACCGCAGTATCATTGCACCTGCTTACCTGAAGGCCAGGAATATATCTTTTTGCACATTGCCCTAAGATCAAGGCAGAGCTTGAGCATCTCATAGCACAAGGTATCTTAGAACCAATTAATACACAAAAATGGTCCACATCAGTTGTACCAATATTAAACTGAAATGAAGATGTGCAGATATGCAGAGCTTGTAAGTGTGCTGTTAACAAGGCACTTAAAGATCACCCGCTCTCCATGACAGCTGTCAACCGCTACTTACCACACTTGCTGGAGGGAAGGTCTTTGCAAACTTAACCTTGCACAAGCCTACCAGCAAATGATTGTGGATGAAGAAGTTGCAAATGCCCAGACAATTATTACTCATTGTGGAGCTTTACAAGTTAAATATCTCTAATTCAGAATCTCTTTCACCCCAGTCATCTTCATGTTGTTGGCTGGAATTTGCAATGTTGCACCTTATCTTGATGATGTCTTGATCATGGGAGCATGAAATGATAAAGTCTGTGTGTTTTAGGGAAATTCTAAACCAATTTGAGAAGTCAGACATTCACTTGAAGAGAGATAAATGTGAAATTGGGATTACCAGTCTCACATTTTTGGGCTAATGCATTGATGCTTCAGGAATCTATCTTAAGGAAGACAAGGGAAGAGCAGTTCATGATGCCTCTGAACCGACTACTAAAGATGAGATTGCTCAACTTCTATCATATGCTACTTCCACACAAGGCAACAATTGTTGAACCGCTACGCAGCCTTCTCCATAAAGCGGTGCTATGGAAGCAGATCCTTCAATATGCAGATGCTTTTTGAAACATTAAAACAAACTCATGATATCAGATTCTCTGCTCATTCACTATGATAAGCCATCACAATCGATGCCTCATCATTCAATGTTGCTGTGTTTTGCTAGATGGCACGGATGCACCGATTGCCAGCTATTCTCAGATCTTGTTGTCATCTGAATGGAATTAGACTCAGACTGATAGAGAGGCACTCGCTTTGGTAGCTGGGATTAAAATATTCCACAGCTACATGTATAGCTGAGCTTTTAAAATCCATATTGACCACAAGCATCTGTTGGGCATATTTTCCAAAGACAAGCCTACACCCCTGGTTTTGTCACCACTGATGCCATCATCTTTATGTTACTATGTTATATATTTGAACAAGTGGGAAGATACCAGTTTTGGAAAAGGATGCTAAATGGAAAAACAAAGAAAATGAAATGTGGTAGATGGCCTTAGTTCCCTACCATTCAGGAATTAGTTATTTACAAAAAGGAATACGACTGTTCAGCACCTCCCCCAGAGGCGGTCCGTAGTGCATATAAGTAGGGGCTAAGAGTTGGATAAGTATGGCTTTTGAGTTCAGCTTTTGACAAGTGAGGAGCTCCTGATGTGTTTCTTTGAGAATGAGGCCTATTCCACTCACTGATCCATATTTTTGCAGGCTACTCCTTCCTAGGCACTCCTGGCCTGTCTGGAGGTTGGTCTCAGTTTAAAAAAATTTTGGTTAGTGTCTTGCAAATTTATTTATTTATTTATTTATTTAAAGTTTTTTTATACCGATTTTCTTGCATAAAATGCATATCAAACCGGTTTACAATGAAACAGAATGAGCAGGAAGTAAAATTCCTTAGTCTAATACATTTAAACGTCAATAATGAAATAATTTTAAACAAAGCAAAAAGCTAAATAACATTAATAAAAGTTAAATTATTAACATAAACATAAATATAATTATATTAGAAGGAGCACAAAGGTTAGCATGAAGGAGAGCACAAAGGGGAAAACCCCTTTGTCACGCCCGGCACGCGACGCCTGGTGTAATCGCGATGTTAATCGGGTCGCCGCTGGCTGGTCCTCATGACATCGGGGAATGTTATATTCCCGAGCTACTGGAATCAAAAACATAACCTAACGACAAGGCTATACTTTTTGATTTAGAGGGCATATTAATAGCATGTGCACATATTGGTTTGTATTGCATGTTAAGTGATGGTTTAGCATGCATATTAAAACCTTTAGTGATGGCATGCTAAACAGAGTTGCTTACATGTAACAGGTACAGGGGCAGATTGGCCTATTGGGGCTTTATGAGAAGTTCAGTGGAGTGGAAGCTTGATCATTTTGGTGATGGCTATTCCCCAGATCCGGATGATAGGACACTGAAGACCTGACAGAACCCTGTCTAGAAGAGAATGACAGATCTGCAGTGACAGTGACTTGCCTTCAGAGAGGATTTTTAGTTGTTAGAGACTGAGACTATTTTTGTTTCGCAGGAGGTTTTTTGTCCACCCCTCCTTGCCTGGAGCTGGACTAGAAGAACACAGTTCTGAACTTTACTATCAGACCCCTCCTTCAGAGAGGTCCAATATCAATAAGGAAGAACAGGGGCGATTCCATCATGAGTCAAGGTGAGGCAGTTGCTTCAGGCAGCAAAGTTTTGAGGCGGAAAAAGTGTCCTTCAAAATTCTCAATCTATGGCCCTTTCACCGTGCCTTTAGGCGCAGCTCTGCCAACAAGTCTGAGGGATCCCCATCTGCCGTGAGCAGGAAGAAAAAAAACAGCAGTGGTGTCAATTTGATGACGGGTCCGAGGGCGTCCCCACCCCCCTACAGGCAAGAAGAAAGAAGCCACCGAAGGCAACTTTTAATGATGTGCCCACTAGAAGAACCACCAGGGAGGTGGCAGCATGGTTTTGATTGACTCGCCCATTGGGTGTTCCCCCCCTTGTGGGCACGAAAAAAAAAAACAGCAACGCACTGTTAAGAACCTACCCCTGGGCTGAAGTAGAGCCATGAGGCACCAAAGATGACTGCCCGCAGCATTCCCACCGGCTCATGAACAGTTAGAACAAGGGAAGGAGGAGAGGCAATGCATAGGCAGGGAGGGGACGAGAAGATGAATGAATTTCTCATGCTTCCCCTTCCCTTCTTGGTGAGAGAGGAGGGAAGGAAAACTGTGATGAGCTGAATGAGTGAAAGGGAAGGGGACAGAGAGTAAAGGGAGTGAGAGGAGAAGGGGTAGGGGTGATTGAGAGGGGGAAAGGGAGAGAGAGGGAAGGGACAGCGGGTGAGTGAGAGGGAAAAGGGGGAAGGGGTGAGTGAGTGGGGGAGGAGATAGGGGAGGAGCAAGCATGTATTGTGGGGGATGTGAATGAGAGGAGATTGCAGGACCAGTAGTAGTAGGTGGCTGCCTAGAGTGCTACAGTTTTGGGGGTGATACAGCAGGGGCAAGACTGCGACGATTGCAGCTCCCTGTTCTTCCCACCCCTGTGGGTCCAACATAGGAAGTTGGTGCATGGGCCCACAGGGGTGGGAAGAAAGACAATCTCTGCAGCCAGAAGGAGCAGGAGCAGTGTTGGCCCATGTGGCCAGAAGAAAGCAAGAGCAGCCTCTGCCCAAAGGGAAAGAGTAGTCCTATCAACTGCAAGGGCTATAGGTGGATATTGCTACAGCTTGGGCATTCCAGAGGGGGAGAAAGTGTGTGTGAGCAAGCTTGTGTGTGTGTTAATAAAAGACAGGACAAAGTTTGTGTACAGCTCCCCTCCTCCTACTCTTCCACAACAAGCTGAGTGACTGGAAATCAAAAGTTCACAGGTATGGCATTTATTTTATCCTTATTAGTTTTAATTATTGGATGTTTAATGTGTCTGCTGTTTTTAAATATTTTATTGATTTTTTGGGGAACGTTTTAACAATTTTTATGTGAGTTTATTGAATGTTCTATTTATCAGCTGATTTGAAATATTCATTTTCTTAGTATGTTTCTAATACAATGATGTTTTAGATTTCTTGATTTTATTTGCTTTATGAGGAATGGCGATGACTCTTTTTCCATTATTGCACTGCATACAGAGTCTGGCTTGTTGCAGTTTCTAGTTCAGTTTTGTCTGGACGTTTCTATTTATGGTCTCTTTATTCTATATTTGGTGAGTGTCTGGCTGTGTTCTGCATGGCAACTGTGGTGAGGTATTCTGCTAGTGTGTAGCTTCTGTGAAGAGATGTACAGCAGTCTGACTTGTTCTATTTTTCCAATAGGAGGTGTATTGGTGTTTTAGTACCCAGTCTGATATTTGTAGTGTTGCTTTTAATGGGTAGGGTTGATACTGTTTGAGTGTTGGCAGTTAGTGCTGTTTTGGTATGGAAAGTTTACTGTATTATAATTTGTTATTGTTTACTGAGGGCCAAGCTTTCACTTTATAATAGGCCTAATACCATGTGTGTTGCATCTTGCTTTTTTGCAGGATTTTCTGGTTGTCACCACAATAGTACATGTAAATATAATATACCTGATGTTTTTACTTCAAAAAGACTATTTCATATAACATATGTTATAAATGCCTAATTTGTAATTGTGTGGGAGAGGGCCAGGGGGAGGAGGGGACTGGGTGCAAGGCTTTAAAATTCACCTAGGTGGCCAATACACTTGCCCCGACCTGGAGAGAAGGCTTCATACACACAAACAAACCATTCACTTTCTCCTACTTCCCCAGGGGTCAAATGTTTGGGGGGGAGGCAGGTGGTAGAGTTCCTGGGAGTGTGTCAAGGTTGTCAACTTCCTGGAAATATCAATAGCGCTCTATCTGCCACCCCTCTGGGAACCTTGATGCCTGAAACCCCTCTTCTCCAGCATTTCACCACCAAAAGGGCTAGACTCTAAGGGGGTATCCATTTCCTCTCCCTTCCCCCCGTTCTCCTGGTAATTTGACCTGCACCGTACCTTGGAGGAGGGGGAGCTTGGTCTTTTTTTTTCTCGCCTCGAGCCACTCCCCTGAGGAAGAAGGTGAAGAAATCAGAAACCCTCAACAGGATCTTCATCCCCAGGGACACAAGCACAGGCTGAGTTAAGAAGGACAAAACAACTGGACTCAGGTAGGATTTTTCTATGCTCTACGGGGACCCCACACAGAGTGGGATTTTCCCCAAGTACTGGACTTCTTATACATTCAGAGCAGGAGTGGTAAGACTTTTATAAGGAACCTGAGCCAGAGACATTTACACAGCAGGAAGAAGATAGTTAAGTGTAATTTCATTTGTTCATAATTGGGCAGTGATTTAACGTTTTGCAGAATCAGTAAAATATTATTTGAACACCCAACTCTGTGTCCAGTGAATTTGTCCCCACAGCATTACAGTATCACAGTCCACAGACAGAATTACATGTGTGTTACAGGAAACAGCACACCACCATCTGGGCCATAAGCAACATCTTCCCCCCACAGAAAGGACCCACACCTTGGGGATAAAAGAAGAGGCAGACCATAGTGTAGACAGCCTGACTCAACTGGCCACTGTCCTGAATCTCAGATTGACAGATCTGGCCCTAAGCAGTCTGATCCAGCTCCTCCCCTCTCAGGCAGCATGCAGGGAAAAAGGAGGGGATAAGACTGGCGTAGAGAGTGCACAGAAAATAAGAACTACTCTACTCCCTAATCCAACCCCTCCCTTCTTGACATTTTACTTTCCTCCTGGTCCTGTGTATGGAACAGGAGGAGAAGGGATATGCCTAGAGTAGACAGAGCAAGGCTATTCTACTCTCTAATTCAGCTCTTCCCCTCCTATTTTGCAGGGACTGGAGGGGATGGGGAGAGCCTGGAGCAGACATTGAAGAGCAAAGCAGTGCCCAAGGTGAGGTACATTCACAAAACAATCAAAAACAAAGAGGAAATAAAAACAAATAAAGCAATGAAACAGTAAACATTTAAAAACACAAGACCCCATTTGGTATTTGCTTGGATTGCACAGTTTAGTAAATCTCGTACTTTTCTCCATGGCTTAGAAACATGGCCCCAAGTTTGAGCACACAGAGGTTAATTGACTTCCTCAAGGTCACACAACAAATGATGGATATGGGGCATCAAAGCACTTCAGAGTTCTGTGCCTTAATCACTATGCTAATATTACACTCCCTGAATATACAGTTTTTGTAGTATTGCATTTTCACATTGCTTCCTTTTTTGCTTGATGCTCTAATAATTATTTATAGTGCCAAGAACTGAAAAGTGGAAAGACAGTGACAGCTGCCAGCTTAAAGCATATTCTGACAAGCTGTGTGTCAGTCATTGCCAAATCAAGATTTACCTGTTGTCTTTGAGCTTCGCAAGAACGTCTGGCTTCCTTTTCAGGCTGCCTGCACTGCTCTTTCTATTTATTTCTTCCTTTATTTACTTTTCGCCTTCTGGTTGACCATAAAAGAATCTGGAAACCCAAGACATTGTGTTAATGAAATTTATCTTTTCATGTTGTATGAATAAGGAAACGAGGAGGAAGGAAGGAGAAATAAGAGACCATCAAATGATAAAAAGTTGCATTAATCAGGTTCCTTATTCAAATTACACGCAATCCCTGTTAGCAAGTTTAAGTAACCAGCATGACGTTTACAATCATTTTCTCTGGCAACCATCATAAATAGTACAATTGGAATAATAGCCACTTTCTTCTGTTTTATTTAATTAATAGTGTATGCTTCTTTCTTTTATGGTAAGCAAAGCTGTGACCTCTCTCTACAATGCAAGGATACAAAGTACAAAACGACTATGAAAGTTTCTGTGAACCTTATGGACGGAAGGTTTATGACATTAAATAATATTATTTAATTTACAACTTGGCGAGATGTCACAGGGAGAGAGAAAAGGGGAAAATGCTGCAAAGGACAAGGAAAGCTCTCCCTTTCAGTGTTTGTTCAGTACTAATCCAAAAGACATCTGACAGAGATCAGACAAAAGACAAATTACATGGCTTGTTGAGTAGCTTACTTCCTCAGATGGTCAACCCACTGCTATAGTTAAGTGGCTATTAAAAGTTTCCTAACGCTCTGAAAAATACTTACTGTACCTGGATGTAATTCCCCTTGAGGTACTAATGAGAAGGCATAAGCTAAATACATAATGAAATAAATAAATGAGCTATTCAGGACCTGAGATCCTAAAGGGTGATTCCGTTTGGCCAAATATCCTGCTTGTTTTGGTGAACTCTTCACATATTAAAAGGACCATGTTACTATGCTAGTAACTAAAATTAAATCTGCAAAGATAAGACGTAATTTTTAGCAGCTTATCACCTGTTAGTGCTCTTATTGTGATTGGTGTTTACCATAGAAAAAGAACATTGATGGCAGAGCCATTGTCCAGGCCCGTGAAATATGGCCATTTTTCCTTCTTGCTGCAATGCTATAGAATTTGCTTGGCCTCTGCCTTTATCTTCATTTTCTATCAACTTGGAATCTTCTGTGTTCATCGCATTTTTGAATTCTGTCATAGTTTTGGCCTTCACCACCCCCACTGAATTCATGTTCCATGTGCCCAGCAACCTGCCTGTGAAGAAATAGTTCCTTATTTTATTCTTCACCCTACTCCCTTTCAACTTCATATCATAACTTCTTGTCCTAGAACTTCCTTTCCCCTGGAAATAAATGTTTATTATTTTTCCTATTATGTATACTATTGATGTACCTGAATATTGTTTCGGTGTCCTCTAGAGTATACAATATTTAGATCCTTGAGTCTCGTTTTATAAGGCTTACATTGTAGACTCTTGTGCCTTAAAAAGAACGTTCCCTTCTCAAAAAAAATAAATAAAAGTATATAAAGCACACCTCTCCTGGGGAACCTGTCAGTAATACAGGGAGTGGGAAAAGACATACTAGACCCAAATAGCAAAACGGTTCAGATTTCGGTGGTGTTTTTCACAATCTTTTGTGACCTGTGTATTTTGTTTTATTCCAAGAGAGTGCATCATTTGGTGTTAGTGATAGCTTGTCTAAGTCATTTTGGTTTATCGTGTGCGCAGGACCCAATTTAAGATTATGGCACCCATGGGAAGAGGACCAGGGGTAAGAGACTTTGCCCCCAGAAATCAGACAACAGTGGCGGAAATCAAAGTTTTGGGCACCTTCAGAATATGGCACCCAAGGCAAGTACCTATTTTGCCTATGCCTAAATTCAGCCCTGGTGTATGGAGTGATTATGCAGAAAGAATGGAGCGTGAGATGAGTGAGGCTAATTATGAATTAAGAATGGAGCGTGAGAGGTGCACGTGGTGGCAAGGAGAGGAGTAGATGGGGGAAGGGCAGGGAAGGATGAGATGACAACGAGGACAGGGACTAGATGTCAAGCACGGAGGGAACAGCCTGAACAGTCAAACTGTGCTGTGTGTTCTGTTAGGTGAAGGTCATTAGATACCAATGCAGAAGGATGTGCTATTAAAGAAGGAGGCAGAGAACAGATATCCAAAATGAGGGACAGCTGCCATCCTTGCTTCAGCTGAAAGCTACGGAAGAGAAGAAACTGAATCAGATTATGGGTCTCACTGACATTGCTGCAGACCAGCCTGAGGAGGAAGCAGGTGAGGAAACTCATTTCAGCATCACACTCCCATCTACACAGAAAGGGGCAACCTAATGGTTCATGCATGGGAATGCACATCAGGGTTTAAATGTGCCTTCTCATGCGGACACTCCTTGAGACCTTTGCCAAATAGCAATATCTTCAGTCTCAGGTGACTATTTAGATTGTAAGCTTAGGGGGAAGAGGTTGTTCAGGGACCAGTTTTGAAAGCTAACCACATGGTTGCAAACTCCACTGGTGCTTTTTCCCACAGACTTTGCATCAGTTCTCAAATGGAAAGTGCCCGCATACCTTCCCTTTAAAACTGCCAAGGGGAAAAGTATCCACAGATTTGTATCCGCCCTACTTAAAGCTACTTTTTCCCTTAAAAGACAATGCACTTGGTTTTTGAAAATGTACTACCACATGCACTGTGGCCTCCCCCAACCTAACCCCACCTCTGATCCCTCCTACTTTTCCCATGGGCAAAAACATGCATGCTATTAATCCTTGCATGTGCTTTCCCCCAGCATACAGGGTGGGCAATGTTCAAACAGCCTATTTGCCAAGTAAAGAACCATTTACACAGATCAATTGCCCTCCCACTGTCTATATTTGATATACAATACATAGTTTGATACACAAATTGCTAGATCACTGTCTTTATGTTATACTACTATCTAGTTTAAGACAATCCCCTAGTATGAAGGCTGTTATTGAGGTGTTAGGTTAAATCTTCTTTTGATCATAAATCTCGCTAGAGCAGGAGTTCTCAACCCAGTCCTCAGGGCACACCTAGCCACTCAGATTTTCAGGATACCCACAATGAATATGCATGAGATAGATCTGCATATAATGGAAACACTGCATGCAAATCTATCTCATGCATATTCATTGTGGATATCCTGAAAATCTGAGTGGCTAGGTGTGCCCTGAGGACTGGGTCGAGAACCCCCTCGCTAAATCTTAAGGCAGTAGTAAATGACAAATTCAATAGCAATTTTGCCTACTGATCTGCAAAAATTTGTTTAGAAATGTTACTTCTTGTGATTTCCTTCTCACAAAGGCATTGACGATTCATGTAGCTTTACCAAGTCTCCAGAGTAATAGTGTACATTTTGATTTTTTTAGGTTTCCTAGCTTACAGAAAATGTTTGACATTAACTCCTTCTTGAACTGGAATAATATATAAAAAGTAACATTCATTTCTTAGCTTATATTATGCAGGTTATACCTGTAAAGGTAAAAATTGTACCAGACGGCATGATTGTGTTTTTATTGTATGCTGTTTCCTTAATGTCTTGCTTGAGCTGCTGAGATTTATCACCTAAAAATTCTAAGTTTACCACTGTGAAGCTGGAAAATTATGTTCCTGTGAGTTGTAAACTTCAGTTGCTTTATAAAGAAAACATCGTGGGACATGGCGATGCCGTCATCCTGAAGCCCTACTCCCTAAGAGTCAGCAGCAAAATTGCAAATTTTACCATCGCCGTGGTGTTTTTGCTGAACAGTAAATCCCATTCTCTATGAAAGTTTTAATGGATAATTGTGGTAAGAGATCAGGCAAGATGGCTGGCAGATTGAAGCGATTAGGAACGAATAAGTCCTCCAACGTGGAAGAAAAGATTGTGCCAGAAATAGGTCCTGTAGCTGACAGCCTCCCTGAAACCTTATTGCATGAGCTCACTAAAGCTGTTCTAAGCAACTAATGAAAATACAATACTCAGTCAATGAAATCCGCGATCAGGTAGAGGCCTATAATTCAGTTATTTCTGGTGGTAACACTCGCATAATGGCGCATGACAAGCAATTGGTTGAGGTTGGTGGGTCTATTAGTGAGCTGCAAGAAAAAAGTAATTTGCTAGAAGAAAAGCTGGACGAATTGGAAAATAGAAGCCGACGCAATAACTTGCTGATCTTAGGGGTTCCTGAAATAGTGTCTGGTGAAGCACTCCTTAAATTTTGTGATAACTGGCTCCCAGAAGCACTACAAATTAAGAGGTAGATTTTATAAAGTTGTAAGCGCTACCCGGTGCGCGCACTTGGACTCCCAATTTTATAACATGTGCACGCATGTTATAAAATCTGGGGTCAGTGTGCGTGCAAGGGAGTTCACAATTATGCAACTTGCGCACACCGACGCCTGCAGCCTTCCCCTGTTCCCTCCCAGGCCACTCAAAAATCGGAGCGGCCTGGGAGGGAACTTCCCAACCCCCTAACCTAACCTCCCTTCCCCTAACCCTATCCTAACACCCCCCCCCCCCCCCCCCACGACCTTTATTTTACCTCTTGTGCGTGCTGGCAGCCTGCCAGCACGTGATCCTCCAATACAGCGGCAAATGGCTACAGTGCCAGAGGCCTCTAGCCTCGCCCCATCCCAGGACTTCCCCGCCCCTTTTTTGAAGCCCCAGGACTTAGACACATCCCGGGGCTTTACGTGCGTCGCCGGGCCTTTCTAAAATAGGCCCGGCGCGCATAGGCTTTTTGAATCCGGCCCTAATGTTGCAAAGAGAACAATCCTGGTTGAGTGAGTGCACAGGTTGGGGGCCTGTGGACCTGATCAGGCACGATCCCGACAAGTTATATTGAAATATCTAACTTACACAGACAAACATAAGCTATTAAATGCTTATCACAAAATGAAGGAGCTGCAATATGAAAATAGTAAATTACTGATCTTTGCTGTTTTCTCCACCAAGGTCCTTGCCTCAAGGACAGAATTCACCCCATATTGCCTGCAGTTCTGTCACAAGGGGATAACATTTGTGTTGCAATACCCCACCAGATTTAAGGTCGTCTATCAAGGGGAAACCAGGGTGCTGGCTACAGGATATGAAGTGCAGGCCTTTGTGAAGTATCATGTGCATTGCCACTACTGTTTGTCATACTGTGATTATAGGATTGCTTTGCTGTTTCAACTCAATACTTGTGCTGTGTGAGCGAGAAGGAAAGAGGAAGAAAGAAGGAAGCCATGGCTGACTGTTGGCAGTTCTACATGGCAGACATGTTGACCATGTTGCCCCTGTTTTTCAAGTTTCAGCACAGCTTAATAAAGTTTTATTTTATAATGATGACATTTTTGTTTGCCAGCATATACTTTTTTGGCACAGAACTATAAGCTTACCTCAGTGCCTGATTTTTGCTGCTGAGCCTATGCCTTGAGCCGCTATATAATGTACAGAAATTCTATGGCCCTGTACTCTTTGCATTTAGTTATTTTTCTTTTTTGAAGTAGTCTCACTCTGTGAGCCTTAGGATTGGTACTATTGGAACTACTTGAGTTATTATGATTTTATTCCAGCAGTATGTGAGTTTCTTAAATTGTTATTTAATAGTATGATTTTTTTTTTGTTTTTTCTTCTATTGCTCATGTCATTTGAACAAGTGGGTACGCTTGGAAATTTGCTGCTGACTCTGGGAGATCCATGGTTGATTGGGAATCGTCGAGTCTTGGTGCTTAGGGAAGGAACCACAGTTGATGACAGGGCTACTCAGCCTTGAAAATTGGGACAGTCCTATAGTTGGGGTATGGTCCTTGGGGAAGGTGGGAAAGGATAGATTACCAAGTTGTATGCTTTCTGTTGTGTGTGGGTGTGCAGAGAGGTGAGGCTGGGAATGGTTGTGTGTGTAAAGACCTAGTGGTTTTTTGGGTGGCCGAGCAGGTTTTGTGCCACACTGGACTGCTGGCAGTATGAAGTGTGTAAGAACATAAGAACATAAGAAATTGCCATGCTGGGTCAGACCAAGGGTCCATCAAGCCCAGCATCCTGTTTCCAACAGAGGCCAACCAGGCCACAAGAACCTGGCAAGTACCCAAACACTAAGAAGATCCCATGCTACTGATGCAATTAATAGCAGTGGCTATTCCCTAAGTAAAATTGATTAATAGCCATTAATGGACTTCTCCTCCAAGAACTTATCCAAACCTTTTTTGAACCCAGCTACACTAACTGCACTAACCACATCCTCTGGCAACAAATTCCAGAGCTTTATTGTGCGTTGAGTGAAAAAGAATTTTCTCCGATTAGTCTTAAATGTGCTACTTGCTAACTTCATGGAATGCCCCCTAGTCCTTCTATTATTCAAAAGTGAAAATAACCGAGTCACATCTACTCGTTCAAGACCTCTCATGATCTTAAAGACCTCTATCATATCCCCCCTCAGCCGTCTCTTCTCCAAGCTGAACAGCCCTAACCTCTTCAGCCTATCCTCATAGGGGAGCTGTTCCATCCCCTTTATCATTTTGTAAGGCACCCAATGGTATATTTTGCGGGGGTGGGGGGGTGTCTAGGCTGGGAAGGGTGGGGCATGTCTAGGCTGGGAAGCCCCTTCTGGAACACATAAATATACTTTTTTGTATTATTGTGTTTTTTTGTTTTGTTATGTTTTGTTTTGTTTTAAAACAGCTATGACAATGGTTGCTATAACTTCCCTTAATGCTGACGGGCTTCATTTGTCCATCAAAAGGAAAAAGGTATTGACCGAATTAAAGAAACAGAAAATGGAGGTAGCTTTTCTGCAAGAAATGCACTTTGATGATGTAGAACATTCTAAACTCAGGAGGGAATGGGTTAATGTTTCTATGCCTCTTTTTTTGACAAGACAGAGAGGAGTGGCAATTTTGATTAGCAAAACTTTACCCTTTGAATTTGAACAAATTAAAGATCCAGAGGGCAGGTTTATTTTGGTTGCAGGTATTCTCTTTGGGGTGAAGGTTCTTTTTGCTAATGTCTATGCGCCTAATCAATATTCTCATAAATTTCTTGCCAAATTGGTAGCCACACTGCTCACTTGGGAGAGCTACACGCTTTTTCTAGGAGGGGATTTTAGCATTACTAATAACCCACTAATTGATTGTAAACCACCTAAAACAAAAATCAGGTTGATATAGGAATTGGTTTTCTACGTCAGGAGCTGGGACTAGTTGATGTGTGGCGCCTTTTTCATATTGATGAACAAGATTTTATTTAATATTCCCAAGCACATAGGGGTAGATTTAAAAAAATGAACACGCAATTTTATAATATGCGCACGGCGACGCATCATCAAGCTTCCCCAGTTCCCTCCCACTCCACTCCAATTAAGGAGTGGAGTGGGAGGGAACTTCCCTACCCCTACCCTAACCTCCCTTCCCCTATCCCTATTCTAGCCCCTCCCCCCCATCCATTTTTTTTAACTTCCTTTGCAGGAGCAAAAAATAGCAAGTCGCGTGTACCAGCACCCTGCCAGTGCGCAATCCCCGGGCACAGCAGCAAATGGCCCCTGTACCAGGTGCCTCTAGCCCCTCCCCACCCCAGACCACCCCTCTGCTGAAGCCCCGGCTCTTATATGCATAACAGGGGTTACGCGTGTGGCCGGGCCCCTTTTAAAATGTGGCCCAGCTGCATGCGGGCCATTAAAAATCCGGCCTATAATGTCTATTCTAGAATAGACTATATTCTTCTACTAGAGTTATGGTTTGATAGGGTACATGAGAGTAAAATCGTTGATACCTCCCCTTTGCAGATTACTCTTTGATTGTAACTAAAATAGCTTTTTCTGCAGAGGGGAAATGGTTTACCTTGATGGAAAATGTCTGCATTATTATTATAACCAATATCTCCCGGTTATCAACCTTTACAGTTGCTGTGTGAGGTAGGGATCAATACATTAACTGTAAAATATCCAAAAAATCCCCAACTTCAATTATTAAAGATTTAAATGCGCATACATGTATTTGACCTTCATAATAGGCGTCATGGTGTGGTAATCCTTACCATTTTGTCACTCTGCCTTATATTTAATCATTGGTCAGTCCATGTGCAAATATAAGGCAGAGTGACAAAATGGTAAGGATTACCACACCATGACGCCTATTATGAAGGTCAAATACATGTATGCGCATTTAAATCTTTAATAATTGAAGTTGGGGATTTTTTGGATATTTTGCATTATTATTATACCATAAGGAGTTTGCTCCTTAAGGAAAGTAATAATGGGAGGACTATCAAAGATTTAACCATACTCGAAGGATGGATCCTACTACCTACTCGAATGCTGCCAAGGCGATATTCTGAGGGCAAATCATTGCCTATCAAGTTGTTACTATGTATGAATAATAAGGCACCGTTGTCATATTATTCCATTCCGGCAGAAATTACATCTCTAATACACGCCAATATGACCATATCTCTCCTGTACTGAAAGACCTTCACTGGCTTCCTATCCCCTCCCGCATCCTCTTTAAAACCCTAACCATCATCCACAAAGCCATTTACATACACAACTCGAACTGGCTTGATGACCCCTTCCGCTTGTTATGCTCTAATCGTCCTACCAGAACTGCCAATAAAGCGACCCTTCAAGTGCCGTCCTTAAAGAAGGCGCACCTCACCGGCACAAGAGAGCGGGTCCTCTCTATTGTCGGCCCAAAGCATTGGAACTCTCTACCCACCCACATTAGGCTAGAAACATGCCCTGCAAAATTCAGATCTCTATTAAAGACTTGGCTATTCAAGCAAGCCTTTCCCCAAGTCACCTAACAGCCCTGTGCCTTTCATGCACATTACACCTGCTGTATCACAGATCTGTAGTTAACCGTGTTCTCCTAATCTGTACATAACTGTATTATATTATATCGTATGTATTCGTTAATCTTTGTTATACTATTTTACCATCTCCTTGTTGCCCTAAGCGATGTTTGTACTCTTGCTTTGTACATCTTGTACATCTTGTACATCTTGTTATTTGTACTCCTCCCCTCTCCCTGTTCATTGTAATTTCCATCCTTTAAGTTCGCTGTAAACCGATATGATGTCCTTACGAATATCGGTATAAAAGATTCAATAAATAAATAAATAAATAAATATGCCATATCGAATGTCGGTATATAAAAAACAAATAAATAAATACATAAATAAATAAAATAAGAAAGCATCAAGAACGCGCCAAACAGATATTAGAGCTCTCAAAGAAGTTAGTAGAACTTAAACGGCTGCATGTGTAGCATCTCACTAGGGACCTTAGGCTGCAAATCCTTGCAATATGAGGTGAATTAGATTCTCTTTTGGAATTTAAGGCTAAGCAAATTATTTTTCCCAATATATTTATTAAGATTTTCACAAAAATTAAACAGCTCTACAGCACAATAAACTTACAACTGTACACACATACGGGCCGATACAGTAAACCACGCGGGAGAGCGGGCGAGCGCCCGCTCTCCCGGCGCACGCACAGGCCACTCTCCTGTGCACGTGATTCAGTAACTTAATTTATTTTAATTAGGGCCCACGGTAAAAAGAGGCGCTAGGGACACTAGCACGTCCCTAGCACCTCTTTTTTGACTGAAGTGGCGGCTGTCAGCGTGTTTGACAGCCGACGCTCAATTTTGCTGGCGTTGGTTCTCAAACCCGCTGACAGCCACGGGTTTAGAAACCGGATGCCGGCAAAATTGAGCATCTGGTTTTCAACCTGCGAGCCGTGGGCCCATTTTAAATTTTTTTTTTTTTAGTTTTAACTTTTTTTAACTTTTGGGGCCTCCGACTTAATATCGCCATGATATTAAGTCGGAGGGTGCACAGAAAATCAGCACCGGCAGAAATTAACTCCTACCTTTGGGTAGGCACTAATTTCTTAAAGTAAAATGTGCGGCTTGGCTGCACATTTTACTTACTGTATCGCACATTTACATGTTGCAGGCGCTATTAGTCTCGGGGGGGTTGGACGCGCGTTTTCGACGCGCTAATACCCTTTACTGAATAAGGGGTAATGCTAGCGCGTCGAAAACGCGCATCCAAATGCCGGTTAACAGTGCACTCCACCGGAGCGCACTGTACTGTATCGGCCCTTGGGCCTCAGCACGATCCCAGACAAATCCAAGACAACACCAAGGGTTGGCGAGACATGTCCAAGCATGGAGGGAAACAAAGTCTATCCCTCTGCCAGAACTGCATGCTTCTGGAAGCCAACAACACTATGTTGGTTAGTGAACAGTCCTCCGACCGTTCCCAGCCCTTTTGGACCTGCTGCTAGGTATCGGCAAGAAGCAACAGGCCAGACTGAGGATGAGGGTAGATGGAGGCCTTGTGACACAGAAGACATAAGACGTGGACGAGAAGACTCTGGATGTGGACAAGGAGCTTGGAAGACTATGGACGAGGTGAGTAACTTGGAAGACTCTGGATGAGATGAGGAACTAGGAAGACTCTCGATGAGACGAGGAACTGGAAAGGTTCAGACATTGGCACTGTCTCTCAGGGCACCCTACACAGCCCACCGACATGGGCAGACCCAATGGGCTGGTCACGGACCACCCTGTCCCTGTAGCGTGCCCTGTACAACCTGGATCGTTTGGTCACAGACCATGCGGAGAACGGGACTAGTGCAGGAAGGGAATCCAGCTGAAATGAAACGCCAATGACGAGAACAGGAACCGAAGAGATAGATTTACCTCAACAAGGTGTCATCTGGAAAACCAAAGGAGCTGGAGGGTCAGGAGGACTTGGAACGAGCGAAGGAGGAGCGGAACCTCAGAACATCAGGAAGCCTGGAATATCAGGACGTGAAACATCAAGAAGCCTGGACTAGGAACCTCGGAATATGAAGACATGGAACATCAGGAAACCACAAAGACTCAGGAAGCAAGACGAGACATGGAGCTCCAATGAAGAACGAAGACCTGATTGAGCGCTGGAGCAAAGAACTCCAATGCAAGGCAAAGCTGAAGTGAAGAAGAAGCCCATATATAGGGCTGGCACAGGAAACTGGGTGGAGCTGACTTCTGGTGGGGCCAGGAGGACCCCACCTATGCTGCCCCTTTGACGGGGAAGAAGAGGCAGGCCTCCCCCTTAGGAGGGGGGCAGGACCTAGGAGAGCAGCCATGCTGCTGCATAGAAGCAGGGAGAGCCTGATGGTGGTGTCCCTGGTGCAAGGGATCATTCAGGGGTGGCCCCAGGCCGCAGGACAGGCCCCAGCGGTGGCGGCTCCATGTCGCTGAAGACAAGGCTGAAGACTCGTGGCTCCCTGCAGCGAGGAACAAGAAGTGGGCTCCGGCTGCAGCGGAATACAGCTATGATGTTGGTGGCTCCAGGCTGCATGGGTGGTCAGCAGTGCAGTTTCGGGCCGCGCAGACGCGGCGAGACGCTGGCGATATCGGCGGCCTCCCGGCCACATGGAAGAATGCGGGTGATGTCGGAGCTTTGGCGACTTACCAGCCGCATGAGGAAGGCAGCAGCAGAACGGAGGTGAAAGGCCTGCTATCGGGGGAACTCCGTGGGCAGGAATCATAACACACATCTGCCAATAATTTATATGGGATAATAGAACATAAATATTTATAAGCTATAGACATAGTAATCTTTCTCGCTCTTCCCAAATGTAAAAATCTTTGAAATGCACTGGAGGTACACTCAGTGGTCTTATTTTTAAAATACTAGAGATATAACTCTGTACTTGACAATAGGCTAGAAAATCTTTAGGAGTCAAACATAAGTGGACAATACAATAGTCCAATGTGTGCGTCCTCCATAACCTCAAATCATAAAAGGATTGTATGGAATTGACCCCATTAGCCTCCAACATCCGGAAGGTCATATTGGATTCCCGAGCCCCAAATTGTGGATTCCCAGTTGATGGAAGGCAAAGAGAAATTTCCCAGGAAAGAAAGAGTAATAATCTAAGAAGTTTCCATGTCTGTCAAAGTGTTCCAAAGTATAAGGTAGTGAGATCTTATCAGGAAGAGAATCCCTAGGGGCATGAAATATAAATTTTAAATTCAATGGGCATACACAGTGTTTCTAATTACAAAGTATTTGACCCACCAGCCACTCAATGGTAGCCAGATTACGTGCTATATTATAATATTGAATATGAGAAAAACCCACACCACCCTCTACTTTAGGATAGCTTAACTTAGCCATGGAGAATCTCACTTTTTTGGATCTCCATATAAACTGAGCACAGATACTGTTTATAAGCTTAATATCCTTCCATTTCAATATAATTGGGACCACTTGCAAAATATACATAATAACTTCGGCTATCAATATCATCTGCAAAAGGGCCACATGACCTAGAGTTCATATTGGCAGCTTCATCCAAGTATTGGTCTTATGTCAAAATTCCTTTATTAAAGGTTGTATATTGCAGACATACCATTGCTTAGGGTCCCTATGAATCATGACTCCTAAATTTTTAATTTTCTCTCCCACCCACCGTAAAGGAAAACCATCCCAACCTACCTCCAAGTGCCCTAATAAATCTAATCTCTCAGATTTAGTCAAATTCAATTTCAATCTGGAGAATTTCCCAAAATCAGTTAGCAACTGCAAGACTTGGGGAAGGGAGGATTGCGCCTCCAACAGGGTCATTAAAATATCATCTGCAAAGAGCAAGATTTTAGAGTCGAGAAGACCAAATGAAATGCCTTTGACTCCTCCTGCTTGATTCTCTATATCAAAGGCTCCAAAGTTAAAATAAAGGAAGGTGATAAAGGGCAGTCTTGTCTGGTCCCACGATATAAGGCGAATGCCTCCACAAGTGCTCCATTCACCTGGATATAAGCAAGTGGGTGAGAGTATAAGACCTGTATCGCTGCCAGTATATATCCATTAAAACAAAGGCACCCAATACATACTGAAGAAAAGACCAGTAGACCCTATCGAAGGCCTTCTCTGCATCAAAGCTAACAACCAATGGATCAGGGACCCTACTGAACACACTCTCCTCCATCACCAAAATCAACTACTTTATATTAGCGTTAGACTGTCTTGCAAAAATGAAACCTGACTGCTCTTTGGATATTAAGAAAGGTAGTACATATTTTAATCTGTTTGCTAGTAGTTTAGCATAAATTTTTATATCTAAATTAAGCAGAGAAAGAGGGCGGTAAGATGTAGGACAGTCTGGTTCTTTCCCTGGCTTGGACAAAACTAGCACTATGGCTACCATGGATGAGTCTGGCATGCTCCCAGAGTGCACAATAGAGTTAAAATGACAGGTGAGAGGCACCTGTAACTGCTCAATTAACACTTTATAAAAGAGAGTATGCAGTCCATCTGGCCCAGGAGACTTAAAAGACTTGAGCTCTCTTATGATGTTTGCTACCTCCCCCTCCGTAATTGGTTGATTCAATTTCTGTAACCCTACTTCCCCCACCTGGGGTAAAATTACCTTAGACATAAATGTGTCCCTTACTAAGAATCCTCCACTTCTGCAGAATACAAGTCTTGAAAAAACTCCCGGAAAACTTTCCCTATCCCCTTAGCATCGCTCTCCCACAGCATCTTTTTAAACCTTTGATATGCACTGAGCCTCTCTGTGCTCTTACCAAATTTGCCATTAACCTTCCAGATTTATTGCCATTACGATAGAGTTTGTATTTTAAAGCAAACAGGAGGTTTAGTGCACGCTGATGCAGGTGATCATTTAGCAGTTTTTGCGCAGTTACAAACTCTTCCCACCACTTAGCAAACCCAGTGTCAGCAAAACTCTGCTTACAAATACTTGGATGCTTAATAAGTTCTAAAATACTCCTATTAAGGGCTTTACACTTAGAGTAGACTTAACTGATAATTTCTCCTCTCATGGCAGCTTTCGCTGTTTCCAAATATAAAATGGGGATCCCCCGATGTTGTTGGTTATAACATTCATAATCCCACCATTTGTCATCCAAATAAGAATGAAAGGATATATCATTATTGAGCCATATGGGCATCCTCCAGAACAGAGATCTAGAAGCAGAAGTCTGATGAACAAAGGTACATTGCACCGGGCAATGGTCAGATATAACTAAAGGGCCAAGCATGGCTCTTGAAATGTGCTGGGACTAGCTCTTCACTGAGCAGTATATAATCTATACGGGACTTTGTCTCATGTGGCCTCGCAAAAATGAGTGAAATCTCTGTCACTTGGGTGTAAAGTCCACTACTTATCGAGAAGATTCATAGTGGAGCACATAAAATTAACCCCTTTATTGCTAGTAGCCAACATTGATTTGGAATTAGGACACCTATGCATGGCAGATCAGCTATAAAATTAAAGTCTCTCCCACGATAATGGGTGCAGCTCCCAAATCATGTAAGCAAGGTAATTAACCCAGTGTAGAAATTATGTTAAGTATTGGGGGCATAAATGGAAGCCAGGATTACCTCTTTCAAATAATTTCCCCTTTACTATCACAGAATGTCCCTCAGGGTCAGCTTTAACCCATTCCATTTGAAAGGATACATGTTTATTAATGAGAACAGCTACCCCGGATCTTTTAGAGTTGCCTTATGTAGAGTACCCTTGCGATACCCAGTAGTGACGAAGCTTCATGTGTTCCCGATCTAGCATGTGAGTCTCTTGTAAAAAGATAATACTTCCCTTGAGTCTTTATTTGTGCAAGCACTTTCTCCCATTTGACTGGAGTTCCCAGTCCTACTACATTCCAGGAAATAAATTCAATGGGGTCCCTTTCCCAAACTTCACTCTCCCAATACATGAGATATATCCAAATAGAACTGGAGAGACTAAACTGTCCCAAATCGAGCTCCAATCTCCCCCTTTTATAAAGATAGTAAGTATGCCAAAACCTAGAACTGTAATCCAGTCACCATAGACCACCCCCAACCTCATTTAAATAGCAATAAAAATGAAAATATAATTTTGCGCCCCCCCCCCCATCCTTACAACCACCCCAGCCTCCCCTACTAAGACCCCATAAATGAAAAATAGAACTCCCCACAAGAAGGCCAGGAACACAATAGATGCGTTCAGATGCTACCCCCAATAGTAAGAGATGAGACGCATAGATAACAAACTCTATGTGTTGATCCTATTCTGAACTGTATAGATTAACCATAAACATTACTAAAAAGCAAACTGAAAAAAATATTACAGCACTCTGTCCCAACATCAAATATATCCAGCACAAGTCCAGAAGAAAATAATGTAATACACTGAATGGAATTCCATCACTGTAGCTTCTACTGTGAACCACTCCCTAATTCATCACTAAGAATGGGTGAACAAATTAAAGATATGGGCATAATAACCTCAGCGCAGTGGTATACCCATGCAACAGGAAACTCAGGTCATCATCCCAACATTGGACAAACAGTGACTTCCTTTCCACAAAGAAGAAACTGGATCCTCAATATCCAGTACCAAATATCAAGTTCATTCCCCTGAAGCAGGTAAAGCCTCCATAAATTTTTGTGCATTTGCCACCAATTCAAAAAAGATGAGCCTTATTAGCCCAGATCCTCAGCATCTGGAGTAGAACGGTGTAAAGTGTATATGCTTAGATACTAATGCCGAGCAGCGTTGCAAACTCCTTCCTCTTAAAAGAGACTCGGGGAGAAAAATCCTGAAACAACAAGATACGCTGATCGCAAGTCAGAGCTCCTTATGCTTATGATATAATTGCAGAATCTCCACTTTTTGCACGAAATTGAGTTATGTAAATATTACCACTCTCGGCCTGGTTCTACCTGCTGCTATGCCTCTGAGCCAATGGGTATGTTCAATAAAAATAGGCCCATGTTCCAGCGGAAGGCCCAATTCCTTGGCAAGCCCTGTTTCTAGCAGCGATTTGAGTTGCCATTCCTCTACCATATCAGGGACTCCTTTCGCTCTCAGATTGTTATGGCAAGAGCGGTTCTCCAGGTCCTCAATCTTTTCAGATTGCTCAAGAATCAATTTCTCCAAATTCTGTATTTTTGCCGCTGTTACCACAGAATCATCCTTCACCACTCTGACTCTTCCTTCCACACATGAGGGGAGCCAAAATCGGCAATTGTATTCTGCACCCTCACAATCTGAGCAGATATAGCAGCAGATCTGCTACTCAGTACAGCTACAACATCATAGGTAAGTGCCTTGATGTTAGTGTCTTTTACCAGTATCAGGGAGGCATTCCCTTTTGTGGCGGCCATTTTGGAATCAGACAGGCACAGTTTCTCCTTTCTTTTTGCAAATCTGGTGGACATTACCTTGGCAATTTGTGTAATAAATCTGTCCATATACTTATTCAACTGCTGTTCAGTAGATACCACATGAAAAAAGGATAAATTACACTGCACGATGTTTCAGGGGCAGCACCCAGAGCTCGAATTCAGCCGACCATCTGGGTTCACCGCATCACGTGATCTCTCCGGCTAAGCAAAATTTAATCTTTTTTTCAATAAAAATGGTTCCAGTGGGGCAAGAAGTCCAGGAAGCTCTTTGCTAACTTACTTAAGAACATTAGGAAGAAAATGTTTATTAATAAATTGTTATTCCAAACTAAAGAATACAAAGATATTATTCAGGTAGTCCAGGAGTTTAAAAAATATTTTCAGTAACTTTATTCCACCAACAATTGCATGAATGAAGGATTACAGGAATTTTTTCAAGGTTTAGAATTACCGCAACTTTCCTCAGAACAGAGAAATTTTTTAGAAATGCCTATTCAGGATGCTGAAGTCAGAGATATCATTGTCTCTTTATAGTTGGGAAAATCTCCAGGGCCTGATGGCTTTGGCACTGAATTTTATAAAATATTAAAAAAGATAAAATTTCTACCTTGCTGAAAGCTATGTACAAAGCTGCCCAAGACCATGGCATATTTGAGAGGGAAAAACAAAAACAAGACCGATGCCTTGGAAAGGATTTTATTCAATTATTATTGAACATGCCCGAATCTGGCCAAAGTTTCGCTTTATGGCTTCATCAGGGGCTCTACAAAAGATACATTAAAATATTAACTTTAATATATTAATAAAGTGAAATTAAAACAACCTAAAAAGTAAAAGTTAAATTAGTTAAATCAATTAATTGAAATGAGTCTTTGTATATTAAAAAACAGGTAAGAAAGTGAGATGACAAATTAATAATAGAACAGAGAAGCAAGAATGTTAAATAAGCATTACCTTCAAGTTAAGTAACATCTTTTTTTACGTTTTGGGTTGTTTTAATTTCACTTTATGAATATATTAAAGTTAATATTTTAATGTATCTTTTGTAGAGCCCCTGATGAAGCCATAAAGCGAAACTTTGGTCAGAGTCGGGCATGTTCAATAATAATTGAATAAAATCCTTTCCAAGGCATTGGTCTGGTTTTTGTTTTTCCATTTCTGTGGCTTTCCTGGACCATTTACTGTCTTGTTTTGTGGGTCCTTCCATATTTGAGAGGGGGCATAATTTGGCTACCATTATGCTATTACAGAAGCTTGGTAAGAATCCACTTTACCCTGAGTCTTATAGGCCTATCTCACTTCTTAATCAGGATATTAAAATTCTGGCATCTATTCTTGCTCATAGAATGAGTATACTGATTCATACCCTGGTTGATCCATATCAAAACAGGGTTTATTAAGGGTAGGCATGAACTCTTCCTTGTGAGTCTAGATGCCAAAAAGGCCTTTGACTAGGTGGAGTGGTTATATCTTTCATGGGTTCTCAAACAATATAATTTGGGGGATCAGTTTGAGTTGGGTGCAGTTGTTGTATAATCAGCAAATGGCTCAAATAGTGGTTAAAGAAGGATTATTCAATCGGGGAAAGCTTGCTGAAATAGCCATGTCTTTAGTTTCTTTTTAAAAGTCTGAGGATTTGCCTCTGCTCTCAAATCCATTGGTATGTAATTCCATAGTTTTGGCCCTGCTAGGGAAAGTGGCCGCTCTCTAACTGTGTTTAGGTGGGCCAATTTGGGAGACTGTATTGATAGTAATCCTTTATTTGATGTATGTAGGCAACCCTAATGAAAGTATCCATGATATCTGCATTATAGACGTGTTTGGTGTGTTCTCAAGTTTGAAAATAAATTATAATAAATCTGAGGTGTTTCCCCTCTATCCTGAGTTAATAAAAATATGTAGAGGGGATTTTCCACTGAAATGGAATGTTGAAGCCATGAAGTACCTTGGCATTTGGCTTGCATATTCCATCAAGGATATGTATGCTTTGAAAGTCATAAATGTTTTGAATAAAATGAAGTTGGCATAGGATAAACAGCACGAACACAATTGCCTACTAACACACTCTCCATCGTCAGTCCCTCGAACAAGCCAGGTCTCGATTGTATATAGTAAATAAGTTCTAAGGTTCTTAGTGATCTGTTGTCTCTTTTCTTTTCCCCTTATTAAACAGGAAAACAGATTATTCTAGTCTCACCCTAATCTCTCTCTCACTTTACCTTCTCTGATGCATTCACACCGATCTATTATTTATTGTCTGTTTTATGCTACTTCCACAACTTGTAAACAGAAGTCTAAGAAGTAAGATGGGATAATTAGAATGTATAGCAGTGAATGATGACATAGACTTAATTGGCATCTCAGAGACATGGTGGAAGGAGGACAACCAATGGGACAGTGCTATACCGGGGTACAAATTATATTGCAATGACAGAGAGGAGCACCCGGGAGGCGGTGTGGTGCTTTATGTCCGGGATGGCATAGAGTCCAACAGGATAAACATCCTGCATGAGACTAAATGCAAAATTGAATCTTTATGGGTAGAAATCCCTTGTGTGTCGGGGAGGATTATAGTGATAGGAGTATACTACCGTCCACCTGGTCAAGATGGTGAGACGGACAGTGAAATGCTAAAAGAAATTAGGGAAGCTAACCAAATTGGTAGTGTGGTAATAATGGGAGACTTCAATTACCCCAATATTGACTGGGTAAATGTATCATCGGGATACGCTAGAGAGATAACGTTCCTGGATGGAATAGATGATAGCTTTATGGAGCAATTGGTTCAGGAACCGACGAGAGAGGGAGCAATTTTAGATCTAATTTTCAGTGGAGCACAGGATTTGGTGAGAGAGGTAACGGTGGTGGGGCCACTTGGCAATAGTGATCATAATATGATCAAATTTGAATTAATGACTGGAAGAGGAACAGTATGCAAATCCACGGCTCTCATGCTAAACTTTCAAAAAGGAAACTTTGATAAAATGAGAAAAATTGTTAGAAAAAAACTGAAAGGAGCAGCTACAAAAGTAAAAAGTGTTCAAGAGACGTGGTCATTGTTAAAAAAATACCATTCTAGAAGCACAGTCCAGATGTATTCCGCACATTAAGAAAGGTGGAAAGAAGGCAAAACGATTACCGGCATGGTTAAAAGAGGAGGTGAAAGAAGCTATTTTAGCCAAAGATCTTCATTCAAAAATTGGAAGAAGGATCCAATAGAAGAAAATAGGATAATGCATAAACATTGGCAAGTTAAATGTAAGCCAGGCTAAGAGAGAATTTGAAAAGAAGTTGGCCGTAGAGGCAAAAACTCACAGTAAAAACTTTTTTAAATATATCCGAAGCAGAAAGCCTGTGAGGGAGTCAGTTGGACCATTAGATGATTGAGGGGTTAAAGGGGCACTTAGAGAAGATAAGACCATTGCGGAAAAATTAAATGATTTCTTTGCTTCGGTGCTTACTGAAGAGGATGTTGGGGAGATACCCGTACTGGAGAAGGTTTTCATGGGTAATGATTCAGATGGACTGAATCAAATCATGGTGAACCTAGAAGATGTGGTAGATCTGATTGACAAACTGAAGAGTAGTAAATCACCTGGACCGGATGGTATACACCCCAGAGTTCTGAAGAAACTAAAAAATGAAATTTCAGACCTATTAGTAAAAATGTGTAACCTATCATTAAAATCATTCATTGTACCTGAAGACTAGAGGATAGCTAATGTAACCCCCAATAATTAAAAAGGGCTCCAGGGGTGATCTGGGAAACTACAGACCAGTTAGCCTGACTTCAGTGCCAGGAAAAATAGTGGAAAGTGTTCTAAAGATCAAAATCACAGAACATATAGAAAGACATGGTTTAATGGAACAAAGTCAGCATGGTTTACCCAAAGTAAGTCTTGCCTCACAAATCTGCTTCACTTTTTTTGAAGGAGTTAATAAACACGTGGATAAAGGTGAACCGGTAGATGTAGTATACTTGGATTTTCAGAAGGCGTTTGACAAAGTTCCTCATGAGAGGCTTCTAGGAAAAGTAAAAAGTCATGGGATAGGTGGCGATGTCCTTTCGTGGATTGCAAACTGGCTAAAAGATAGGAAACAGAGAGTAGGATTAAATGGACAATTTTCTCAGTGGAAGGGTGTGGGCAGTGGAGTGCCTCAGGGATCTGTATTGGGACCTTTACTTTTCAATATATTTATAAATGATCTGGAAAGAAATACGGTGAATGAGATAATCAAATTTGGAGATGATACAAAATTGTTCAGAGTAGTTAAATCACAAGCAGATTGTGATAAATTGCAGGAAGACCTTGTGAGACTGGAAAATTGGGCATCAAAATGGCAGATGAAATTTTATGTGGATAAGTACAAGGTGATGCATATAGGGAAAAATAACCCATGCTATAGTTATACAATGTTAGGTTCTATATTAGGTGCTACAACCCAAGAAATATATCTAGGCATCATAGTGGATAACACATTGAAATCATCGGTTCAGTGTGCTGTGGCAGTCCAAAAAGCAAACAGAATGTTGGGAATTATTAGAAAGGGAATGGTGAATAAAATAGAAAATGTCATAATGCCTCTGTATCGCTCCATGGTGAGACCGCACCTTGAATACTGTGTACAATTCTGGTCACCGCATCTAAAAAAAGATATAATTGTGATGGAGAAAGTACAGAGAAGGGCTACCAAAATGATAAGGGGAATGGAACAACTCCCTTATGAGGAAAGACTAAAGAGGTTAGGACTTTTCAGCTTGGAGAAGAGAGGGCTGAGGGGGGATATGATAGAGGTGTTTAAAATCATGAGAGGTCTAGAACGGGTAGATGTGAATCGGTTATTTACTCTTTCGGATAATAGAAAGACTAGGGGGCACTATGTGGCATATTTAAAACTAATCGGAAAAAGTTCTTTTTTGCTCAACGCACAATTAAACTCTGGAATTTGTTGCCAGAGGATGTGGTTAGTGTAGTTAGTATAGCTGTGTTTAAAAAAGGATTGGATAAGTTCTTGGAGGAGAAGTTCATTACCTGCTATTAATTAAGTTGACTTAGAAAATAGCCACTGCTATTACTAGCAACGGTAACATGGAATAGACTTAGTTTTTGGGTACTTGCCAGGTTCTTATGGCCTGGATTGGCCACTGTTGGAAACAGGATGCTGGGCTTGATGGACCCTTGGTCTGACCCAGTATGGCATGTTCTTATGTTCTTATAGTCCAAGGGTACTGGGGATACTGATGAAAACCCAATGAAGCCATAAAGAAAAAACAAGGCCAGAAAATGGTCGATGACCTGCGGGCCCCCAAAGGACACTGCTATGGGGAACTGACTGCACAATGAAGATTTAACACACCACAGGGACTGAGGCAGGGGGAACCGAGAGGGACCCAGCACAGGAAAAGACAACAAAACCAAAGTGAAAAAGTTTTCCAGAAGAACAGAGCACGAGCTCCAAGACCACGAGATGACAGCTCCATGGAAAAAAAGAGATTGAAGAGGGTCCACGTGTGGGTGCATGGATTAAGGCATGCTGAGCATGCGCAGTGTGCCAGTCAAAGTTCTAGAAACTTTGATAGAAGTTTTACGTGCCAGGTTCCATCTGATGATGTCACCCATTTGTGAGGACTACCAAACTGCTTGTCCTACGATAAATTAAATTGTGGACCTGCTTTTTGAAATTTGTGAACTATCATTAACATTGTCTATGGTACTTGAAGACTGGAAGGTTGCAAATGTAACTCCAATTTTTTAAAAATTGATCAAGGGATGATCCAGGAAACTACAGACCAGAGAGTCTGACATCTGTGCCAGGTAAAATGGTAGAAACTATTATAAAGAACAAAATTGTGAACATGTAAATAAGTATAGTTTGAAGGGACAAAGCCAACATGGATTTAGCCAAGGGAAATCTTGCCTCACCAATTTACTACATTTTTTTGAGGGTTAAATAAACATGTGGATAAAAGTGAGCCAGTTGTTATAGTGTATCTGGATTTTCAAAAAGAATTTGACACTGTCTCCATTTACCATTATAGTCAACCAGTTTTTAATCCAGTTCACCACCTTGGCGTCCGTTTCTAAGCTTCTTATTTTATTCACAAACCTCCTATGTGGAACCATAGGAGGCTTGAGAATAAATGTACTTGCTGAAATCCAAGTAAATTACATTGAGTGCTCTTCCTCGATCCAATTCTCTAGTCACCCATTCAAAAAAATCAATCAGATTTGTCTGACAGGACTTTCCCTTGATAAATCCATGCTGCCTCAGGTCAAGTTACTTACTGGATTGTAGATCGTTTACGATCCTTTCTTTCAGTAGAGTTTACATTAATTTTCCCACCACAGAGGTGAGATTAACTGCCCTATAATTTCCAGCTTCCTCTCTGCTACTACTCTTGTGAAGTGGGACCACAATCACTCTTTTCCAATCTCACGGTACCACTCCCATTTCCAGGGGTCTATTGACCAGTTCTTTCAGTAGACCCACCAGGACATCTCTGATTTCCTGTAGTATCCAGAGATGTACCTCAACTGGCCCCATGGATTTATACACTTTTGGTTTGCCTAGCTCTTCCCATACATTCTCTTCTGTAAAAGGAATTGTATCTACCCCATTCTCATCTATGGTCTTGTCAACCAACAAAAGTCATTCTTCCAAGGACTTATTTTGAAGCCTATTGTTGATATTTACAATCATAGCTTATCAGCATGAATATCAATATACTGCTGTTGGTAAATAAGCACTGATTCACAGAAATATGGAATCGTGAAAAAGATGCATCTCAATCATATAGAGTCATTCATCAAAATGCATTATGGCGTTAACACCTGCTATAATGCCATAGCACACGTGATAGTCAAGGGACTGCATGGCACGAATGTCAATTTTTCAAAGGGGTGGGATTGGGGAGTGGTTTGGGCAGGATTATTGAAAATGAGAGACGCTATCGCATGTTTTTAATGCCGGAAATAACTACACCTTTTTTCTTGACGTTAAGCTGTGCAATATGCCCGAAACAGATGTAATGTAATTCACGATAAAGATTGCAAATTGCAGTTCAGCCATTTCTGGGCTTGGGGGGAGAGGGGGGGAGAGAGAGAGGCCTTCACAGTATTCAACTATTTATATCACTATAGGAGGGCCAGCTAATAACTTGAGGTGAGGTTTTGGTGGTGGTTTGGGGTTTAGGGGCCAGTTTGACATACAGAATGAGATGTATGAATAGCATAGTACAGCTCAGTGAAGATTTGTCGTCATTTGGAGTGAGGAAAGTCTCACAAAAATTAGATTTCTACACTGTTCTCTTGCCCTAGCTTGATAGTACCCTGGTATAGAGTCCATCAAGCTAGGGCAATACACTACCTATGTGAAGCGCTAACATAGTGCGTTGTGTGGTAATTCTAAAATTATCATAAACATGCCCCTTTTTATTATCTCGGGCGGTATCCATGCAAAATAATAGCATTTTGATGAATCTAGGGGATAGTTACCAACTAAATATGCAAAAATATAGTGCTGGCTTGCTCTTGCTGCACAGCTGGAAGGACTAAGATTATACTAGAGTCATTCAAGTCTTCTTGCAGTACAACAAAGGTGAACAACATCCTGCTCTTCCTTGGTTAGTCAACACATTGATGGGTTATAAATTGATTTCTTAGACATTAAATTTTTTTCCCACTTAGAAATATAATTCGTCAGTTCATTTCAGAACTCTCAAGGAGAAGGGAAACAAGGTTGAAAGCCATAGAGAAGAAAGAGGCATGGGGCTTAAACAAGAAGGTAGAAAAATCAAAGAGAAAAAAGGGATGGGATTGAAAAAGACATGGCAAAAAAAAAAAAAAATATGGGTAGAATCAAATAGGAAGACTGATGCCAAGGATTTAAGAATTCTTTTATATACTGTGGGGCTGATTAACTAACAGGTCCATTTTCAACCTCTGTCCAACCACAAAGTTAGCAAGAAAAGCTTATCTGGCTATCTTTGTCAGATATTCAGTGGCATGAGCATGCTGCTGAATAAGCCCAGCTTTCTTAAAGTTAGCTGGATAAATTTATCTGGCTCTGACTGCTATTTGGCAGTCCTGTCCAGCTAATGATAGCTGGATAATGCTGAAAACCAGCTTTTTACCTGGTGAACTTAGCTAGATATTTATTTTTATTTATTTAGATTTAATAACCCACCTATAGAAAGGATTTATCCAAGCAGTGTACAATAAAATAAGGGTAAATAATAGAAATAGGGGATTTTATTTGGGTTTTCAACTGATCTAGGAGAAAAACATTATAGTAGTTATGGGAACGGAGGTAGGGTGGGGGAAGGGGAGGGGATTTCTGGCCTTGAATGGTATTCTAATAATGGTTTGTTTTATGTGTGGCTGACGATATGATGTTGACTGTTGAAGTTGGATGTTCATATGATGATAAAAATTTAATTGAAAAAATATATATATATAATAAGACCAAAAATAACAAAAATTACAGTAAAAGTAGTACTGACAGATAACAAATCGAAACAATTAATAAAGTGGCAACAAACAAGTTTAAGCCTGCAGTGTAAAACTGACGCAGATTAAAAATTGTATGCCTGAAAGAAGAGCCAAGATTTTACAGCCTTTCTAAATTTTAAAAAATGTAATTTGGTATAAATATGTAACTAGCTTCATCCCGAAGCACCCCTACCCTACCCCCAAGCTAGCCTGATAACCTTTTTAGCCGGAAACACATTATCCAGCTGTCTCAGGGCTGGTCATCATGGCGAGATTTTCAAATCCTGCCATTTGTCTGGCTAAGTCTGAACTTAGCCGGAGAAATAGCGCTGAATATCAACCTCTAAAGAACTTTCCTAGACACACTGAATGGGGAAAAAAGCCTTAGTAAATCAGGACTGACTTTGTAAATGAAAACATAATTCTAACTTTCTGTATTTTGTTTAAATGTGGGCTGATGACATAAAAATTATTTGTGAAACATGGATGGTGCACAAGAGTAACGAGTTGTGGTTGCTAGAGTGAATATAACTTTGACCTTTCTGATTTTAGTTCATTACATAGAAGCATACTAGTATATTACTGCATTTTATATTTTAAAAAGTTTCCTTTAAATTGCTGTGTTATTTATTGTTTTACCCTTATTGCTTCTGTCATAATAATCCATCATCCATCTGTCCTGTTGGCTCTGTGTTTCCTGCGCCCACATTCAATCTTCAGTATTCTGAAGGCTGTAGGCCACTCTTTTACAGGCCTTCCACCTTTGCTTATGATGTATACAAAGTTGGGGGGTGGGGGGGGAGGGGGGGAGGGGGATTTAGCAGTCAACCTGAAAATAGGATGCTGCTGATCAGCTTCAGGATCACTCTACAGGATTTAAAAATGTAAATCGCCATCCAGTCACACTTGAGGTAGAGGGGTCCATGATAGAGAACCTCAGATCCCATCTGAGTCACTGACGTCAGAGTGAAAAGCTGCTTAGATGATGCAATAAAACTAGGATGATCCCCCTTCCCATCGCCTCCAAGTTTAACTGTGACTTGGACTTTAACCAAACCGTCTCTCTCCGTCCTTAAAGATGCACTGTGCATTCCGATGATATTTTTTTTTTTCAGCTCTTTAAAATTGATAGAGCTCTGCAGACAAGGTTATACCATTTTTGCTTTGTTTGGGGTGTTATAATGGGTAGTATCAACATGTTTAAACATGGTCATTGTGAGATGCCCAGTGGTTTGCCCCGCACGGATTTTGCCACTACCCTGAAGTGAATGAAATTAACATTTCTGGGGAAAGCATTGCAAAACCTTAATGCTATGGTTGGCTGAACCCATTCTTCATAGATTTTTTTTCTCAGATTAATATTACACATTTAACAGCCCCTAAACCAAGATCTTAATTACTGGCTGCCATTTTAACATTGTCCAGGTTACTGTCCTACAATATATCCATTGTGTCCCCATTGAAACCTGGGAATCTTGGGAGAAAGCCTCAGTCCCGGTATTGAGAAACTGATTTCCAGCACAGCCTCTTGCTCCGTGAATGCTCATATTCTTCCCTTTCCTTTGTGCTGTCTGCTGGTACACTCTTTGTATGCGGTATCATTTGTGTGCACATTCACTGTCAGATTTTCTACCCCACTGAGCTTGAAAAACTGCAGTGCTTTAAGTATTAAATGTTTCCCTAAGGCCCAAATGAACTTAAAAGTTCATAGGTGCAAAAAAAAAAAAAAAAAAACAGAATAAAACAAAAAGCTAAAAGAAAGAACAGGGGTAAGGGAAAAAAGGAGCTTGTTAAGTTGTTGCAATAATCTCATGCTGGGACTAGAGATCCTCCAAACTAAAGAATGGAAAACAGTCCCCCTGTGTAGAGCGGCAGCTTCTATTGCACAGGTGGCCCTGGTGAGGCTTGGAAATCAAAGGTGTGTGAAACAGAAGGGCAACCAACTAGGATTTGTTTAAGCCAATTCTCTCCCAGAACTGCTTTGTAGTGTCCCAGCACATGCATCTCTTTTGAATTCTCAGTTCTGTGAAGATTTTATGTACACACCATGCCAGAAGAACTCAGCTTGGCAGCATGGCGAAAGCACACGGTAGCTTTCCAGTACAAGAGACGCCAGTAAACTTGTCAGTCGCCACATCACATCTTTTCGTGGTCTTGCTACTTCTTAATACCCTTGCACAGCTGTTTGACATGATCTAGCAGATTTCTCCTGTATTTACAAGGCATGTAACTGCATCTGTCTTTATGCAAAGAATAATAATATTCACTTGATTACTTGTCTTTATCTCAGATGTTCAAAGTGTGGTACAAAGTGATTGGTTGGTAATAATTATGGGCTTACTTCACCCTATTTCCAGCATTTGTACAGTATTATACCTGAAAAATGTTTTCTGGATTTGCCAAATTAAAAAAAAAAAAAAAAAAAAGTTTGCCTTTGTTAGGCATCCCTATAACCGTGGGTTTTCAGGGGATTATTTTTTAGCTTGCTTGCACATCATTATTAGGGTTTTCTGACAGCTCTGCTATTAGCTATTGTCACCTTTATTTTAATCTCTTAGCCCATCATTATCCTTTTCTGTATATATTCGGAACATCACAAAACAAAGGAGAGAGGAGACTAAACCCACTCAATATTTTCAACCTACAATTTTCAAAAAACTTTTGTGCAACAATTAATTACCCAACAAATGACAATATCATAAAGATTATTGCTCGAATAGTATAATCTGCAGCCTCTCACCACGCAATGGGCCGCAGGCTGTTATCAGCTTACAGAGCTTCCTTTTTTAATCATTTATTGTCATTTGTCCACCCACCAATTACCTTTATTCAAACAAATTCCATACCCTTATAAATTTTTAAATTTTTAAATTTTCAACCTTTCTTAAAACTGAACGTTCTACAAATGTCGAATTCAGAAAAATAGAATACTTAGCTGTAAATATTTTCTCAATCAAGCAGCTAGAGTGCATTGCTGTTAATTATAACCATCCCAACATGAATCATGTTTCAACTGAGGTGTCAGTCTTCTTCAGGGGAATTGTAACTCTCAAATCAGGCCAATATATTCCGTATACCCCGTATTCAGCGCCATTTTTTAATCCTTAGAGAGACCTTAAAGTTTGGTCCGGGGTATACGGAATATATTGGCCTGATTTGAGAGTTACAATTCCCCTGAAGAAGACTGACACCTCAGTTGAAACATGATTCATGTTGGGATGGTTATAATTAACAGCAATGCACTGTAGCTGCTTGATTTTGTGATTAATTTGGAGAGGTAGTTGCTTCATTAGTGTTTGATTATTTATCTTATTTTCGGAACATAGCATAAGTCCTCTCCCAGAGATGTCTCACACTTATGGATCAGGGGCTGAAGAGGCAAATCATGTTCAGTGTGTAATGCCATCATGGAGAAAGGACAAGAAACCAGAATCAATTCCTGTATTTTAGGGAGGGGGAAATGCTTTTTCTACCACATCCTATAATGCCACAGGATTAAATGAAAAGTTAATTTTTTAATATAAATACATTTTATTTATATTCTGTTAAATACAGCATCACATACACTATGTGTCAACTTAAATTCTGATATGGGCTAGTGATAGAAAATATGCATTTTTAATTACTGTTATTCTCTGATATAACAGTTTTCATGTCTTACATTCTCATTTCAGCAACAAATCAAATCTCAGATTAACATGACAAGAGTGAACCTGATTAAAATTCACATTGCAATTGAAATGGTATTTCCTCCATTCCACCTTTTCACTCATTCATAAAACTACAAAGTACACAAACACAAGATTTAGATTCAGCTCATACCTTTTCATTGGTCGTTCATACAAGTTACATTCAGGGACAGTAGGTATTTCACTGGCCCCAGAAGGTTTACTATCTAAGGGGAGGTTTACTAAACTGCAGTATTTTCCCTGGAGAGAAAAAATACCACAGGATTCTCTTACCTGCAATACCGATTACTGCAGATTAGTGAATCCCACAATATTTTTTCTTGCAGAAAAATACCACAGTGAAAAGTACTGTGGCAATGCAGCACTGTGCAATGGCAACCCCCAAATCTCAGGTCTGCCATCTTTTAAAGGGACTTTGTGGCCCCAAGATTCTCCACCAGCCATAGCATCCAAATCTATGGGGGTCTAGTGAGATCTCCTTGCCTGTCTCCCCTACCTGCTGCACCCTGAGGCAGCAAATGATTAAAAAGATTTTTAAAAAGTTGTCCCACTACCAGTCCCAAACCCTGTCCCCTTGATGTCCAGAAAATGACCCACACCTATGTCCCTTCACTACCTACTGGTGGTCCAGTAATGTGCTGGAGAGCCTCCCTTAGGGGTCTGGCAGTATTGTTTGCCTCAATCTCATGAGGGTAAATGTGCACCTGAGTCATTTTGACAAAGATGCTGAAGTCCCAGAATCTTTAAGTAAGTGGTCAGGGAGGTCGGAGGCTGGGGCTCAATCACTTTTTGAACACCAAGGAAGAAGGTTTGGGAACAGGGATTAGGACCAGGAAAGACTCTGGGACCAAGCTTTAAAATACTTATAACTTTTGTTGCCTAAGGGTACAACAGGGAGAGGGTATGTGGAGAGAAAGGTCTCATTAAACCTCCACAGATTTGGACACTATTTCTGGAAAGAGGTCTAGTCATGTATGGCCCCTTTAAGGGGCTGTACACGCAACTAAGGGAGTTATTTTCTAACCCTATCGCACGCGAAAAGGGACTTTTCGCATGCATTTCCTAGATCGGGGTGGGGTCGGGGAGGCATCAGCACCGGAAGAGGAGGAGTCGGGGCAACATCGGGGCAGATGCGAAAAGGTAAGGCCCCTTATCGCCGCCTGTAGCGCACCCAATAGCACTACCTTTTACAATGGCGCTATTGGGTGCGAAAGTCGGCAGCGATAGCACCACTGTGGTGCAATCGCTGCCGGCTTTCGCAGGCCCGCCCCCCGTTAGCGCCGGGATTCACAAACCAGTGCGAAGATAGAAAATCCAGGCTTAAAGTTGTACCTGTGGCAACAGAGAGTGAAGTCACAACGAGCATCAGCGGAATTTGAATCCCAGTTTTCCCTCATTTTAAGCTTGCTCTTCTAAAGATTAGGCCATGCCTTCACTCCTCTACTGTACCCTACAAGGAGATTGGGGAGTAGGTATCAACATGGCATGGAATTATCATGGCTCTCATACTTTGCAATGCAATGCATTTAAACTTTCAAATTAATTATCTACAAGAGGATGTGCAGTGCTCAGAGCAGCTATGTTTACACCCTAACATAAGCAGTATGGTTGCATTAGGCTTCCAAGAATGTTTGGGTAACTGAATGGAACAGTTATGGTTTACAATCCTAACATCAGTGGTACAGCTGCATCAGATTTCCAAGTGGGCTGATGTATCCTGCACAGGGCAGCCATGGTTACAATCCTAATATCAAAGAGAGCACGCAGGAAGAGGGTTGAGAAATTGGATAAAGATATGAGGGGAGAGTGAGGAGGGCCAGATGGTGTTGGTTAAGCATGGCAATTTATATGCTTATTTATTTATTTAAACTTTTATATACTACCTATCTACATTCTAGGTGGCTTACAATAGTAAGTTAAATTATAATTAATCGTAATAAAGCATTAGTACATAAAATCAGAAATAAAAATAAAAATCAATCAATAAAAAACAAAACAAACTGTTGCGCACCCCATCCGCATCCGGCCCGTGCATGGGCCTGCTCACCTCGCTAGCTCCTCTGCAGGTTACGGGTTGGCCTCCCCAGCGGTAGCTGCGAGCTCCTCCAGGCCTTGGCATCCTGCGGCAGCGGTCGCCAGGCCTTCCACTGTGCACCAAGCCTCACGCCGGAGTTCAGCGTCTCCAGTGGCATTGGCCATGCCCCCTACGCGCATGCGCGCAGACCGCCCAGCCTCTTGTAGGGCCAGGGGTGGGTCCTAGCTCCGCGGAGCACCCCGATTGATCGAACGATATAAGGAAGTCCCTGCCTGCACTTCCTTGCCTTGGCAATCGGGTCGGCATTGTAAGTGTACTAGTTTGCCTCCACGTTCATAGTCTTGTTCCAGCCTTGTTCCAGTGTCCTTCTGTTCCAGCATCTGTCTGTCCTGTCTCCCCAGGTAGTACCCTCGGACTGTCTCTCTGGTACTGACCTTGGCCTGCTCCTTGACTATTCTGTCCGCTGCCTGGATCCTGACCTCTGCCTGCCTTGTGACCTCATCTGACCTCCAGAACCTGACCCCTGCCTCATTGACTATTCCTCAGACTGATCCTCAGATTCTGACCTCGGCTACCATTGACCACGTCTCCTGATTCTGTCTCTGTCCCTTACCTTGTCATGGCCTATGCTGTTCTGGTCTTCCTTGCTCCTCCAGACCTACAGCCTAGAGTCCGACCACACTACCTTGCTGTCCATGGGCACGCCTCTCTACTACCTCTCCAGGAGACCCTGCGAGGCCCACCTAAGTCAAAACGGCCCGGGTCCCTACGGGCTCCACCCGGGGGGACCGCGGGCTTCCAGTAGTGAAGCTCATCCTAGCCTCTGTCTCCTCCAGTGCTCTACCCCCTGGGGGCAGGAGCTTCCTGGTCCCTACCAGGGAGCCGTTCTCCACTGCTCCAGGACAAGGGTCCACCTCCAAGCACAACACAAACACAGAACATAATGTAAAAACTAAAATGCTAATATCAATCATAACACTGCTAACTTAATATATTATAAGCTCACACCTTCTTGTATACTTTTATCTTGCATTTGTCAGCAGAAATGTTCCCAGCAACAGTATATAAAAGCCTAAAAAAGAATTAAAATAAAATATGCCAGGATGTATTAAGATACATTGTAAGCTTTTTTAAATAGAAAGATTTTAACTAGTTTCCTAAACATTTTCAAGGAAGTCTCTTTCTTAGTCTTAATGGATAGGGTATTCCAAAGTAAGGGGCCCTGTACCATAAATAGCCGTTCCTGTGATTTGTCAAATCTAATATCTTTAAAAGAAGGGATATCTAAGAGCAATTGCGAGGATGATTGTGGTGGTCGTGTAGGTTGATAAAGCTTTAAGACTGAGTTAAAAGAAGGAGACACAAGCCCATGTAAATCTTTAAAGACAAGCAACAGAATTTGAAACTTAATTCTCCATTCTATGGGTAATCAATGGAATCAAACTAATATTGGGGAAATATGTTCACATAGAGAGGTTACTGAGATTACTCTAGCTGTTGAATTTTGAACAAATTGAAGAGCTCAAGGGTAGTCTTTGGAAGTCAATGAACAGCACATTATAATAGTACAACTGTGTCATTATTAAAGAATGATCTATAGTTTTTAGGAATATAGGGGCAAACTCTCTGTATCATGTGAGGTTTATAGTATGCATTTCAAACAAGATTGTTTATGTGAGGATGCAATGAGAGAGGTAGTATACTTAACAATTTCTAGATTTCATACTTGGTAAACTATAGGAATCGATAATCTGTTAATTTGAACATCTCCTGGAATATTCTCTTTAGGGTATCTTGCTAAATATAGAATTTCAGTTTTGCTCATATTGAGTGATAACTTATTTTCCAATAACCATTGATTAATAGAAACCAGAACAGACTTTAACTTCTGTAGAACTGTGATAACAGAATTCCCACTAGGGACAAAATTCTGAATGTCATCTGCAAATATACGATATTCGTGAGGAAACAACAAAGAAATAGATGCCCAAGGAAATCTTTGCCAAATCTTTATTGGGTGGAGACGTGTTCATTAAAAATGCCCGACTCAGGCCGAGTTTCGCCACATTCCAGTGGCTGCCTCAGGGGCTTGAATTTGAAAACAATGATAGAGTCACAATGGAATTCAAAATGTCATCTGCAGTATAGACAGATCTTATATGAAGTAAGTATTGCTTAAACATCTGTTGGTTCCATTCACTAATGGTTCCACATACGTTCTCTGCAGATCAACACGGACCGTCTCCTCTCTTAGGAGGGGAGGTTCCCCAGCAGCAGATCTTTACTCCACCTCTGACCGGGAGTAGTTTCTAGCGTTAATAAAATGTGCACTCAGCCAGCGCACCTTTCTGCATTGGGAGGGAATGCTTAAAGCCCTCATTTGCATGGAATTTCCATGTGAAGGCTCTGAGCTGAGCGCCCATTTTTAACCTCACATGTTTGAGCAGGTAAAACTTGCTACATCGAGAGTAAGGTTTTGCCTGCCCGAAGTGTGCATTTAAGTGTGGGTTAGCTTGTGAAAGTGGGACAGAAGGGGCTTGTGCTAAGCCGCCATTGGAGGAGTCAATTGGTGAAAGGGGCAGGGTGGGAAGCCGCAGGAGGTCTTAGGCTGTTTGTGTCAAACAAGGTTGGGAGTTAAGGCAGTACTAGCAGCTGCTGGGCCCTTGTACGTCTGTGTGAGCGAATCTGGAGATGGATGAATTGAGTAGAGAATGAGATAACATAGAGACTGCTTTCAGCCCATGGGTATGTGAGTTTATATTTGTGAGGGACAGAGACAATTTTAGGGCTATTGATGTCCCTGGGATGGACCCTTGGTCTGACCCAGTATGGCATGTTCTTATGTTCTTAAGACTAGAGATAATAAGATATCAACTCATTTTTTTTCCAGAAGAAAGTAGGTGTGACTCCAACAATACAAATTTCCATATGATTATGTCCACAGATGGGAAAAAAGGGTTTTTTTCTCTCTTACCCACTTGGGCATTATGCTCTATGGTAGCCTGGTTGACCCTTTTTGGTGCAGGGCAATCACGGTGCAGAGCTGGTGGCTGCAGGGAAGAAGTTGCCCTGATGGTTTTTTTAATATTTTTTTTCCTTTCCTGCTACAGCCCAATCAGCTGTTCAAGGGGCCTGCGGCAGCAGCAGTGTCAGGCAGGAAGAGAGGAGCAGTAGAAGTGAAGCCAAACACCTCCCAGCACTATCAGAACCTTGGAGAAGGCGGGGGGGGGGGGGGGGGGGGAGCTCCCGTGAGAGAGCCGTTGGCTTCAGCATGCTGCCGTGAACCCGGAAATGGTGAGCCAGGCTGAGAACCACCACCATGGGAAAACAGCATGAGAAAGGGAGAAGTGGAGGCAGTCAGAGGGAGCACTGGATTTTGCTCCTACTGCTGCCGTTGAGTTCTGGGGGGGGGGGGGATTGAGACCTGTGATGAACCCCCAAAGTACTGGGCACTGTGGGAGAGAGGCTGGTGCCATGGCTTCACCAGTTCAGGCGGAAACAAGGGCCCTGGGTAAGGGAAAGATAAAAAGTGGACCCACGAGGCTCACATGCTGAAGAGAAAGGTTCACTGTAAGAGGGTGATGCAATAACCTGTGCGTTAAGAACTTGTGTGCTGAATTTCATCGCCCAGTTTTAATGCACAGGTTACATTTTTTGTTACTCCCAGTGCAGTAAGCTAATGCTATGCTAATCAGGGATGTGCAGAGCAAAATTTTATGTTCATATTTCTTATGTCCGAAAGGGGGTCCCACTTGCGGCCAATATGGACATAAAAAAAATCCAATGAGTTGGGTATATGTACATATGTGCAAAAAAAAAAATTTAAACTCCCTCACCCTCCTTAATCCCCCCCCCAGACTTACCACAACTCCCTGGTGATCGAGCGAGGAGTGAGGACGCCATTTCTGCAATCCTTGGCGAGAAGCATGTGACGTCGGCGGCACGTCGAGTGACGCCGGCGCCACGTGATTCCCGGCTCGTTCGCGCCGGACGGCTCGTTTGGCCCAAAAAGAACTTTTGGCCAGCTTGGGGGGGGCCTCCTGACCCCCCCAAGCTGGCCAAAAGTTCTTTTTGGGCCAAACGAGCCGTCCGGCGCGAACGAGCCGGGAATCACGTGGCGCCGGCGTCACTCGACGTGCCGCCGACGTCACATGCTTCTCGCCAAGGATTGCAGAAATGGCGTCCTCACTCCTCGCTCCATCACCAGGGAGTTGTGGTAAGTCGGGGGGGGGGGGATTAAGGAGGGTGAGGGGGTTTATATTTTTATTTTGGCTCAACAATCGCGATTTCCCACATATCCAACATATCTATGTTGGATATGTGGGAAATCCGATTGTTTATGTCGAATCAATTTTTTAAGTTAAAAAAAAATATGAGTAGCGTTTTACTAATGCGGTCAATCCGAATGCACACCCCTAATGCTAATGCATTGGGAGTTAAAATGCACATACACCAAGTTAAAATGTGTGGTCAGTACAGGCAGAACACACATTGTAACTCGGGAGGGGAGGGTCTGAACAGGCGAGAGTGCAAAGGAGCATAACTTTGGTTGTGCTCCTAGTCAGCTATCTAGCCACAGTTAGAATTAAAAAATAAATTCACTGTCGAGCCTCTGCCATTTATCCTCACAAGCAGGGGGAGGTTCCCCAGCAGCAGATCTTTACTCCACCTCTGACCGGGAGTAAAGTTTCTAGCGTTAATAAAATGTGCACTCAGCCAGCGCACCTTTCTGCATTGGGAGGGAATGCTTAAAGCCCTCATTTGCATGGAATTTCCATGTGAAGGCTGTGAGCTGAGCGCCCATTTTTAACCTCACATGTTTGAGCAGGTAAAACTTGCTACATCGAGAGTAAGGTTTTGCCTGCCCGAAGTGTGCATTTAAGTGTGGGTTAGCCTGTGAAAGTGGGACAGAAGGGGCTTGTGCTAAGCCGCCATTGGAGGAGTCAATTGGTGAAAGGGGCAGGGTGGGAAGCCGCAGGGGGGTCTTAGGCTGTTTGTGTCAAACAAGGCTGGGAGTTAAGGCAGTAAAAGCAGCTGCTGGGCCCTTGTACGTCTGTGTGAACGAATCTGGAGATGGATGAATTGAGTAGAGATAACATAGAGACTGCTTTCAGCCCATGGGTATGTGAGTTTATATTTGTGAGGGACAGAGACAATTTTAGGGCTATTGATGTCCCTGAGAAATTGTATAAGAGGGCAAGTGAAATGTAAATGATGACCAGACTAAGGGAAAATAACATTAAAATTGCCAGAAGCCTGTTAGTGTATAAGAAAGTATGACTAAGGGGACAGGTGAGTATAAAATCTGAATGATTGAAAAAGCTATCCATGGAGAGATCACTGAGAAAATCTGCCTGAGGCCATCATATAAGCCTGAGAGAAAACCTTTGAGGAACAAAAATGGATATACTGTATCTCTCAACTTCTAACCTTACTAGAGTGAAGTGAGGTAATATAATTGGGAATCTATAACTATATCCCTGATAAGAAAACTGAGTAAACGAGCACATGCTTAAAATCATTTTGAAGGAATTCAGCTGTGAAGGAGAACATGGGTCTGCAAGCAAAAAATCCACAGGAGAACATTTCACAGAAAGTCTGGGAAGTCATGAAGGGTAATTTTATAACAGCCTGAAGTGCACACAGACTAAAGCCCAAATTTTCAAAGAGGACTTGCATGCGTTACGTCCACTCTGAATATGAGCGGATATGTGGAGCTATCCTGTGCGACGAGGGCACACATGTTTCCACCTGCTTGGGAACACTTGTAAACGTGTACATGTACGTTTATGCACACACTTTCAAAAACTGAAAGTATGCATGTAAATGGTTTCCCCCTCTGGGATTGCCTCTGTCGTATTACCTCCCTGTTGGAGCACATACTATGATAGAGAGTCTGACGCTTGTTTGTGAACTAAGCACCAGCCTTTATGTGGGTTTGAAAGCAAAAAATGGTTGAGCAGATGGCATGGTGGACCTGACTTACACCTGGCTAGGGTTACATTTAATATGCTAGATAGGGAAGGTTATGCCAAATGTTTCTTTCCCCTCTGTGACTCCCTCTGACTGCTCCCCAGTTTCCTCCACAACTGACAGTAGCTTCTATTGAAATCACACAACTTTAGATGAAAAAAGATCTTCCTCCAAAGATATCTTCAAAGAAAACTCTTTATTTTACAATTCTGTGGTTATGAGTATTCACAGTAAAACTGATAAAGATCACTGATTTCTCAGGACTCACAGTTTTCTTACAGCATTTGTAGCAGCAGCAATGGCCACAACAACATAACACCCTTCCTCCAAAGAAACCTCTTCATAATAGGGACTCACCCTTAGTCCATCTTTATCAGAAAAAGATACTCACAAATCCTTTGACACCTTTCTGTATTCACCAATCCTTTTACAACTTCTTCCCTGGACATAGGACGGAGTTCACCGCACTTAAAATTCCTGATTCCTCCCAGGTGGCAATATATTGATTCTACATCTTCTGGAACTATGACCCTGCTAACACCACCCCTATTTCCACCCCCCACCCCCACCCCAGCTTCAGATTCCTGCCAACTCTCCTCAAATGCACTGTGCACCAGCCTATACTAAGCCAGGGCACACTTCCTCTAGAGGTTCTCCCGCACAATAGCACTTCAAAAAATATAGCATCCACTTAATAAACCACAATGACACAGCACCCAACCCCCAAAAATAGAGGCCAAGAACATTTCCCCAAGGACTCATTCCTATGGACCTGGCCCTGTTTTAGAGCCCTTGTCACGCTAGTATGTGTACAAGTATGTACGAATTCACTTGTGCACGTACTATTACATACCGTATATAATCCCAGGGGCAGTTTTTGAAAGTCAATTTGCATGCATAAAAACTGGGTTTTATGTGCATAAATGTTTTTTTGAAACCAGGCCTTAAATGAGAAGATAGCTTTGAAACTGAGAAAAGTAGAAATATCCGATAGAGAGGCTTCTGTGAAAATAGCAGGAATCCTGATTGTGGCACGTGTGAAAGCATAGTGCATGAGAGATTAGGTTAAACTGGCTGTTAGAGGTCTTTTCAGAATGCGCAATATCGGCCGGATTTTAAATGCCCTGCACGCGTAAATCTGGCCGGATTTACGCTCGCAGGGCCCTCGCATACCGGCGCGCCTATTTTGCATAGGCCGCCGGCGCGCGCAGAGCTCCGGGACGAGCGTAAGACCCGGGGCTTCGTAAAAGGGGCGTATCAGGGGCGTTCCGAAAATGACACAGTGTTTCGGGGGCGTGATGCGGCATTTCGGGGGCGGATCCGGGGGCATGGCGCCGGCCCGGGGGCGTGGTCGAGACCTCCAGACCAGCACCCAGGTCGGGTGATGGCGCACCAGCAGCCTGCTGGCGCGCGCAAATTTACGTCTGCTTTCAGCAGGCGTAAATCTGCCAACAAAGGTAAGGGGGGGTTTAGATAGGGCCGGGGGGGTGGGTTAGGTAGGGGAAGGGAGGGGAAGGTGGGGGGAGGGCGAAGGAAAGTTCCCTCCGAGGCCGCTCCGAAATCAGAGCGGCCTCAGAGGGAACAGGGAGCGCGCTGGGTTCGGCGCACGCAGGTTGCACAAATGTGCACCCCCTAGCGCGCGCCGACCCCGGATTTTATAAGATACGCGCGGCTACGCGTGTATCTTATAAAATCCAGCGTACTTTTGTTCGCGCCTGGTGTGCGAACAAAAGTACGCGCTCGCGCAAAATTATAAAATCTACCCCTATGAGTGTCCTTAGGAGAACACCCTTGAGATAAAGAAAAGAAGCTAGGGGCACATTTCTGGGGTTTTATTATTATTTTATTCTAGTCAGTAAACAGTGACACTTAGGAATGCAGAATTGTGAGTTCGCTAAAACATGTTTATAGAAGATATATGTGAAAGAGTAGGGAGTTTTAACTTTTTGTTTTAAGAACATAAGAACATAAGAAAATGCCATACTGGGTCAGACCAAGGGTCTATCAAGCCCAGCATCCTGTTTCCAACAGTGGCCAATCCAGGCCATAAGAACCTGGCAAGTACCCAAAAACTAAGTCTATTCCATGTTACCATTGCTAATGGCAGTGGCTATTCTCTAAGTGAACTTAATAGCAGGTAATGGACTTCTCCTCCAAGAACTTATCCAATCCTTTTGTAAACACAGCTATACTAACTGCACTAACCACATCCTCTGGCAACAAATTCCAGAGTTTAATTGTGCGTTGAGTAAAAAAGAACTTTCTCCGATTAGTTTTAAATGTGCCCCATGCTAACTTCATGGAGTGCCCCCTAGTCTTTCTACTATCCGAAAGAGTAAATAACCGATTCACATCTACCCGTTCTAGACCTCTCATGATTTTAAACATCTCTATCATATCCCCCCTCAGCCGTCTCTTCTCCAAGCTGAAAAGTCCCAACCTCTTCAGTCCCTCCTCATAGGGGAGCTGTTCCATTCCCCCCATCACTTTGGTAGCCCTTCTCTGTACCTTCTCCATCGCAATCACATCTTTTTTGAGATGCGGCGACCAGAACCGATACGCCCAGTGAGGTCAATCAAAAAGTCCAAAGATGAGGGCAATTCACGAGCTGCCAATTCGTCTTTAATCCAAGGACTCAAACCTTCGAGAAAGATGGAACATAGACAGTCGGAGTCCCAGTGTAATTCTGAGGCTAGAGTTCGGAATTCAATAACATAGTCCGTTGGAGGCCAAGAGCCTTGTTGGAGATGAAGAAGAGACAACCTGGAAACGGCTCATCAGCCCGGGTCTTTGAAAATGGATCGAAACAGGGCCAGGAACCCTGGAAGATCGCAGAGGACCGGGTCTGCTCGCTCCCAGAGAGGTGACACCCAGGCCAAGGCCTTATCATCCAAAAGGGCCAGGATGCATGTAGTCTTGGTGATCATATCTAGGAAGTAAGCTGGTAGCAGCCAGATGTGCATATTGCACTAGTTCAAGAAACCCCTGCACAGGATAGGGTTCCCTGAAAAGCATGGGGGCGCTGGCAAGGGCACAGTCAGTCGAGGATTCGGTGAAAAGGTGGAGGTATTGAGCTTTACAGATGTAGTAGCTGTCACAGTAGCATCTAGACGAGAGCTCAAGTTGTCTATGGCAGCTGCCTGAGACTCCAAGAATTTCTGTTGTTCATTGATCCTTTGTGCCAGGCCAGGAATGGCCTGGAGGGCCGAGACCTCTGCCGGGTCCATGGACTTGGCAATCTGTTATGGTTTGTTGGTTTGAGGACCCTTGGCCCGAGGTATGAGTTGTTACCACCTGTGGAGAAGAGACCAACAGGCCCACACCATTGGGAAGCAAGGTCAGGCACGGCAGGGAGCTCTGGGTGAGACTGTGGAGAGGTCCCGAGGAGTCAGGGGGAAGCAGGCTAAAGATAATACCTTGACTGAGACCCCCGAGAGGGAAGGCGCCAGGTAGGCCATAGAGTGGGAAGGCTTGAGGCTGGCATGCAGGAGGTATATCGGAGAGACACCCCCAAGGGGCGGAACTGTGAAGCGAGGGAGCTGCAGCTGTAGTGACGCAGGCTAACCCGGGGAGCAAGGAAGCCCGAGTCCGGTCTCCGATGATGACATAGGTAGAAACCCAAGAAGTGGGGAGCACAGACAGTCTCTGTATGACAGAGAAGCATAGCCCTGAGGAGCGGGGAAGTGCTGGTAGTCCAGTAGCACATAAGCGTGACCCTGAGGAGCGGGGAGGTGCAGACAATCACAGTAAAGCACAAGGATACTGTCCCGAGGAGCAGGACATTGCTGAGAATCTCTTGAAAAGTAAGAGGACGCAGCCCCTGAGGAGTGGGGAAGCGCTGACAGTCCAACACAGCACATAGGCACAACCCCGAGGAGCGGGGAAGCGCTAGAGTAAACTCCCGAGTGCTAAAGGAGTTCCAGGGGGCAGCCCCGAGGAGTGGGGAGCCTTGCAGAGTAGGACTTCAGGAAGCGCAGGGCCAGCCCAAGGAGCGGGGAGGCCAGGAGACAAGGTCCCCGTAAAGAGCGCCCACTGGCCCCAGAGGAGCGGGTACCAGACAGAGTCCAAAGTCCAACGGAGTCCAATAACGTAGCCACAGGAATATGGAACAGGAGGTAGTAGAGACGTATGGAAATTGTTGCCAAGTCGGCTAGCTGAGGGCGAAGGTGGAGCTTAAGTACCTTGATCCAATGACATCATCAAACAGGGACACCCCCGAGGTTCCCACCTAGAAGATGTGGTAGGCCTGATTGACAAACTGAAGAGTAGTAAATCACCTGGACCGGATGGTATACACCCCAGAGTTCTGAAGGAACTAAAAAATGAAATTTCAGACCTATTAGTAAAAATTTGTAACCTATCATTAAAATCATCCATTGTACCGGAAGACTGGAGGTTAGCAAATGTAACCCCAATATTTAAAAAGGGCTCCAGGGGCGATCCGGGAAACTACAAACTGGTTAGCCTGACTTCAGTGCCAGGGAAAATAGTGGAAAGTGTTCTAAACATCAAAATCACAGAACATATAGAAAGACATGGTTTAATGGAACAAAGTCAGCATGGCTTTACCCAAGGCAAGTCTTGCCTCACAAATCTGCTTCACTTTTATGAAGGAGTTAATAAACATGTGGATAAAGGTGAACCGGTAGATGTAGTATACTTGGATTTTCAGAAGGCGTTTGACAAAGTTCCTCATGAGAGGCTTCTAGGAAAAGTAAAAAGTAATGGGATAGGTGGTGATGTCCTTTCGTGGATTGCAAACTGGCTAAAAGACAGGAAACAGAGAGTAGGATTAAATGGGCAGTTTTCTCAGTGGAAGGGAGTGGACAGTGGAGTGCCTCAGGGATCTGTATTGGGACCCTTACTTTTCAATATATTTATAAATGATCTGGAAAGAAATACGACGAGTGAGATAATCAAATTTGCAGATGACACAAAATTGTTCAAAGTAGTTAAATCACAAGCAGATTGTGATAAATTGCAGGAAGACCTTGTGAAACTGGAAAATTGGGCATCCAAATGGCAGATGAAATTTAATGTGGATAAGTGCAAGGTGATGCATATAGGGAAAAATAACCCATTCTATAATTACACAATGTTGGGTTCCATATTAGGTGCTACAACCCAAGAAAGAGATCTAGGCGTCATAGTGGATAACACATTGAAATCGTTGGTTCAGTGTGCTGCGGCAGTCAAAAAAGCAAACAGAATGTTGGGAATTATTAGATAGGGAATGGTGAATAAAACGGAAAATGTCATAATGCCTCTGTATCGCTCCATGGTGAGACCGCACCTTGAATACTGTGTACAATTCTGGTCACCACATCTCAAAAAAGATATAATTGCGATGGAGAAGGTACAGAGAAGGGCTACCAAAATGATAAGGGGAATGGAACAGCTCCCCTATGAGGAAAGACTAAAGAGGTTAGGACTTTTCAGCTTGGAGAAGAGACGGCTGAGGGGGGATATGATAGAGATGTTTAAAATTATGAGAGGTCTAGAACGAGTAGATGTGAATCGGTTATTTACTCTTTCGGATAATAGAAAGACTAGCGGGCACTCCATGAAGTTAGCATGGGGCACATTTAAAACTAATTGGAGAAAGTTCTTTTTTACTCAACGCACAATTAAACTCTGGAATTTGTTGCCAGAGGATGTGGTTAGTGCAGTTAGTATAGCTGTGTTTAAAAAAGGATTGGATAAGTTCTTGGAGGAGAAGTCCATTACCTGCTATTAAGTTCACTTAGAGAATAGCCACTGCCATTAGCAATGGTAACATGGAATAGACTTAGCTTTTGGGTACTTGCCAGGTTCTTATGGCCTGGATTGGCTACTGTTGGAAACAGGATGCTGGGCTTAATGGACCCTTGGTCTGACCCAGTATGGCATTTTATTATGTTCTTATGTTCTTATGAAGAGGCTTCAAAGGAGGACCCGTTAACACGCGTGCGCATGCCTAGGAAGGCCCGGAAACAACACAGCTGGCAGCAGCGTCTTGGCCGCCATGAGGAGCCATGGGGAACATGGCAGCAGAGATTGGTCTGTGCCACGAGCAGACCCGGGAAGAGCTGAAGAACGGTGTAGGATGTAAGTAAGCGTGGTCGCAACCATCTGCGACCGTCGGGCATAACAATGTATACAATTCATTACTCTCCAGAGAAAGTTTAGGGTTAAAATTTAGGTGAAATGCATGCTGTCTCCCAGACATAAACAGAGACTTCCTCTGATAGTTAAATATAGAAATTTATTTATTTTCATTACTTATAGTCTATCATTTTACCAAAGATTGTTCATGGCAGAACAATGACAGCAGAAAAAGATCAAATAGTTTTTCTAGTCTGCCCAGCAAGTTTCTTTAACGATAGTAATTGCCAATCAGTGTGGCTATCCCCAAGCCTTATGATAACCAATAAAAGATTTATTGTTACGAGTTTATTTGAAAATTGACAGTGTTGCTTGACGTGCTTCGTTTATGGACTTTGCCGTAGAAGCAGTATTGTACCTTTTCCCTTTTATCAGTATCCCAGACTTCCTATTTAGAAACGGTTGAAGCGCTGTGCTCTATGTTTGAAAATCACAATTTGATTTAAAATCTGAAGCTATAAAAAGAATATGCTGAATGATTGAAGATTTGTCACAACAGGAAATGAAATATTACTGAAATATCCTTATGCTACAAAAAGTGAAAATGTGAAGACCCTGTTTATGATATCTACTGTTCAGCCTCCCTGCTTGAGTATTTCCCTAGCCTTATGTATCCAGAAATTGTCTCAGCAAATTTGGAAATAACTAATTAACTAAGGGGGTCATTTTCAAAAGCGATTGCACGTGAAAAGGACTTTTCACATGTGATCACTAAATGGGGGCGGAGTCGGGGCGGAGTCAGCCCCGGAAGAGGAGGAGTCGGGGCGGTACCGGGGCTTCTACGGCAAAGTCCATAAACTACACCTTTTATGGTGTAGTTATTCGGTGCGAAAGCCAGCAGCCAGCGCACCGCAGTGGTGCAATGGCTGCCAGCTTTTGCAGGCCCGCCCCTCCCACTTCGCTCCCCCGCCCCTCATTACTGCCGGATTTTCTAAGGTCTGCGACCTTAGAAAATCCAGGCCTCAATGAGAAGAGTCTCTTCTGCTTTGACTCAGGAAGAAGTGGGGAGAATTGAGATCCCTGAAAAGCAGATTCATCATGCCTTAAAGGCTTTAACTATGAAAAACAAGCTAGTTTAAGAACTGTACCACAAATTAGATAACTTACGGGTGCAGTTTTCACCAGCATTTGTTCATAGATCCCTTAGTTCTGTGAAGGGGGCAGCAAGGAGTTACCCTTCTTCTAATTATCACCATGATTGATTAACCAGGATATGAAGGTGTTCAGTTGTCAGAGAATAGAGCTCTTCTCTCACAGATAACAGTTAACCTTATAAAAATCCACATCTGGTACATATACTGTTTGGAAAAAAGCCCTGTATTGGTTTCCCTTTAACATAAGAATTTCTTCATTCAAGGTGGCCAATAATTATTTTGGTTATTTAAAAAAAATTATGAAAACCCTTTTTGTTTTGAATACCTGGAAGTCAGATGTGAATTTTAATATCAATCTAAAATTATTTTATAAGACTTTATGAAAAGAAAGAGCAGTTATATCTTTTTATCATATGTTATATGGTGGTGTAAGTAGTATATGAAATATAATTTTGGTTTCTTTTTATCATATGTTATATGGTGGTGTAAGTAGTATAATTTTGGTTTCTAATGCTTCTGTGATATATTTGAATCTTGGTTAATTGAAGAAAACACTCAAGAAATGACTTCCTGTTCTGGACAAAAGCTATTATAAATCTTATTTACTATTTTTACCTAACAATTTACTTTTTCTCTGAGTAAATAATATTTTTTGAAAGCGGCAAAAATATATAATTAATTATGGTAAATATTTATACAGACATCAAGATTATACCTTTGAATTCTGTAAGCATATCTATCTCACTTATCATCCTATAGTTATTATGAAACTATGTACCGTAACTTACAGGCACCTGTCTAGTTGTTATAATAAACACATTTAGCAACATTAATTTATGTGCTTCATTGTTAACCGTTGTGACGGCTCCTAGCTTAACGATGGTATAGAAAAGAGTTTAAATAAATAAAATAAATAAATAGTTCTTTGAGTAGAAAAATCCAAAGCTGCTCTTTGGAAGACATTTTCCTATTTTTTTATCTGCCCAGAATAACATGTAAGCATCTTTCATTTTTTTTTTTTTTTGTTCTCATAAAATGATGGCAGTGATGCTTATTCAAATTTTTATTTCATTGGTGCCCCAGATGTGCTCGGGGGTGTACCCTTGTCGTGGAGCAGTGGAAACGGCTCCCTGGTAGGGACCAGGAAGTACCTGCCCCCAGGGGGCGGAGCACTGGAGGAGACAGAGGCTAGGATGAGCTTCACCACTGGAAGCCCGCGGTCCCCCCGGGTGGAGTCCATAGGGACTCAGGCCGCTTGGACAGGTGGGCCTCACAGGGTCTCCTGGAGAGGTAGTAGAGAGGCGTGCGCACAGACAGCAAGGGAGCACAGTCGGATTCTAGGCTGTAGGTCTAGAGGAACAAGGAAGACCAGAACAGGGTAGGCGATGACAAGGCAAGGGACAGAGCCAGAATCAGGAGACGTGGTCAATGGTAGCCAAGGTCAGAATCCGAGGATCAGTCCGAGGAGTAGTCAACGAGGCAGGGGTCAGGTTCTGGAGGTCAGACGAGGTCACAAGGCAGGCAGAGGTCAGGATCCAGGCAGCGGACAGAATGGTCAAGGAGCGTGACAAGGCAAGGGACCGAGCCAGAATCAGGAGATGTAGTCAATCAGGCAGAGGTCAGAATCCGAAGGTCAGTCCAAGGAGTGGTCAACAAAGCAGAGGTCAGGTTCCAGAGGTCAGACGAGATCACAGGCAGGCCGAGGTCAGAAGGCAGGTAGCAGGCAGAGTAGTCAAGGAACAAGCTGAGGTCAGAAGGCAGGCAGCAGGCAGAGGGGTCGAGGATCAGGCCGAGGTCAGTACCAGAGAGACAGTACGCAGGTACTACCTGGGGAGACGACAGACGAACACAGGAACAGAAGGACGCTGGAACGGAAGATTGTAGGAACAAGGCTGGAACAGAAGGATCCTCGGACAAAGCTGGAACAATTCTGGAACGAGACTGAAACAAAGCTAAGCACAAGTGACAATCTAGCAATAAAGCCGACCCAATTCCCAAGGCAAGGAAGTGCAGGCAGGTACTTCCTTAAGTAGTTCCTTCAATCAGGACGCACTGCGGAGCTAGGACCCGCCCCTGGCCCTACAAGAGGCCGGGAGGTCCGCACGCGTGCACGCGTAGGGGCGTGGCCGATGCCACGGAAGACGCCGAGCTCTGGTGTGAGGCTGGTGTGCAGTGGAAGGCCCGGCAACCGCCACCGCAGAACACCGAGGCCTGGTAGAGCTTGCTGCTGCTGCTAGGGAGGCCGACTCGGGACCTGCAGAGGAGCCAGAGAGGTGAGCAGGCTCGTGCGCAGGGCAGACAAGGACAGGGTGCGCAAGAGTACCCCCCCTTCTAGGCCTCCCCCTAAGCGGCCGTGGCTTGTCAGGGTGAGTCCTATGAAAGGTCTTCAGGAGTTCCTTATCAAGGTTGTTGTGGGAAGGTTCCCCGAGTTCTCCTTGGCCCCATAACCCTCCCAGGCTAGGAGTTACTCCCATTTCCCTCGACGCCAACGGACATCGATGATCTCTCTTACCTGAAGGGCTGCAGCGACATGAGTATTTTGCGACAGCTCAGCCCAGGGTAGTATATCAGACCAGTTGTCCTGCTGATCATTTACATAGGAGCGGAGGAATATCTTTAAGGTCCGATTGGTCCTTTCAGCTTGACCATTGGCCTGTGGGTGATAGGCCGATGTGAAACTCGGGGCAATATTAAACTTTTTATATAGGGAGCGCCAATACTTGGAGGCAAACTGTGGTCCCTGGGGAGTTCATGGAGGTGAAAAATGTGTTTCAGAAACAACTTGACTAGTTCTGGGGCCGATGGGAGGCCCGGCAAGGGAATAAAGTGACCCATCTTTGAAAAACGGTCGATGATGACCCAGATTACGGTATTGTTCTGGGATGGAGACAGGACTGTAATAAAGTCCATTGAGATGCTGGACCATGGCTCAGTAGGTGCTGGAAGTGGTTGGAGTAAGCCCCAAGGCTTTCCGGTAGGCGGTTTCGGTTGGGGGCAGACGGGACACGAGTCCACATAGTTTCGGGAGTCTTGTACCATGTTGGGCCACCAATAATGTCTTCATAACATCTCTAGGGTCCTGGCATGACCCAGGTGTCCTGCCAACTTGGAATCATGAGCCCATTTCAGAACTCGTTCACGTAATCTACGTGGGACGATGGTTTTTCCAGTAGGAACTGTAGTGGTCAAAGCAAGGGATATGCAGGCAGGATCTATGATGTAACTAGGGACTTCAGGAACATCTTCAGATTCAAATGATCTTGACAGTGCGTCAGCACAGAGGTTCTTGGAACCAGGGTGGAAACATAGAACGAAGTTGAACCGTTCAAAGAAGAGCGCCTATTGGGCTTGTCGAGGATTCAGGAGTTGACCTTCCTTAAGTTGCTCAAAGTTCTTATGGATAGTGAAGATGGTAAATTTGTGTTGCGCCCCTTCCAAACAGGGATGCCACTCTTGGAGTGCCAACTTAACTGCGAGAAGTTCTCAGTCACCTACTGTATAACGTTGTTCAGTAGGAGAGAACTTATGTGAGTAGAATGAACAAGGTATCAATTTACCCTTGGGAGAAAACTGGCTCAAGACAGCTCCTGCACCAATTGCAGAGGCGTCAACTTCAACAACAAATGGACGTCTAGGATCTGGATGCAGGAGGCAAGGACCAGAACAGAAAGTCTCCTTAATCATCTGAAAGGCGGCTTGTGCTTTGGGAGTCCATACCCGAGTGTCAGCCCCTTTCCTGGTTATGGCGGTAAGCGGGACAACTAAGGTAGAATAATTAGCAATGAAGCTCCGGTAATAATTGGTAAAGCCAAGGAAACATTGTAGGGCTCGTAGGCCTACTGGCTGGGGCAAGTCACGGATCCCCTGGACTTTCTCTGGGTCCATGGAGAAACTTCAATCGGAAATGATATACCCTAAGAAGGGTAAGCGATTACGCTCGAAGAGGCATTTTTCTAACTTGGCATACAGATGGTTTTCTCTCAGACGTTGAAGTACGATCCGAACATGATCTCGATGAGATTCAAGGTCTTTGGAAAAGATTAGCATGTCGTCAAGATATACAACTACGAAAGAGTACAAGAGGTCTCGGAGAATTTTGTTCATAAGGCATTGTAAGACCACTGGGGCATTGCATAGCCCAAAGGGTATCACAGTATATTCATAGTGACCATCCCTCATGTTGAATGCGGTTTTCCAGATATCTTCAGGTTGGATGCGTACCAGATTGTACGCACCTCTCAGATCCAACTTGGTGAAGATCCGTGCCCCTTCAAGGTGGTCAAACAGCTCACTGATAAGGGGAAGAGGATATCGGTCTTTGCAGGTTATGGCACTGAGCCCCCTGTAGTCAATACAAGGGCGTAGACCGCCATCCTTTTTCTTAACGAAGAAAAAGCCCGCTCCAGCAGGAGAGTCAGAAGAACGAATGAACTCTTTTTCTAGGTTCTCTTTAATATACTCAAACATAGCTTGGGTCTTGGGTTGAGACAGTGGATAACTTCTGCCTTTGGGAGGCATTGTGCCTGGCAGAAGTTCTATAGGGCAATTAAACTTGCGTAATGGAGGTATGGTATCCACTTTCTGCTTCAAGAAGACATCTTTGAAGTCAGCGTACTGCGGAGGCAAACCAGGTAACGTGACAGACTTCAGAACAGGAACTACTGGAGATACAGAATGTAAACATGTCTTCTGGCATTTAGAACCCCACTGCACCAACTGCAGAGAATGCCAATCGAACTGGGGTTCGTGGGTCTGGAGCCAGGGCAGCCCCAGGATAACTGTATGTGTCGATCATTTCAATACATAGAAGGACATCTCCTCTTCGTGGAGAGTGCCCACGGTAAGACAAACAGCCACTGTTTGGTGGGTGATGAGCCCTGGAAGGTGTTCTCCTTGGATGGAGGCGATACGGAGGCTCACCTCTAAAGGCTGAAGAGGAATGTTCAGAAGCTTGACAATGTCATCCATGATGAAGCTGCCACTTGCTCCGGTAACGACAAGAGCAGTGATGGCGAAGGAGTGGGCCTTGTTGCCCAGAGAGATGGGAAGCAGGAGTTGAGGGCCAGTAACAGTAGCGCCCAAGCTTGGGACCCCTGCCGGGCTCAGGCATTGCAGTTTCCCGGATGGACCGGGCAGGACTGCAGACGATGTCCAGAAGTGTCACAGTAAAGGCAAAGACCCTCCTTCCACTGACGGAGATGTTCGGTCGGAGATAATCGCCTACGGTTCACCTCCAAAGGTTCCACCACGGAAGAGGGCGGTGGTGCTGGAGTCTTAGCTGGAGGGCTTGGAACATGCTTGGGACGTGGTGTAGGAGAGCGGGAAGCCTTTACTTCTAGGCGCCTTTGCTGAAGGTGATGATCGATCTTCCCGGCAAGGGAAATCAGTCCTGTCTCACGGACGGAGAGTTAATCTTTGAGAGTGCAGGAGAGTCCATCTAGAAAGATGGCATGCAGACAATCTTCTTGCCACCCAAGCTCAGTGGCCAGAGTCCTAAATTCCACTGTATAATCAGAGAGTGTTCGTGACCCTTGACGAAGGTGAAGTAGGTTATGGCTGGCTACAGCTTGGCGGCCTGAGTCTCCAAAGGTCTGCTTGAAGAGAGCAATGAATTCTGATAACTTGGAAAGTATGGGATCAGAGCATTCCCATAAGGGAGAGGCCCATGCAAGAGCCTTCCCTTCCAGGCGAGATAGGATGAAGGTCACCTTGGTGATTTCCTTCAGGAACAACAAGTGTTGCACTGCAAATTGCATGAAGCACTGATTAAGGAAGCCATGACAGAGGTATGGATCCCCATTGTATCGAGGAGATGCAGGAAGTGCCAATGATGCTTTGGGAAGCATAGAGGCCGATAGGCCCACGGGATTGGCCAAAGTTGTATCTCATAGCTGGGAACGAAGCTCTTCCACCGAAGAAGCCAGCGATTCCAAAGCTTGAGGATGTTCTTTGACTGTAGCAGCCAAACCCGGTAGGGCCCTGGAGGCGGGAGACTCCGCCGAGTCCATGGCCTTGGCAACCTGTTGCACTCGGGGGTGGACCCTTGTCCTGGAGCAGTGGAGAACGGCTCCCTGGTAGGGACCAGGAAGTACCTGCCCCCAGGGGGCGGAGCACTGGAGGAGACAGAGACCAGGATGATCTTCACCACTGGAAGCCCGCGGTCCTCCCGGGTGTAGCCCGTAGGGACCCAGGCCGCATGGACTTAGGTGGGCCTCGCAGGGTCTCCTGAAGAGATGGTAGAAAGGAGTGCCCACAGACAGGAGAGGAGCGCAATCGGGTTCGAGACTGGAGGTCATATGGAGCAAGGAAGACCAGAACAGCATAGGCAATGACAAAGTAAGGGACAGAGCCAGAATTAGGAGACGTAGTCAATCAGGCAGAGGTCAGAATCCGAGGGTCAGTCCGAGGAGTGGTCAACAAAACAGAGGTCAGATGAGGTCACAGGCAGGCCAAGGTCAGAAGGCAGGCAGCAGGCAGAGGGGTCGAGGATCAGGCCGAGGTCAGTACCAGAGAGACAGTCCGAAGGTACTACCTGGGGAGACAACAGACGAACACAGGAACAGAAGGATGCTGGAATGGAAGGATGCAGGAACAAGGCTGGAACGAGACTGGAACAAAGCTTAGCACAAGTGACAATCTAGCAATAAAGCCGACCCAATTCCCAAGGCAAGGAAGTGCAGGCAGGAACTTCCTTAAGTAGTTCCTTCAATCAGGATGCGCAGCAGAGCTAGGACCCGCCCCTGGCCCTACAAGAGGCCGGGCGGTCTGCGCGCACGTAGGGGCATGGCTGACACCATGGAAGATGCCGAGCTCCGGCGTGAGGCCTGGTGCGCAGTGGAAGGCCCAGCGACTACCGCCGCGGGACACCGAGGCCTGGAAGAGCTTGCGGCTGCTCCTAGGGAGGCCGATCCGGGACCTGTAGAGGAGCCAGAGAGGTGAGCAGGCACGTGCACAGGCCGGACGCAGATGGGGCGCGCAACACCAGAATTGCTTAACAATACTATATCATTTTAATACTGTGATTATTGCTCTTCCTCCACAGACTGATTTTACAGGGAGGATTTTATATTAGACACACAGAAGCTCCTGATTCAATTTGCCAAACACTGAATAAAAGGTTTTTAAGAGAAAATTAAAGAATCTTTTTGAACAGTAAATTTCTGCATGTTATGATTTTGAAGACAAGAATATTCCTTTAAATGACATACTGAAAAATTCTCAGAAACAAATATTAAAACACTTATTTAAACTCAGAAAACAGAAGTTTTCTTTGTAATATTAAAAATATCGCCAGCATTAGGATTATCTAATCAGGCGAGCGCAGCTTTCAGGGGCCGATGGTGTGGGCTTGGCACGCATCGCTTGGCTCATAGGAGAGCGGAACCCATGGGCCACAGAGCTGCTCAGGTCAGGACATGAGTCACACCCGTGGTGAGGTGTGTGTGCGGGAATGGGCGACACAGGAGCAAAGTTGGACGGAGCTAGAAAATAAATCAGCTGTGGAGGAAAACCAGGTGGAATCTTGGCAGTAGTGAGACATAGCTGTTGCGTCGGACGGCCGCGGAGCCAGCAACTAACCTTTCTCACTCGACATACTCCCACCTCGCCAGGAGCAGGCCCTGGCTATCCGACGATGCAGGGGGGTGTCCCAGCGCTGCTCTCCTCTTCGCGCCTGCCTGTCACTGGTGGGCCTGGAGCGCGGCAGAGATGACGCTGCCGTTGGCTCTTTATATCTGGTTCCCTTAGGCGCGCACGCACACCTCTCTTGTTCATTTAAAGGGCCCGCGGCAAGCTAGGGCTGCCGGTCCTTTCCAATGATGTCATCGGCCTGGGATTATTTAAGGCGAGCTCTGACAGTCAGATCTCACCTTGGCAACAGGTCTCCATGCTTGTCGTGTGCTCATTGCTCGTCCTGGTTCCTGTTCCTGACTTCATTCCTGGTTCCTGTTCCTGATTCCGTTCCTGGTGCTTCCTACCTAGCCTTGTTTGGACTGATACCTGGCTTTGACCCTTGCTTCATTGGACCATGTTCGGACTGATATTTGGCTTGACCCTTGCTTCATTGGACTACGCTCGGACTGATATATGGCTTTTACTCTTGCTTTGTTGGAACTATGCTCAGGTCTGATTATTGGCTTCGACCCTCGCTCCGCTGCATGCTACCTAGCCTCAGCTTTGGACACTCTCTTCGGGACAATCCATGCAAAGGCCCGCCTAAGACCAGCTGGCCCCGGTACCCAAGGGCTCAACCTGTGGGGAACGAGGGCTGGTACTGGTGAAGCTCCAGTCGGCCTCCGCTTCCTGTTCAGCTCTACCCACCAACAGTGGGGATCCATGGTGTCTCCCCCCACGGGTAGTGCCAACTTCACCTCGGGCCAAGAGTCCACCTCCGCAACAGATTGCCAAGGCCATGGACTCGGCAGAGCCATCCGCTCTCCAGGCCATTCTGGGCCTGGCCCTGAAGATCCAGAAACATCAGCGGTTCCTTGAGGCGTTGGCCACCTCCATTGAGCGCCTAAACGCCCGATTGGATTCCCACCCAACAGACTTGGCCATGCTGAAGGTCATCCCTGGACTTGTTCTGAAGCTTCAAAAACTCCAGTCAGCCTTAGAGCTGGTGGTGGCTGATGTGAACCATTTTCCTGTTCGCCAAAACTCCTTGACCCAACCCAACACCCCACCACCACCCCCAGTGGTTTCCGTGCCAGTCTCAGACTCCGGTTGTGTGGTCATTTCGTTGCTGGTACTGCCCCATTACGCGGGAGACCCCAAGCAGTGTCAGGGGTTCTTAAATCAATGCCATATGCATTTTACCCTTCAATCAGCACTCTTTCCTACCGACCTAGTCAAGACTACCTTCATCTTATCTCTTCTGGATGGCAAGGCCTTGGCTTGGGTTGCCCCCCTGTGGAAACGCTCAGACCCCTTGCTTTTGAATCTTTCACAGTTTGTCTCGGCCTTTAAACAGGTTTTTGAGGAACCAGCCAGGCTTCCCACCATGGGCTCTGATCTTCATTTGCACCAAGGAACCCGCCCTTTAACTGACTACATGATCAAATTCCGAACACTGGCCACGGAATTAAACTGCCAGGGGGACAGCTTACATGCCATTTTCCTGGATGGGTTAGCCCCCAGGATTAAGGACGAACTTGCAGCATGAGAACTTCATGCCTCCCTCAAAGGGCTCATCGATCTCAAGGGAAAGATCGATTGACGACTCCAAGAGCGAGCCCGGGAGAACCGCTCAACCCAGAAGGCTCACACCAGGGAACCACTCCTTTCTGGCTGCGACCACCCCTTGCCCTCGGGGAACTCCTCAGAAGAACTGATGCAACTAGGCCGTATTCATCTCATGAATGCTGAGAAGTCTCGTCGCCGCCAGTTAGGCCTTTGCCTTTATTGTGGGAACTTAAGTCACCTATTGTTTCAGTACCCAGAAAAGAAGGAAGTAACCCCACACAAGGAGACATCAGAATCAGTAACCCTCGATTTGGCTACAGCATCACCCTTATTTCTATTGCCAGCTTCCTTGGAACAACCCCCCACCTGTTTTGCCACCCAGGTCCTAGTGGACTTCGGCGCCGGGGGAAACTTTATTCAGCAGGATCTTGTGGACCAGTACCAAATCTCCACATGTCCCTTGACACCACCATTGGCTCTTTCCTCAGTCCATGGAGACTTCCTCCCCGGTTTGGTGACTCGGACAACACGGCTCCTTATGCTGAAAATTGGGACCGATCACTCAGAACTCATCTCTTTCTACGTCCTTCCTATGGCCGTGAACCCAGTTATCCTGGGCCTGCTGTGATTGTGGAAGCATCAGCCGCATTTTGACTCAGCCACGGCCGATCTGATTCAGTGGGGGCCACGGTGCTCGTAATCCTGTCTAAAACCAGTAGAGTCTCCCCGGTCCCTGATCGCGGCTACAGCTCTTCCTAACCTGCTCCCATGCAAAAGGTCTCAGGAGACTCAGACCAGCCCTTGCTCCCTCCGGAGGAACGTCTTGAGAGCTGTCTTTGCACAGCTGAAGGAACAACTGTCGCAAAAAAAGGCCGAACATGAAGCTTTCGTAAAGGAACACAATCGAGCCATGAAATGATTCGTGTCTCTTTTGACCTTCAAGGAAGAAGAGATCCAGAGTATGCATGCCCTTCTGCAACGAGAGAAAGGAAAAAGGCTCCCCTCTTCAGCTCTTTCTACCCCGTCTGGGGCTCCAGTCGTTGCTCAAGGCAACCCTGAAATCTCTACCCCTCTGTGTTCAGTGGGACTTCAGCCCATGGACCCGCATGAGCTAGAGGACATTCGGTACCCCAGTCACTCAGAAACTCAGAAGGGGGGCTTAGAAGGGAGGGGTACTGTTGCGTCGGCTGGCCGTGGAGCCAGCGACCAACCTTCCTCACTCGACATCGTGCAACCTCACCGGGGACGGGATCCGGCTATCCAATGATGCAGGGGGGTGCCCCGGCGCTGCGCTCCTCTTCACGGCCTGCCTGCCGCCGGTCGGCCTGGAGCATGGCAGAGACGCCGCCACCGTCGACTCTTCACATCCGGTTCCCCTAGGCGTGCACGCGCACCTCTCTTATTCATTTAAAGGGCCCGCGGCAGGCTAGGGCTGCCAGCCCTTTCCAATTATGTCATCGGCCTGGGACTATTTAACGTGAGCTCTGACAGTCAGAGCTCACGTTGACAACAGGTCTCCACACTTGTCATGTGCTCGTTGCTCATCCTGGTTCCTGTTCCTGACTTCATTCCTGGTCCTTGTTCCTGATTTCATTCCTGGTTCCTACCTAGCCTTGTTCGGACTGATACCTGGCTTTGACCCTTGCTTCGTTGGACCACGCTCGGACTGATATCTGGCTTGACCCTTGCTTTGTTGGACCTCGCTCAGACTGATATCTGGTTTTGACTCTTGCTTCGTTGGAACTATGCTCAGGTCTGATTATTGGCTTCGACCCTCACTCCGCTGCACGCTACCTAGACTCAGCCTTGGACACTCTCTTTGGGATCATCCACATGGAGGCCTGCCTAAGATCAGTCGGGCTCAGTACCCAAGAGCTCAACCTGCGAGGAACGAGGGCTGGTATCGGTGAAGCTCCAGTCGGCCTCTGCTTCCTGTTCAGCTCCGCCCCCCAACGGTGGGGACCCATGGGAAGAAGATAATTCCTGTTAGTTAATACAGCTTCAGTAGACGCTCCCTGAGTGAATGTTCAACAGAGAGTTAATAAGGTTGGGGAATTGCCCAACATTAATTTCTACAGCTCAGGAGCTGCTTCTCTATCCCTGTAGCCCCAGAGCCTGTCTACTAATGTATTTTCCATTCCTCTGGAGTCCCGATGGGATTCTGGGGGAAAGCCATAGTATGGTAAGTAAAGGTCTTAATTTATTTATTTATTACATTCATAGGCTGCTAATACCAAGGCCCGCAGTGGCTTACAAGTACATTTACACAATGTTTACTTGAATGGCTTTGAGAAAAGGTGCATGAACCTTTTGCCTGTTTTTACCAGAAACCTGATTAAAATGCCTTTTGCATTTTTATGTCGCATGGTTAACCAATTTGGTTCCTTTTCACTTGGGTGAAATTGGTGTTTATCCCACCATGTGGTGGGCCTTTCCCACCTTCTTCGAAGTTTCTTTCCAAGTAAATTGCTTTTATGCACATTTTATAGTCACTGACTAACATCATGTATAAGTCTGTAAAGGCAATCTGTTGTTACTCTTTGGATACAAGTAATTTGCTGTCTTTCATCTGGAGGGCTCCAAAGCCTCAGATAGTCCACTCCGTTTTATTTAAAAAAAACCCAAAAAAAACCCTGTAATGTCTATAGCCAAGAGCTCTATTCCTCTTTGTTAGTGAATTGTGCCCTTTCTCTCACCCTTAAGGACCTGGGCCTAGTGGGGCATATCAAAAATTACTGTCCTGGAACTCTAATTGCATTAGTTTTGAAGCAGCAAAGTGGGATTTTTGTCAGGGCTTCCTGATGCAAAACTGAATTTTAAACACTTTGTCCTACTGAATCTCTTTGAGGTGTAGAACCACAACTCCATTCCTTCCTAGAGTTCATTATTGGTCAGAATGCTTCAGAAAAAAAGGGGATGCGGGAAACAGATTGGCCTATTGCCACCCAAACAGTACTGCCTTTGGCACTGTTTAGTTTTTCCTTTTTTCTTTGAGATAGACTGTACCTTGATAGTCTCCATATATGAGGATTGCCATCCTGCTTGTCCTCAGAGAAAGAGAAGTTACTTACTTGTAACAGTGGTTCTCTGATGGACAGTAGGATGTCAGTCCTCATGACACCCTCCTGTTTCTCTAAACCTTAGCTTTATCATGAACTGAGGGGCCCTGCCTGGGAGGCAGGAAAGTGGCTGGGGTTGCACATGCTCAGTAAAGCATGCTGAAAAAGTTTAGACTCTACATCTGACAACTGAAACAAAGAAATTCAAATGTGACCTTAAAACGTGGTTATTTCTGTTACGCGCAGACCTGCGGCTCAACCCCCTCACCTCTCTCCAGTAACTCCAGTGTCTGGTCCCTCGTCTCTGGCGGCGGTAGGCCGCCGGCTCTGTCCTCGGGCCACCCCTGGTGCCTCCAGCTCAGCTACAGACCCTGGTGTCTCCAGTCCAGCTACCACTTCCGCTGCTCCATGACAGGCCTCTCCTCGTGGCCCGTGGAGAGATGCTGCTACTCAGCACCGCGCCACTCCCTAGGTGTGTGCGCGCATCACTGAAGCTTAAGTAGGGCCCGTGGCAGGAACTGAGCCGCAGCCCCAGATGATTGACGTCAGTGGAGCACTGGTATATAAGCCCAGGCTCTGCTCCTTAGCCTTGCCTTTGCAACAGGTCTCCTCACTGGTTGAGTACTCGTTGCCTCCTGAGAGATCTCCCGCTCTCGGACCATCGACGCCATTTTGGCTGCCACTAATTAAAATGGCGCCGATGGCCCGATAAAAAACCCACCCGACCCTTTAAATTGACCCCCCTTAGCCTCCCCCACCCTCCCGATCCTTTTTTTTTTTAGGGAGGCCCACATTGCTAAAAAAAAAAAACCCACCCGACCCTTTAAATCGACCCCCCCAAAACCTTTTAAAATTTACCTGGTGGTCCAGGGGGGCCTCGGGGGGCCTCAGGGAGAGATCCAGGGGGGCCTCGGGGAGAGGAGAGATCCAGGGGGCCCTCGGGAAGAGATTTCCCATTCCCAGGCATCACCTGTTCTAAAAAAAAATGGCGCCGATGCCCCTTTGCCCCTACCATGTGACAGGGTATCCGTGCTATTGACCGGCCCCTGTCACATGGTAGGAGCACTGGATGGCCGGCGCCATCTTTAAAGATGGCACCGGCCATCTTTACTCATTAGCCCCTATTGTAGGAGCACTGGATGGCCGGCGCCATCTTTAAAGATGGCGCCGGCCATCTTTACTCATCAGCCCCTATTATAGAGTATAGTATAGAGTATAGTATAATAGGGGCTAATGAGTAAAGATGGCCGGCGCCATCTTTAAAGATGGCGCCGGCCATCCAGTGCTCCTACCATGTGACAGGGGCCGGCCAATGGCACGGATACCCTGTCACATGGTAAGGCCAAAGGGGCATCGGTGCCATTTTTTTTTAGAACAGGTGATGCCTGGGAACGGGAAATCTCTTCCCGAGGCCCCCCTGGATCTCTCCTCTCCCCGAGGCCCCCCTGGATCTCTCCCCGAGGCCCCCCGAGGCCCCCCTGGACCACCAGGTACATTTTAAAAGGTTTTGGGGGGGTCGAGAGGGTGGGGTCGATTTAAAGGGTCGGGTGGGTTGTTTTTTTTTAGCGGCGCGGGCCTCCCTAAAAAAAAAAATTAGCGATGTGAATTGGAATCGGAAACAATTCTAATTCACATATCTTAACAATCAGATTCCCCCCCCCCCCCCCCCCCCAGCCGAATCTGATCGTTAAGACGATCTGGCACACGATTCACATCTCTAACGTGGAGCATATAACCTGGTAAGAATCCGTCCCGATGACATTTGGAAAACTGCCTTTAACACCGAGGATGGGCACTACAAATACCTGGTGATGCCCTTTGGCCTCTGTAACGCGCCCGCAGTATTCCAACGAATGATGAACAAAATTTTTAGAGATCTGCTATACACCAAAGTCGTGGCTTACCTGGACGATATCCTTGTCTTTTCCAAAGACCTCGACACCCATCGTACTGATATCTGAACCGTCCTTCAACACCTTCATGAGAACCATCTGTTTGCGAAATTGGACAAATGTTTGTTCGAGAAATCCAGCCTACTCTTCCTTTGTTATATTATCTCCCAACAAGGGTTTTCTGTGGACCCAGCCAAGTTGAAAGGAATTCAGGATTGGCCACAGCCTGTGGGTCCCAAGGCTCTCCAGTGCTTTCTGGGATTCCTCAACTACTATCGTCACTTCATCCCACATTATTCTACCCTGGCTACGCCACTGACGGCCTTAACCCATAAAGGTCAAGATACGCGAAACTGGACTCCGTAGGCCGTCGCAGCCTTCCTTCACCTTAAAGAAGCCTTCACAAAAGGGTCCTGCTTGCATCATCCTGACCCAAATCGTCCTTTCCTCGTGGAAGTTGACACCTCCGCCATTGGGGCTGGGGCAGTCCTGAGTCAACGCACCACTTCTAGTACCATAGTTCCATGCTCCTTTTACTCCCATAAATTTTCATCTGCAGAGCAAAATTACAGCATAGGGGATTGTGAGCAACTCATCATAAAATTGGCCCTCGAAGAATGGCACCCATAGCTAGAGGATGCACAACACAAATTCACTGTGTTAATCGATCATAAGAATCTGGAACATTTGAATCAAGCCCAATGCCTCAATGCCCGTCAAGCTTGATGGGCCTTGTTCTTTTCCAAGTTCGATTTTGAACTTCGCCATCGCCCTGCCGAAAAGAATCTCCGGGCAGATGCACTATCATGATCCTTTGAGCCTGAAGACACTCCAGAAGAACCTACTCATATAAAAGACCCGGCCTGTATTTGTCTATCTGCCACTCACCCAGTTCCCGCTGGAAAGACGGTCGTGCCCCGACGACTCCGAGAAAGAGTTTTCCGCTGGGCACATGATTCCAAATTCACTGGTCACCCAGGACAAGCACGGACCTTGGCACTGCTCCAGCGGTTCTTCTGGTGGCCCACCATGGTCTCCGATGCTAAAGTGTATGTCGAATCCTGTAACATCTGTGCACAGCAAAAACCCCTGGTTGGTTGACCTTGGGGTCTTCTACAACCACTTCCAGCACCCAAGAAACCGTGGACCCATCTGTCTATGGATTTCATCGTGGATTTGCCGCCTTCAAAGGGTCACACCATAATATGGGTAACCATAGACCGATTTTTAAAAATGGCCCATTTCGTCCCTCTATGGGCCTACCATCTGCTCCTATCCTGTGGTCCTATCCTGGCCTGCCCGGAAGGCTCCTGAGCCACCTCCATTGGTGGCAGAATCCAATATGATGTACAAGATACATGAAATCCTAGACGTCTGCCCTAGGGGCCACCAGTGGGAATACCTCCTTTCCTGGGAGGGTTACAGACCCGAAGAAAATTTGTGGGAACCAGATTAGAACATCCTGGACAAGTCTCTCCTCCTGAACTATCATCAAGCCCATCCAGGTAAACACCGACCTCCAAGAGGGGGGCGTAAAGGGGGGGTACTGTTACGCATTCCGTCCACAGCAGTCCTGCGGCACAGCCATCTCACCTTCTTACACAGACTTCAGCTTCTGGTTCCTCCTCACTAGCGCGGTGGGCCACCAGCTCCGACCTCGGGCCGCCCCCCGGTGCCTCCAGCTCCGCCACAGTCCCCAGCATTTCAGGTCAAGATGCCATTGCTTGTCGGGCCTCTCCGCATGCCCCGCGGAACGACGCCAATACCAGCGGCGCGTCCCTCCCTAGGAGCATGCACGCGCATCGCTGATCCTTATGAAGGGCCCGTGACGGGAACCTGGCCGCAGCCCCGGATGATGACATCAAACTCCTCAGTGTATTTAAGCTCAGGCCTCGCTCCATAGCGTTGCCTTTGCAACAGGTCTCCTCGTTTGTTCAAGTACTGGTTGCTGTGAGAGATTCATCTCTACTCTCTTCTCCTGACCTTCGGTGTTCCTGGTTCCTGTTCTCTTCATTCCTGCCCTGCCTATGCTTTTGATTGACTACACGGATATCGACTTTGCTTTGCTTGACTATGCTTCAGCCTATCTCCAGACCCAGACCTCTGCTGTACCCGACTATGCTTCAGCCTATGTCCAGACCCAGACCTCTGCTACACCCGACTACACTTCACCCTATCTCCAGCCCAGACCTCTGCTACACCCGACTACGCTTCAGCCTATCTCCAGACCCAGACTTCTGCTACGCCCGACTACGCTGCAGCCTATCTCCAGACCTTGACCATTGCGTTGATTAACCAACGATATTGACTTCTCTGTGATCAGATCTCAGCATTGCTTGCTACAACTTCCACATTGCCACCAGCCCTGATCCAAGCCTGCCATTGACGCCTCTCCTAGCCTACTCCCTGGACGTGGACTTATTAGGCTTTGGCCTATCTATGCTCGAGTGCCCTCAGTCAGCCTTTGTTCCATTGGTGCCCGAGTTCCAGTTCCTTACCCAGTCCAGAGTAGGACTATGCCACCTATCGTCTGCTGTCTCTGGGCTGAACCAACCTCTCTCACTATTCAACCTTGTATACAACCTCGAGGCCCACCTAAGTCCTGCCGGCCCCAGCACCCAAAAGTTCAACCCACGGGGAATGAGGGATGGTATAGGTGAAGCTCCAGTGGCCTCTGCCTTCAGCCCTCTCCACCTGTCGACAGTGGAGACCCATAGGTCCTTGCCTACTGGTTGCGTCAACCCCACCTCGGCCCAAGGGTCTACCTCCGACGCAACAGACAAATGGAATATATCCAAGCTTCCCTAGACTGGATGGGAACCTGAAAGACACACTTTCAAGACACTTTCACCAAACACCACTATGCCAGGAGCCCAAATATAAATATTCTACAGCAACACCAACTAACACGGCCCAAAAAGCTGCCTGAGCTCTAGTAGAATGAGCTCTCAGGCCTGAGGGCAACTGTAGACCTTTGGAAATTTATGCTGAAGCTATTGCTTCCTTAATCCATCTTGTAATATATGAATTAGATGCTTTCTTCCTCTGCAAAACTCATTGTTAAATTTAAAATATTCCAGTAGAACCCTAAGCACATCCAAAACACGAAGCTCCTATGGGTGCACAGAAGAATAAGATATTGAGTTCCTAAATACTGGCAACTCTATAGATTGTTCTAAAAGAGAGGCAGAAACCACCTTCAGAAAAAAAGGATGATACCATATGAATAGAAAACTCTTCCTCCAAAAATTGAAGAAAAGATCCCTGCATGACTAAGCCTGCAACTCAGAAGTCCACTTTGCCAAACAAATAGCGACCAAAATTATTACCTTCAGCGTGAGATCAATCAATGATGCCCTTCTAAATGGTTCAAAAGGAGGCTTACACAAGGCCTTCAAAACCAAATTAAGATTCAGTGATGGGACACAAATGCTTCATTCCTCTGAGAAATCTTACCACATCTGGGTGTGAAGCCAGAGAAGAGCTACGCACCCTTCCTCTCTTAGATGACAATGCATCCTCTGGCACTTTAAAGAGTTCAAGTCCAAGCCCTTCTGCAGACCTGTCTGCAAAAAGGAAAGAATGACTGAAATGGAAGCCTGAAGCAGAGAAACCCCTGATTCAAGATTTAAAAACCTTCTGAACATGCACATAGGCCAAAAAAGTTGATGCTTTCCTAGATTGCAATAAAATAGTAATGACTTCTTCTTCTTCTTCTTTTTTTTATTTATGCAATTTTCAAGTATAATTCTCGACAATACACTTGAACAGAAATTAAGTGGCAAGTCATTGAAAATACATAAGTTTGAGAAGGAATTAAAAAAAAACCCAACAAGAAGAAAATAACATAATAAGACCACCACAAACAAAATCCTCAAATAGGGGATAACAATGTCACTACTTCAAGATATTCTAAATAAAGAACTAAGACACAAGGAAAAGCTGGCTTTATCAAGGGCCTATATAATGAACAAACTACATTCTGTCATAGATGTTAATTAGGCATAAGATAGAAAAAGATATCGAGAAAACTTTATTAGTCAAAAAGGCAGACAATTGAGATGGTTGAAAAAAAGTACAGGAGGCATTTTGATATTTAATGATACATTTACAAGGGAACTTTAAAATAAAAAAAGCTCCCAACTCCAAAAACTTTGGTTTAAATAACAGAAATTGCCTCCTCTTTTTTTGAGTCTGCTTAGCCAAATCAAGAAAAACCTGAATCCTCACATTCAAAAAGAGATCCAACCTATGGCAGAAGAACATTTTAAAAATCCAATCTATCTGATTCCATCAGGAAAGAAACTATCAGAGTAGCTGGCTTGACTAAGTCTTTCTGAGATGTTTCCAGAAGAGCGGTGACATCCAAAGGTGACTTTGCAATAGGAAAAATCACAGACATATCATTAGAATCCACATGAACCTTTTTAAAAGATGGTATATAGTAGATATGAGAAATAAGTGGCAACACCTTTTCAGGAATCTTCAAAATATCAAGTAGATATTTCTTCCACATTTCTTTAGGGGCCATTGTGGGATCATAAAATGAAAAATTTTCCCCCTAACTTGATTTTCAAGATTTTCCAACCATGAGGAAAGCCATTGATTTTCTTTATTAATATTTTGTTGCAAGTCAGTCATATTTCACAGATCTTTTATACAGGAATCACAATTTGCCTTAATATTAGCCACTTCTGGCTGACCTGTGAGGACGTGCAGGCTGCGGCTCTCAGTTGATGAAATTCTTACCGAGCTAAACCTCAGGAAAATTGCCCTTTCGAGTTTCTTAACAATGCCTCATACCAAGAGGAAACCTCGAGTGCGAGAAGTTACTTCTACACCTGATCATTTACGACAACCGAAGATTGAAGCAGCCTTTGCGAGGACGCCTTCAACTAACCCAGAAGCTGCAGTCGCTGGGGCAGGCAAGGAGCAGCTGCCGAGCCCCTTGACGTTGGAAACATCGTTGAGCCTGGGACATCCAACTGTACCGGAACCACCTATGAGATTGTCTAGTAGTGTGCATTTACTTGAGCAGTCTTTTTCTGTAATAAGTGGTGCCCAGAGAAGAGAGGAGGAAGTCTCTTCGGTGAACCCGATGGAAACGGGTTCCAGGAGCCACGAGAACTCGGCATAACATCGCCCGGAAAAACTAAGAAAAAATGGTGAAGGCCTTGTGGAGGTAGGAATTGCGATGAATAATATACCCCTTCTCAATACTACCTCTGTTCTTATACCATCTTTAGAAGAAATAAAGAACATTTTAATAGTAATGCAAAAATCTATTAACACACTTACCGCAACTGTGCAGGAAGCAATGACAAAATCCCATAAGGTTGAAGAAACGTTGATATCCGTTGAGAAAAGAACTGTTATTTTGGAAGGGAAAGTGAAAAAAATGGAAGATGTACAAATAAACCTGATAAAATCGGAGAAAATGGTCGAGAACAAAATGGAGTACTTTGAGAACCAATCGAAGAGGGCCAATTTGCGATTTTTGAACTTTCCTAAAACCAAACCGCAGTCTCCTATGGACTTGTTGAAAAGTTACTTCGTAAACATATTGAAATATCCATTGGAAAGAATACCTGTTATAACAGCAACCTACTATCAAATACAATGTACATCTGTTGCGGTCTCCACCGCTTCCCCCCGCTTAGGGCTCAACCCTGCCTACCTCCGCTTCAGGAATCGCAGCGTTCCGCCCGCTCTGGACCCCGGGGGCTTCTCTCACTCCACGTGGCGGCCGCCATTACATGCCTGCTTCTCTTCCGTCTCGCACGCGCGCAAGGACGCCCGTCTTGAGCGCTCAACTCCCGGAAGCCTGGCCCCGCCCGTGCTGCTGACGTCACGCCCAAGTCCCGATATAACCGGCGCTCAAACTCTCTCTCATTGCCTTGCAACGAGGTTCACAACTGCATAGTTGTTCTTAGTTGCGTTCCTGGTGATCTCCACGTTTCCTGCTTCTGACTCCGGTTTGCTTTCGACTCCGCTTCAGCCTGCTGCCTGTCTCTGACCCCGGTTTGCTTCCGACTCCACTTCAGCCTGCTGCCTGCCTCTGACCCCGGTTTGCTTCCGACTCCGCTTCAGCCTGCTGCCTGCCTCTGACTCCGGTTTGCTTCCGACTCCGCTTCAGCCTGCAGCCAGCCTCTGACCCCGGCCTGCTTCCGCTTCAGCCTACAGCCTACAGCCTGCTTCAGCTCCGGTTTGCTACAGACTCCACTTCAGTCTACAGCCTGCTTCAGCCCCGGTTTGCTACAGACTCCGCTTCAGCCTACAGCCTGCTTCAGCTCCGGTTTGCTACAGACTCCGCTTCAGCTTACAGCCTGCTTCAGCCTCCGGTTTTGCTACAGATTCCGCTGCCGCCCGCTGCCCTGTCATCAGCTGGCCCTCGGCCCTGTACAGCCGGTTCCCTGCTTCCCGGGTACCTTGGACTTCCTATCCTTCCTGTTTACTCTGGTCCCGGTCTAAGCCCATCTCTGCCTCTGGACTCTCTGCCTCTACTCCAAGTCCCGAGGTCCCAGTGCCCTACGGGCTCCTCCCGGGGGGTTCCTGGTTCCCGGGTGAACACCTCCTGCCTGTGGCTCCGCCTCCCGGCCTACCCCGTCACCCTAGGTAGGTCGGCCCAAGGGTCCATTACCTCGCCAGCAGTGTCCGACTGCAACAACATCTTTGGGAGAAAATCTTATTCAGCAGGAAAATCAAGGAGAAGCAACTTTGGATTTAACAGACTTCCTGGAAAAATCCTTTGAAATGGAAATTACTTCAAGCGCCACATTACTTGTGCAGTTTTCCTCAAGGCTGGACAGAGATAATGTTCTAAAGCAGTATTTTAGATTTCAGAAATTGAAATTTTTTGGACAGCCTATTTGAATCTTTCCAGATATCGCAAGGATAACACAAATGAAATGGAAAAAATTCTTAGAAATAAGAAGAGAGGCAGTAGAAGAGATGCACGGTTTATGTTACGATTTCCCTGTCATTGTTTATTATACTGTGGAGATGCAAAGTATGTATTTATAGATCCGACGCAATTGCATAGTTATCTAGATTCTTCATCGTGATCCTAGGATGAATCCAAAGGTAGTTGGAAATAGGAAGATTTTTGGTGTCACTCACAGGGTATCAGCATGTTATCTTTCTAATGATATAAGATTAACTTTATTTATCTGCTATATTCACCCTTGGTCTCCCATATTTCTTTATGGTATGATTTCAATGTGCACATGACCAAGTGATATTGTATGATTTATACTGTTTTGAGATAAAAATGTGAAAGTTGGATCTGTGTTTGCCTACCTGGAATATGATAACACATTGGAAAAAATTTCTTGTAATTAAAGCAAAATTCTGATTCCACAGATTTCAAACGCCTATCCAGGAGTCCCAAAGAATTAACCAAATGGTTAATCTGAAAAGCAATATTGTTATTAAGTTCCTGGATAGCGTCCCATAAAGATTCAATAGTTATTGTTGGAGGTCTTACCAATTCCACTGGTTGAAAAACAGAGAAGATGGAAGTTATTTCTTCATTATGCCCAGCAGCAGCATCGACAGATGAGTCACCCACCTTCCCTGGATCAGTCAGCTCTGAAGGAAAGAGCACTGACTCAGTGGTGGCAATAGGAGCTATGGCGTCTTTGGAAACTCCAACCAATGCCTTCCCTCGAGGCTGAATCAGTGTGCGGACCTCCGCGGAGTTAGAGGGAGTGGATCGTTCCTCCGATGAGAGAGAGGTGGAAAGCTCTGGGAGGAGACCAGGTTCAGCTGCTTCCCGGTCAGCCTCCAGTAAGCTGACTCCCGAAGCAAGCCCTCCTCGGCACAGATGGGCATCCATCGGACTCAGAACAGCCAAGGAGGAAGACAAAGAAGGTAATCCCCACTCTCTGGCTCTTCTCTTTCTGCCAGAGTGGGGCATATTAAGCAGAAAAGAACTGTGCCCGAGCAAGACAGGTCACACACGCCGAGCCAGTGCAGCCATCTTGAAATCCCCAGTAATGACTTCTTCTGAATAGCCTCTTATTCTCATCCTTCTCCTCTCAAAAGCCAGGTTACGAGAAAAAAAAGAATCGTCTGTTCCAAGAAAATCAGACCCTGATGCAGATGGCTGGGAACATGGCTGAGCCACTTTGAGATTTACCAAGTCAGGAAACCATGGAAATCTGGGCTGCTCCAGAGCAACCAGATCCACCTGTCCTTGATACCTTTCTATTTGCCTGAGAATCCTGCCTAACAGAGGCTAAGGAGGAAAGATGAAAAGCAGGAGCCCTCAAGGCCACGGTTGAGTAAGGGCACCCAGACTCTCTGACCACAACTCTTGTTGTCAACTAAAGAACCTCAGAGCCTTGGCATTCCACCTCATTGCCATCAAGTTCAACTAGGGGATCCCCCACATGTCACTGATGAGAGAGAAAGCTTTTTCTGCCAGCTCTCATTTATTTATTTATTTATTTGTCGTGTTTTGTATACCGTCATTCAGTTTCGCCATCAGAATGGTTTACAGAAATTGGTAAGTGTGTTAGTTACAGCAAATTACAACGTATAGTCGTCAAATCAGTTTACAAATTTGTGACAAGTTGTGGTTAGTTGGTATAACGAGCTAGTACAAGTAAGGTGGGGTTTCAGGGTAAGGTGGTTGGGTAGGTAAGTAAGTGGGATGAGTCAAACAGGTCAATTAGTGAAACAGGCTTTCAGGTTGGACATATAGTTAATATGCAGTTAAATATGCTATTTAGGCTAGGTATAAATGTCTTAGAATTTCGAGAGGTCATAGAAATGTCATTGTTCATGGGATGGACTGTAGTTTCTTGTTGCTGGTGTGCAATGGTGTCTGGCAGTGCGGTTGATGATGTGTTTGCATAGGCTTTGGTGAACAACCAGGTTTTCAGTTCTTTTTCGAAGGTTTTTATGTTGGGTTGCGTTCTTAGTTCGGTTGGGAGTAAGTTCCATATAGCTCTTTCATGGGTTGTATTTAGTAGTGTGATTCTGGTTGGAGGGATTTTGAGGAGGCCTTTATTCTTTGAGCATAAGTCTCATTTTGGAGTATGGAGCTCGATGGTTTTGCTTAGCCAGTTGGATTGTTGTCCTATGATGTTTATGTAGGATTGTTAGTACTTTGTAGTCTATTCGATATTTTATTGTGAGCCAGTGTAGTGCTGTAAGAGTTGGCATAATGTGATCATGTATCTTTGTTCTGGTTAGGATTCTGGCAGCTGCGTTCTGCAGAATTTGAAGAGGGCAGATGGTTATAAGTGTTAGGCCCAGTAGTAGGGCATTGCAGTAGTCAAGGTTGGCGAAGATGAGTAGCTGCAGGACAGTTCTGAAGTCATCGTGTGAAAGGAAAGGTTTAAGGCATCTGAGGGTAAGTAGTTTGTGGTATCCTTCCTTAATCTTGTTAGTTATGTGGTTTTTGAATGATAGGTCTTTGTCAATGGTGATTCCTAGGATTCCTAGGTGATTCATGGGGGTCGAGCCTGTGCCTGCTCATAAAACATGTTTGCACATTCTTCACCCCAGCAAAGTGAGTTACTGACATCATCTTCAAAATTTTTTCTGCCTTCCAACTTCCAAGGAAACTGCTGGGCACTTGGTTCCTCCTTGTCTGTTTATGTATGCCACAGCCATTGCATTGTCCAACAACACTCTGACCACCTTGTCCCTGACTAAAGGCTGAAAGAACAATAAAGCTTTCCTGAACACCTTTGTTTCTAATTAATTGATCGACCATGAGGACTCTGGCACCTTCCACAGACCCTGTGCCATCTGTCCCTAACAAAGACTCCCCAGCCGCTCAGACTGGCATCCATAGTTACTATTATCCAAGCCAGAATTTCCAACGCCATATCTTTGGACAAATTTGTCCTGTGAGAGCCACTAAGAAAGACTTAATCTGGCTTCCCAAACCAGAGGTAACCTGTTCTCGAAATTCTGCAACTGAGAATTCAAGTGTGAAAGAAGGGCTTTCTGCAACAGTCTCATATGAGCCACTGCCCAAGGAACCAGGTCTAGCGTAGCAACCAAAAAGAGTAGATCAGTAGAACAGGGATCCTTTATAATGTAGTACAATTTGAAACAAGACCAGTTTGGTGAGACGCAGAGAGGTTTGAATCAATTACAGTTAAATTAACACTTTACACATTTAAGTGCAACATTGTAACAGAGAAAGTCCTGGTACTGAATGTGGTTTTAAAATACACCTATATAAGAGCTGGTCTGATCATTACAGCCCATGAAGCAGCTCGATATACAAGTGAAATTCAGCCAAGGTCGGGCTCTTGTTTCAAATTGCACCACATAATAAAGGATCCCTTTCTACCGATCTACTCTTCTATCGATCCAATGTAGCAGTTGCTACCTTGCTACATTGGATCGACTTCTGTGCTGTTTCCTGGGACCAGGTCTAGTGTAAACACCATGGATCCCAGAACCTGAAGGTAATCCCAGACTATGAGCATCTGAATTCACAACAACTGATGGACCTATCCCTGTAGTTTCATCCTTCTGTTAGTTGTAAGAAACATCTTGCCTGTACTTGTCTTGAAATGAGCACCAAGATATTCCAAGCTCTGCAATGGAACCAGCTTGATCTTGCCAAAATTTACCACCCATTCTAAATTCCATAACAGGAAAAGGACCCTTTGAAAGGAGCACTGGCAATCTTCTCTCAACTTTGCTTGAATTAGCCATTTGTCCAAATAAGGATGCACAAGGATACCTTCTCTAAGCAGAGCAACTGCCACCATGACCATTACCTTGGAAAATGTGTGAAACCATTTTTATGGATTTGATAGAATCCAAAGGGCACACAAACATTATTTACATCTGGGGCAGTCTTCACTAACACTTGTTCCCTCCTAATTATCCACAAAATGTGGATCCCTTCTGTGGGGGTGAAGGCAGATTTTCATGGCCCAGGTATGATTTCTTCCTAGCTGTGAGATTGTCTCTATCACTTGATTGATGTTTGGTAATGCTGTGCTGCAGGGACAAATAAGCAGACCGTAGATTTGGGTGTTCAAAATAAAATGTATTGATTTTGGCAAAAAGTTAAATAAATGTCCAATCAGGTATAATGGTGTAAGTTACAGCTGCAGGTTGGTCTACTTCTATGTAGGTGTTCCTGAGCTCAGGTTCACTGGGCGTTGAGCTTACTACTTGTGTACTGAGTGTATAACTTTCTCAGATGACTAGAGAAATCCTACCAGCAAAGGGATCCCCTTCAGCATAGAAAAATCCTACCTCAGTCCAAAGTTTACTCCTCTTTCACCCAGCCTGCGCCCAGTCCCTTAAAATGGAGATCCCTTTGCAAGTCTCCCTTGTCTTTCTCCTTCTTCCTGATGGATGTGTCCTCTCTGAAAGAAAGGTCTGATATTAGAGGTTGGAACTGGGTTATTGCAGCCCCAGACCCAGGGTGGATCAAACCCTCCTCACAAAAAAAGAGGAAAAACAACTGAAAAGTAAAGAAATCTCCTCTGGAGTAAATACTGTCACTGTAGCTCCTTCTCTCCTTAGACAGGGCACACAAATCTTCAGTTACCTCTGGATCTGGGGAAAGGCCATCACCTAGGAGGCACCAGGTTTTCACCTCCAGTCAAAACCATCAAAATAGTCAAAATTCTCAACAACATTTCTCTATTAACCTTAGGACAGCCCCGCTCTGGCAGTCAGTGTCTAAAAAGGATTTCCCTAAAGCAAAACTTTCATGTGAGGGGAATGGGCCTCACTTTGAAAGGGAAAACCAAAAGAGCTCCTTACTCCTCAAGAGCTAACTCAAAAGATGACACTAGCCCCTAGCCTCGCCCCTTTTCTGGGCAGGGATTAAACCATCACAGCAATCCTCAAAGGGGAGGTGCTGTAGGGGATATTTTCTCCTTCCTAAGTGTTCCCCAGAAGGGCAAGGATATTTGTCCATCTAGTGGGAGACCAGAGGTCCCCACATGTGCAAGGAACCATTGCTAACTAAAATGGGAGAGCTTGATTTACAGAGACTGATGGTCTCTGTAAATCAGGTCCAAGAAAGCAGGAATTCTCCTGCCCTGCCCACCGCAATCACCAAGCGCAGAGTCTCCATACAAAAGTGGAGCATATATAAAGATGCATTCACTTTCTTGAGATCTAGAATGGGTCAGAATGTGCCCTCCTTTTTGAGTACCAGGAAATAAATAGAATATCTTCTCAGACCTCTTTCCTTTTCTGGGACCGAAATTATCATATCCAAAAGGAGAAGACATTCCAGCATGGACCCCCCTGCATCCTTCTTCATCTTTGAGGCAAATGGAGAAACCATGAAGGTTTCGACCTCTGGGTGAGCAAATTCTACTGCAAGCCGTCTCTTTCAATGGAAAGAACCCATTGAGCTGTCGTTATTTTGGTCCATACAAATTGGCCAACATCCATCCTATACACATGCACGATTGAGCACCTTTAAGTCCCCTAGAACTGGAACTGACATGTCCAGAGAGTTCCTACAGTTCCAAAAGAACAGACTTGCCCATATAATGGCACTGCAAAGAGGCCCCTTTCCCAGGGTGGTTATGCCTGGCTTCCCTGAACTTCTGTCTCATGGGTAAGGTTTCTGGATCCCCTTAGGCTTATATTCCAGAAACTTGAGAGACTCTCTCAGGTGCTTGACCAATTGTTTTAGATCTTTCCCAAACAGCAACTTTCCCCAAAATGGGGCTATTACCCAGCTGCAATTTAGACTATACATCTGCAACCCAGTTTTACAGCAAGAGTAGTCTCCTAGCCAACACTGCAGATAGCATATTCCTGGCTGACGTACATAGTAAATCATACAAAGTATCCACTATAAATGTCTAAACAATCTTCCTGGTGTTCTGCCTCCTTAGACAGGGCCTTTTCAGATTCCTCCACCAGAATCTGATGTACCATCGTAAACAGGCTCTAACCATGAAACTATTGCATACTACAACATGGAGCACTAAGGCTGGCACCTCAAAAATATTTTTAAGATGAATTTCCATCTTCTGATCCTGAGTCCTTAAGGGCTGCACAACTCTCAACTGGAATAGTGGTCTTTTTAGTAACAGCTGATACCATGGCATCTACCTTGGGTAGCTTTAAAAGATCCAAAGCATCCTCAGGCAGAGGGTACAAGTTTGTCATGGCCCTGTCAACCTTCAACCCAGATTCAGAAGTATCCCATTCCTTAAAAACCAGAGCCTTAACCATCCTGTAAAAGAGGGAGGCTTTATTGAGACCCTAAGTTCCTCCAAAATGGGATCCTCCCCTTCGTGTTCCAACAAAGCATGCTTGTACTTATTTCCAAGCTTGTGATATCATAGTGGGTAAATCTTCCCTTCTAAAGAGATGAACCACCTTAGGATCATCCTCCTCTGCCTCAAGGATTTCTCTCTCTTCTAAGGGATTCTTATTCATATTCTCATCCACTGGAAGATCATCCGGAGGTTCCTCCCCAATGTCCTCCAAACCTCCTGATCCCAGATCCAAACTTGGATTGTGATCCGTCTCTTTTTGAGCCAGGACAAGGACCATAGGACCCTTTACAGGAGATCCCTTCAGAAGAGGTTCTTTAGAACCAAAGCCTCTCTTAATTAAAAAGGCCTTGTTCATCAGAAGCACAAATTCCAAGGAAAAAAAGCTCCTCAGAGTCCTGATCCTCCTCAGACATCTCAGAGACACTGCCAACCCCCGAGGTACCTTGCGGAATGGAAGATTCACTCACTATAGGAAACAAATGTGGAGGGTCACAATTCCATGGACCACAGAGGAAGAAGGCATAATGGTGACCATTCCCATGCTGACTACTTCTGTAACACTAATTGCTTCTGAGCCCCAGAACTGCTGCTTCTTCCCAATGGCTTTCTTAACCTCCACAGCTGACAAGAAGGCTCTAAAACAGCCCTCACTGATGCCTTACAGTCCATACACAATCCTGAGGCCTTTAACTTGCTCCAGCAATGTTCACACACTACATACCACTTCCCGTGCACAGCAAGAATGGCCATAATCCAGCAAGGCACTGCAAATAATAAAAAGCAAACCTTTGCAGTCCCTCTGTCCTCCTTCTCCATGGCCACAGAATGGCTCTCTGAAGGCCCACATCACAATATAGAGCCCCGCTGATCCTCCCTTCCAGCTAGAGAATAATTCCTGAGCAGATCATTGTGCTGGCCTTTAGTCTTTTTTTTTTTTTTATAGAGCTCTTAAAAGGACCAGATCCCAATAGCCCAAAAACACCTCTAAAAAAGAAAAATATATTTTAATTTTGGAGTCTTCATAACAGGACCAGGAGGAACCAGCAAACGAGGGAGTAGAGGACAGGGAATGAGGAAGCCAGCACCACTGGCTATAAAACCCCCTCTCAAGGACAGGGTATACAAGTCCAGCAAGGGTCATCAACCCCCTGCTCGACCCTACTTTATCAGGGGATGGCCCAAGTCCAGGACCTAACACCCCTGGGAGCAATTTCATTACCAAATTCTGACTGCAGATTAGACACCTCTGCTTTTCTACTCTGTTTCCATCTGCTGGTAGGGAAGAAAAACCCATTCATCTGGGCTGGTCTGGGGGATGATGAGGAAAGAATGATACCTGAATGCAATCCGCTTTGATGTACACTTTGAAGTGCCGAAAAGCAGAATATAAAAATTGAAATTAATAAATAAATAATTTAATTCTGAAGTTCCATAATTGGCTAGTTGGCTCAAAGAAACATTTAAAATGGACATGTTCCTAGATGTGCTGTAGTGTTCAGTAAACATAATGGAAAATGCTGTTCAGAAAACTTCAAATCTACATTTTACATGTTTTTTTTTTATTTGAATAATTATTTTTCTGATCCAGCAGTTTCTTTCTGCTAACTTGTAGACCTCTGGGTCTCATAGACCTTGCCAGGGGTTGCTCTCCATTTTTATCTGCCACTCAGTGCTGCTTTCTCACAAGCCAATGCAATAAGATGTGCTTTAAAATGAGTGCTCATACTGAGACCCATTTTCCTAATCCGCGCACAGTCACATCCCTTGGGCGCCTGACACAGTATGTAAATGAGGGGGATGCATAAAAAAAGGATGTGCTAGGGCTGAATTGTGCATCCCTAGCACTAAAATGCATCAAGCATCCACAATTGCAAGGGGCGCTCAATATGAGCGTCAGTTTTTATCCCACTTCTACCAATTTGCTGAGGTTGCTGGATGCCCATAGCTAAGTGCCCCTTGCTATTGTGCGTGTACATTGTTGTGCATTCAGAATTTTTTTTCTTTTTTAAATCAAGCCCATATACCTTAAATTTAATGCTTGTGGTGTTTAAAAATAAAGTATCACAATGATACTAACTAGGTGTTGCGCATCCCGGGCAACACCTAGCGCTTCCGTCTACCAGCTCTGGATCCCCCTCACTCGCAGCCAACGCCAGTGGCTCTCGTCCACGGCACCCCCAGGTGTCTGCAGGCCCATCAGGGCCTTCAGTCTCACAACGCTCCTCAAGTTGGGGCTCAGCGTCCTCCACGGCATCGGCCCTGCCCCTAGGTGTGCGCGTGTGGACCGCACGGACCTTTAAAGGGCCCAGTGTGGGAAGACAGTCCGCGGTGCCCACTGATGACTTCACATGATATCAGTATAAAAGGCGAGGCCCAGTCCCCAGAGCCTCACCTTGGCAATCGGGTCGACACCGTTGGTGTTCTAGTTTGCCTCTTGTGTTCCAGTGTTCTCTCATTCCAGCGTCTCCTGTTCCAGCGTCTCTGTGTTCCCTGTGTCTCCGTGTGTTCCTGTATCTTTCTCAGGTAGTACCTCTTTGGACTGACCTCTGGTACTGACCTCTGCCTGCCTGACCATTCTTCTGTCTGCTGCCTGGAACTGACTCTGGTATTGACCCTTGCTTTGGCTATTCCTGGACTGATACTCTGGCTCTGACTCTTGCGCTTCACTCGGACACTCTCTTCTGGCCTACTGTGACTACCAGACCAACCTGCTTGGAAACTAACCACGGCTTCCACTTGACCCGTAGGCGCTGCCTGTCTCGCCCGGAGAACCTTCCTGAACTGTTACCTCCCTGAGGTCTCTGGAGTTTCCAGTTCAGGTCTAGTCCATCCATTCTGCATCAGCCACACACCCTTGCTCATGGTGGGCACACCCCTCCGCTATCTCTCTGGGAGACCACCAGAGGCCCACCTAAGTCCAGGCAGTCCGGATACCCAAGGGCTCAACCTGCAGAAACCCCGGACTGTTATTGGTGAAACTCCAGTTAGCTTCTGTCTCCTTGTGTGCTCCGCCTCCTGGTGGCAGGCGCTCTCTGGATCCGACCAGAGGGCCGTACCAATCCTGCACCAGGCCAAGGGTCAACCTCCAGTGCAACAGGAGGATCCACAGACGACCATATTTTTAAATTTCTCATGAGCCCTTGTCTCATGGCTTGACTTAATGCCACCTCTGGGGCTGGAGTTAAATTTGCTGTGTTAAAAAGTGTGTGTGGGTGCCCAGCAATTTTTTTCATCAGGGATAATAACTAATAGCCTCATCTACATAGACTTTACATGTGATGAGCGCTATCAACTACACATTTGTTTTGGTGCGCATCTTGAACACGCTAATCTCCTTATTGCATCAGTTGCTAGTCTAGGATGTACAAAATACGTGTCCAACCACATGTAAACCTGTGCGCTAGGCTGGGCACACTTCATTGCATCAGCCCCTCAGTGATGGTCCTTGATTGGGAGGCATGGACCATCATTCCCTTTGGAGCCTGATACAAGTGAGCTCTGAGATCATCAGTATGGCAAAAGTATGATTGCAAGGCTATAAACATCACTTCCACAGTCAATGGAAAGAAATTAGGATTGAGTTTTTTTGCACACTGGGTCGACCTGATTTCTTGATTGCTAAATAACATTTAGCTTTGCCCGTAATCACTAGTTTATAGCATATACAACAGAAAAAAAAAAAAAGAAATTTGCTTTTTCATTAATTTACACTCAGTTTTTAAACTATGTCAATCTACATATTAAAAAAAGGAATGCATCATGTCCATCTGAATGCTCTGTTTGGGAAATTCCTGTTGCCCTATACAAACAGTGTATTTTTGAAAGAATAAGCACCTTACTTTTGATTTAAAAAAAAATTGTGTGTGTTTGTGAGAGGCAAAAAAGAAAGGTGCTAAAAGTATAAGAATTATGACATTTCCTTGATTCTCCTCCCAAGTTAGTGGACAATTTCTTGGGTGTTAAAAATTGTTTGTTTCCTTTATTATTTATTTACTAAGTGCTTGTGATTAATGCTCTTGGTTTTTTTTTCCAGCATTGTTTGATATAATTTTGTGAAAATTGTATAAATATTTCATTTAAACAAATGAAGAAAACAAAATGTTTGTGCGGTGACCACTACAGCAGCTTCTGTAAAAATGGCCAAGTGGTGCAAGCAAGCTCTTGTGTTACATGATTGGCACAGGCCAGGGATCTCCTCCCCAAATCCCTGAAGGAGAAAGAAATTGAGTGTGGGGCAAAGAATCTTCTTCCTTAGCCCCAAGAGCAAATAGAACCAGGCCAGGGAGGGCCACCGCCCCCCCCCCCCCCCCAACTCCAGCTCAGGTAGCAAGCATGAAATAAGCATCCAAAACCCTGTAATCCTTCCATTGTCTATTTTCCTTCTGAGACTTCTGAAGCAATTTTCCACCCCCAAAACAGATTTCTTTTTACATCTGGAACCCGCGAAAAATTGCAGATTATACCTCTGGTGACATTTTCAGCATAGCACTAAAATAGTTTTGTTTTTTTATTGACTGAATTACTATAAAATACAGACATATCCCTGGAATGGTGATGTTTTTTTTTTTTGGATATTAAGAATTTCTCAGCATGTTAAAACTAGAATGACTACAAATGTATATACAGTTATCATTAAACTTTCTTTGGTGACTTTGGAGTTTTTGTGTAGTGGGTATTTTTCATATCATCTTGGAGTCCAGATATTAATTGCAAAAGTAATTATTACCTGCATGGGAAATACACTACTGCAATGCTGCCATCTGGTGAATCTTGGAGGTAATTTGTCGAGTAAGGAGACAACCTAAAACCCATCAGTCATATATTTGAAAACAGTGGTAAAAGTGCTTCAGATGAATGTTGCATTTTAGGATTATGAAGGTGAACAGCTGGTCTATTGCACCAGGAAATATTTTAGTGGTCCAGTACGGTAGTCCAAGCCCCAGCCCATAATAGTCAGAGGGGCTGTCATACAGTCAAGAGGGACACAGAATGCTGGCAGTGCAGGGTCACGCAGAGTGTGCACTACAGGCAGGGCTTCCCAAACCTGTCCTGGGACCCCACAGCCAGTCAGGTTTTCAGGATATCCACAATGAATATGCATGAGGCACATTTGCATACCATGGCGACTCAGTATATTCAAATTTATCTCATGCATATTCATTGTGGATATCCTGAAAACCCTACTGGCTGTGGGGTCCCCAAGACAGGTTTGGGAAGCCCTGCACTACAGATTCCAATAGCTGCACCTTCTTCCCGTGTCCCACACACATCATTTCTAGAAATGTAGTATATGATGGCAGAAAAAGAACACAAACCCCACCTAGTCTGCTCTTTTCTCTTTCTTGTTACCACAATTTAGACCCCTCTTCTGCAATTATGGATCCTCTGCACTTGTTCCACACTTCCTTGAATTTCCAATACTGTTTCACAGTCAGAACAGATGTACAAATAGTGATTTGCAGTAAAAGAGAAAAACACACTTTTAATCTTTCTGGGAAAATGTGCAAAAGATATCTACATGCACTTGTTTTATTACAGAATTGAATGGAAAACATTTTCAAAGAAAAAGACATTTGTTTTTGTTACATTTGCAAAATGCCTCTGCACAGGGTCAGATTTAGGATTTGGGCATCCATAAGCAGGACTGGAGAGTGGGGAATGGGAGACCCTGGAGATGAGATAGTGGGTGAAGTCTCCACTCTCATCCAGAGTCCCAGAGTGCCATAGCAGTGCCCCTTGGATGTGGATTGCTGGAGCAGGCTCCTCCTTGGCAATCCTGCATTCCTCTTTGGCCTGGCTATTTGGCATCTTCAAATTTGGCGCCTAAGGCAATTGCTTAGGTGGCTTATGTATGCCTAAATCCAGACTTGCCTCTGCCTTTCCTTCTGCTATGAACCTACCCTGGCTAGCGCCACAGGCAGCTTCTCCACCTCTCTTCCCTCTCTCTTCCCACAACACGGAGGCCGCTGACACCTTTTCAAGCCCGGCTGGAGCTGCTCCAGGGCTGTCCTGCAGTCAGGAGGCCGCAGACCGCAGTCTATGCAGCTCAGAGGCTGCTGACGTTCCATTCACGCGGCTCGGGCCGCACCGGTACTGCCCTGCGGTCAGGGGGCCGCCGACTGCATCCCCACGCGTTCCGGCGACTGCCAGCTTTCCTGCTCCTAGCTGGCGGCAGGGAGCCATCTGGGTGCATCTCTACGAGGCTGGAGGCCACGGACAGCACTTCTATGCGGTCCGGAGGCCGCCGATGCTTACCTTCTCCCCTCTGTGGGGAGGGGCCTTCATCCCCAGCCTTGTCTGTGGCATAGAGCCGCCCTCAGCTGCTCTCTGCAGCAGGAAGCCGCCTCACACGTCGGGGCCTGCCTTGCGGCCTGCTTCAGCCCTGCTCCTGCTTGCTCAGCGGCAGGAACGCTGCTCTCCATGGTCCTGCCCACTTCCTTCCTTAGGCGCGGGGCCGCACCTCCTGTCCAGTCTTAAAGGGCCAGCGAGGGAGTGGTGCTCCAGTGATGTCATCATGGGAGTCGCCTCTTCAGCCCTACAAAAGGGCCCTGTCTTCATTGCTTTGTTGCCTTCACAAGGAGTCAGTCCTCCCTAGGACTTCTTTTTCATCTTGCTTCTCATTGGCACTCTGTTCCGTGTTGGAATTCCATGTCTTCGTCTTCATTGTGGTCTCTTGTCTGAGCCTGTGTCTTCATCTCGACAGTTCCAGTCGTCCTGATGTTTCCTTCATTCTTCTCCTTAGATCTGCTGTTTCGTTCTTCAGATCTTCTGGACTTCTGATGTATTCATCTCCTGATCTTCAAGCATTCAGATGTCCTCCACAACTGCAGCATAAGCCTCCAGAAGATTCCGGCTTTTATTGTCCTTTGCTCTGAATCCCCTCTCCGAGCTTTTAGCCTTAGGTGTCATACTCCAAGTCCACTCGAGCTCCCATGCTGAGTGAGGTTCTCCGAGTCCTTGGATCCTGAAGTCCTTCCCCGAATCCTGAATCCTGTCCGGATTTTTGGAGCCTCTTGCGTTCGCCTTGTCCATACGAATGAACTCTATCTAAAACCTGTTCCGTTGGTGTGGTCTGCCCCTTGCCTTGACTGGCTGTGGAAGGTGTGCCTCGGTGCAGGCCTCGCCAGAGTCTTCGCTTGATTCTTCAACCTGTGCAGTGAACCACTAGCGTGGTCCATGACCAGCCCTGACTGGTTGTGTAGGGTGCGCCTCCCAGTGTGGTATACGACCAGCCCTGAATGGCTGAGTAGGGCGTGTAATGTGGCAGTACCTACTCAGTATTCTCCAAGCAACTTGTAACACTTTCGGAGTCCTTCTCTTCAAGTATCCTGAATCTAGTCTCAACCTTCAAGTCTTCGTCTCGACCTTCAAATATCCTGACTCGTGAATCCCTCATGTATCCTGAGTCTTCATCTGAGTCTTTGCCCTTCAGCCTCTGTCCATCCTGTTGCATTTGCTGTTTCATACAGCAGGTCCAAAAGGGCTATCGAGTGGCCGGAGGGCTACGCCAAAGACCAACATTGCGTTGCTTGGTCTCTTTCATGCGATCAGCTTCGGCAGAAACCAGGGTTCTACATCTTCAGCCTGTGCTTGGACACTCCTCGCCTGCCACGGTGCTTCCCGGAGCTCCTCTGCAGTTGTGCCGTGGCCAAGGGTAAACGAAATCCCAGAAATGGGACCGCCTCAAGCATTCCCACAACACCTTCACTGCCTAGCTCCCCTTTTCTATTTAAATATTTGCAGAAATATTAAAGGAAAAAATGTAGCTTTTTGCACATTCTTAGTCACAATTGCCATCACGCCAAGGGGCAGATTTTAAAAGGTACGTGCACAGCCTACATTTGTGTGCACTACTCTTCGCGCACAAATATATGCCCGATTTTATAACATGCGCGCAGCCGCGAGAATGTTATAAAGTCAGGGGTCGGTGCACACAAGGGGATGCACACTAGTGCACCTTGTGTGCACCGATCCCTCGGGGAGACCAGCTGGCTTTGCCCGTTCCCTCCAAGGCGGCTCCGAAACCAGAGCAACTTCGGAGGGAACTTTCCTTCCCCCCCGTACCTTCCCCTACCTGACCCGCCCCAGCCAGAGGCAGGCGTAACTTGCGCATGCTGGCTGACTGCCTGCACGCGATCCCCCGGCCTTGCAGAGGCCTCTGGCCACGCCCCCGTACCGCCCATTTTTTTCAAGCCCCGGGACTTTTACCCATCCTGGGGCTTTATGCGTGCCGCCAGCCCTTTTGAAAGTAGGTCCGGCGCGCGTAAATCCTCCTGGATTTACTCACTTAACCCTTTGAAAATCTGCCCCTAAGTGTGTATAACAACATTTATGACATCAGTTTTCATGCAGCCCAATCAGATCTAAAGAGGTTGAAGTAATTAATGAGGCTCTTGCTTTTATACTTTGAGTGGATGTAGCACAAAATCTTTCAGTATCTATGTGATCAGATTTTGTTTTATTGAACGTTATTTCTTGTGGAACTTCTGCAATTCTGCACAGAGGGTATAACTTTCATCTACGGGTTGTAATGTTCCACCTTATTCTAGCTGTTTAGCCTTGCAAATAAAGAAATCACTGGCAGTGCTACAGAAATTATACACAATCTGACCTATCAAAATTTCCCTGCATAAATAGCCTAATTGGGCTAAGCATAAACTGTGACCCATCTTGCGCTATGTGGACAAGTTTCAAACTGTGTGCACTGGGGACAAAGTGTACGGGTACATTTTATCCAAGGACTTTGTACCAGGTTCCAGGGCAAAAGTAAGTGTGCACTTTGGCTTTAATACTTGTTGCAGGCACAAAGTATCTGTAGGCATTTGCACTGCTTTTTGTGAGGATTCTTTTTCCAAGAAAAATAAATACCCTATAAGAGATAAATTTCAAAAGGTTTTACACACGCAAGAGGATTTTGGAAAATTGCTACTTTTATGCGCGTGCAAATCCTTTGAAAATTACCCCTATAGAGTTGAAAATGCAATCACTGGGCATGTGTTCCCTCCCTGGATGTAAACACAGCTCCTGGGAACACCTCCTCGCAGTGCGGCTGGAAGCACTCACATTGTGAGAAAACATGCACCCGTTTAGCCGCTCCGAGGACCATTTCCAGAGATACAATTAACACGCACGAATCGCTATTTACCAGTGCAGATGGGTTTTGAAAATTATCCTCATAATGTAGTTCCAGCACACATATTGGTCCTGGGTAATTTTATAATACGTCCAGGGCCGGATTTAAAACGTAGGCGCCCATAGGCATGGGGGAAGGGGCAGTCTCCCCCTTTCCCCAGAAATCATCAGGAGGTGCAAGGTTGGGAGAGCACACGCTTTCCCTCTATCATCGGTCCATATCAAGGGGAGGGAGCCCCTCCACGGAAATCGTCGGCGGGACGTGAGCGGGGTGGGGGAGGGGGAAGTCCTTCCTTGCCTCACCTGAAATAATCATAAAGTACAGAGGAGGGGAGTTCCTCCTCCTCCTCTCCAGAAACCATCAGCAGGAGAGTGGTTCACAGAGGGGCAGACCCCACTGCCCCTCAGAAATCATCAGGTGCTGTCTAGATAGGATGGGGTGAGATACTTCCCCTTTCTTCCCTAAAATCATTGAAGGGTGCAGGATCTCTGCCCTGATCTTCCTCTTTCCCCCTTGGCGTCCTGCGGCACGTTCCCCCCCCCCCCCCCCCCCATCTCCTACCACTTACTTCTTCTGTATCCATTTCTGCAACAAGAACGTGAGTTAAATTCGGCCTGGGAGCAGATTCTACAGACTATTTGGAAAGTGATTATTTAACCCTTGGTTAATGCTGCTACAGTTTTCACATTGGCAAAATAAAGCAGATCAACAGTAAGTGCTCAAATCGAGCAGGCTTCAAAGGCTTAACAGGCAACTTTTAAATAGTCTATCTACTTATGAAATACATAAGTGCCTTTTGTATGTGTCCTTAATGCTAATTTTAAAAACGAAAGTACATGAAAATCAGTGTCAAGTACACATGCTAAAAGCAGCCACACACACTTTGCACCTGCTCTTTTGTGTGGGCATCCAAGAAGGATAAAATAACATGTATGCTGTTGAATCACAATATTCAACCTATGCATCCAAAGCTGTTCATGTTGTAAAAGCTTCACAGTGTGGGTGCCCTTTGAAAATGTACTTGTAAGGCTTTCACAAGGTTGTACAATAACAGTAAACATCAGTTCTTCCAAAGCATATTCCAAATTCAACCAATCTAGAACCAACAGGACTTCAACCCTTGTATGAAGTTTAAATATTCAAGAATCCCTGTCCATAAAGATCATTTGGCCTTGCCGATGTATGCTAAAGGACAAAGACAGCAGATAGGACCCACAACAGCTATGGAATTACAAGAAGATGCTAGGACAATTTTTTTTTAAATTTTTATTCATGCATATGGATATAGATAATATCCAATACAATATCAAAAGGATTCTTATATATTACAGTAAACTGGTAAAATAGCATAGATGCATAGCACATATGTATGTCATATTGAAATTAAATATGTTCATATACAATAGTAATCAACCCTATGCATTTAGTGTTCTATTTTAGGTTCTTAAGACGAAAACCTTATGTACATATAACTCATGCACACATAAACTCACACACACACACGCACACCTCAGCCAACTCAGTTATAGTTCCAGATATCCTGGAAGGAAATAATTTTCATAAACATCCAAACACCAATTTGGAGAGTATCCAATAGTTTCCAAAGCTTGTGTAAGTGTCTCAGGTAAGAACATAAGAAATTGCCATGCTGGGTCAGACCAAGGGTCCATCAAGCCCAGCATCCTGTTTCCAACAGAAGCCAAAACCAGGCCATAAGAACCTGGCAATTACCCAAACACTAAGAAGATCCCATGCTACTGATGTAATAGCAGTGGCTATTCCCTAAGTAAACTTGATTAATAGCCATTAATGGACTTCTCCTCCAAGAACGTATCCAATCCTTTTTTGAACCCAGCTACACTAACTGCTCTAACCACATCCTCTGGAAACAAATTCCAGAGCTTTATTGTGCATTGAGTGAAAAAGAATTTTTTTTCACTCAGTATCTCCCATAATTTAAAATATTCTTCTTGCACTTTCCTTTGAGTAAATAGCTAGTTTTTAGTACCACATCAAGATGTTTGTTTAATCCACCAATAGAGAACACAAGTTTTAGCCAGCAGTATTAATATTCAAAGAAATTTTGCTTGACCTTTAGAAACACTAGGTATCAACTGTAGAGAACCCAATAAAGGGATGGTTTTCTTTGGATACCTAGCTCTATAAGGTTCAAAACTGCAGCTCAAAAAAGAAAAAGGGCTGAACAATGAACAAAGTTGTGCAATAAGGGGTTGATTTTAAGACCCATGCGTGCGCTTCCATGTATGCATGGTTCCTGGCGCACACACATGGACGTGCCAATTTTATAACATGCGCGGGCCGGTGTGCGTGTGGCCCACAACTAGTGCGTGCGGGGGGGGGATTTTATAACCTAGGTGCGGCAACGCAAGTGGCCCTTCAATTAAGGAGTGGACTGGGAGGGAACTTCCCTAACCCTAACCTTCCTACTTTTTCCCCTCTCCTCCCTGACCCCTAACCTAACCCTACCTATTCCCTAATTTTTTATTTTAATACTCACTGCTCCTCTGGAGCAGAAGTATCTTCCGCACACCAGCCGGCTGCCTCTTTCAGCAGGCCCGGCCCTTCAGCACGTAACGGGGTTATGCATGTGGCTGTGTTGCACTCCGCAGCCGGTCCTGCTCATCTCTCACGTCCTTCCACAAGCGCTGGGTTTGCTCCCTCTTCTGCCGCAACAAGTTTGCGGCGTCCCCGGCTCCCCCGCTCACAGTCTCCGAGGCCGGCCTCACAGTGGAGCTCCCGGAGGGGCTTCGCGTCTTCCTGCTCCTCGGCCCTGCCCCTAGGCGCGCGCGCACGTGCGGCCTTCGCCCTATGTAAAGGGCCAAGTGCGGGAAACCCGAACCCAGCGCTCCCTGATGACCTCACACTGTTCCACTATAAAAGGCAAGGCCCATTCCCCTGAACGGTGCCTTGGCAATCGGGTCGAACACTCCAGTGTGTCTAGTTTGCCTTCCAGCATTTCCTGTTCCAGTGTCTCTTGTTCTAGTGTCTCCTGTTCCAGCGTCTCCTGTTCCTTCACATCTCCATCCCTGGTTGTACACTTCGGACTGATCTCACGGTACTGACCATTGCTTGATCCTGACTACTCTTGACCGCTGCCTGGAACCGACCTCTGCCTGGACACTAACTATCTCCTGATTGATTACAGGTACTGACCCCTGCTTCAGCTGACCATTCTAAACTATTACTCTGGCCTTGATCCTCGCTATCCATTCAGACTCTCTGTTCTGGTCTCCTGTGACCTCTGGACATTCTGGTTTGGACATTGATCGCGCACCCTTGTTCGTGGTGGAAACTCCTCTACACTTCCTCTCAAGGAAATCCTGCGAGGCCCACCTAAGACCAGGTGGCCCGGGTAACCAAGTGCTCAACCTGAGGGAACCCCAGGTTGCTATTGGTGAAGTTCCAGCTAGTCTCTGTCTCCTCCTGTGCTCCGCCTCCTGGTGGCAGGCGCTCTCCAGGTCTGACCAGAGGGCCATACCAATCCTGCAACAGGCAAGAGTTTACCTCCAGCGCAACAGGCTGGGCCCGTTGTAAAATGCGAGCAGCACGTGCAAGGCCCAGCCACGCGTGTAACCCCCGAAATTTATGCACGTGGCCCTTTTAAAATTAGGCCATAAGGTACCCTTTTTAATACAATATATTGCATTTTTCCATAATCTTGATTTTCATTTTATATGCTTTTACCATATTCATGTATATTTTATGCAGTATCTTGAATTGCATTTCCTGTAACTTCATGTCTACTGTTGTAAATGCATATTCAAAATAAGCTAACAGGTTATTTTTCTGTTATAGGCAATGTTTCCTCTAAGGCTTGCTGGTTTGTGTTCAAAATTGTAAACTCATGTGCAAAAATTTACAGTGTCAACTTTTTTGTGCAAAATTTTCCAGCAGAAATAAAACTATCAAACACAAATTCAAGACAGAAGAATAATTTTCAAGAAACTTTTTTATTAATGAATAATTTTGTTATTATTTATGTCTTACTAGTCATCAAATAACAGTTGTAGAAACAATTCATCATCCTTTACAGCTCTTCCATAAAGAATAAACTTTGTCCAAATTAACTTTATGCCCTGATGTTAAATAAAGTTTGATCCTGATAAGGTTATCCAGATGGTCAACTTCTAAATGATTTCTGGTTTTTGTTTTAATCTGATTCATCAAACTAAACCCTCTCTCACAATCAGTACTTGATGCCTGGAAGGCAGCACAAATGTCGAACAGCTGAGATAAGTCAGGAAACTACTCCTGCTGCCTACTATAAAATTCACAAAATTCTTCAGTGTACCTGTTGCCAGCTTCTCACTAACAAGCAATTTAAAGTCAACATACTCAGCAATCAATTCTGCTTAAAAACTGCGTCTTGCTTGTTTAACAAGGTGCTATATCTTGCTGCCAATATTTCAAGTTTGTTTGATCTAAATAAGAAATTCTTCAAATTTTCAAAAGCAGTGAAAGAATCTTTATCTAAAACAAACCATTCACCGAGTTCATCATCAGGAAATCTACTGCTAAAGTGATCAGAAACCCATTCTATACAACAGACCACAGCAGTAGTGTCAACAGGAGATCGATGTGATGTTATTACATTATAGACTTCTTCTGAGAAGTGAATGGTTTCACCAAGATACTGTGATTGAAGTTTCACTACTTTTGCTTTGTTAAACTGGTACGCCTCTACAGTTGTCAAGTTACTTCTCTGAAAATACTGACACAATTCTGCCAGTTCTCCTAGCACTTCATTCAAAATAGTGATGGCAACATGATACTCGGGTTTGGTCAACTTATCTAAGCAGTACTTGTGAATAGGATCATTGTCTTCTTGAACCTGTCCCTGCAGTACTGAATCTACATATCATAGTTTCTCACATAGGGGTCAATTTTAAAAGAAGCACGCGTGCGCCCATGTGCACGCAGTTCCCGGCGCGTACACATGGTCACAGCAATTTTATAACATTCCCATTGGTGCGCGCATGTTATAAAATCCGAATGCTGTGCGCACATGAACACCGGATTTTAAAATCCATGTGTGCATGTGTGTGTGGGCCGCGACTCACACATGCAGGGGGGGGATTTTTTACAAAGCAACATGCGGCGATGCAATCGGGCCTCCCCCAATTCCCTCCCAGGGAACTTTCCTACACCTAACTCCATCCTCACCCCCTCTTCCCCGGCCCCTAAATCTACCCTAACTATCCCTAACATTTTTATTTTAATACTTACTGCTCCTCAGGAACAGAAGTAATCTGCGTGCACCGGTTGGCTGCTGACGTATGCTTCCCCGGGACAACAGCTAATGGAGCTGTCCTGGCCTGCCCCCATGCCCCGCCAAGACCACGTGCCTTGGGCCGCCCCTTTTCCCTCAGCCGGCACTTCTGTGCATATCAGGGTTTAAGCACATGGCCAGGCCCATTCTAAAATGCATGCGGTGTGCACAAGGCCCATTCACCCAGGTAAACCTCGAAATTTACACGAATCATTTTAAACAATGTACAGCCTGCCAGAAATTACATAGGAAGAGCCTTCCATGCCTATAATTGTGCTTTAATCAAAACTATTAATTTGGTAATATTTAATTTGTATAACTGAGAAAGATCACAATGGTACCCTCACAGAGAGTTCATCAAGCTAGGGTGAGAGAACATTGTAGAAATCCCATCTTTGTATGATTTTCCTCACGCCAAATGACAACAAATCTTCACTGAGGTGTACAGTGCTGTTTGTACATCTCACTCTGCATGTAAAACTGGCCCAAAACTCTACACCACCACCAAAACCTCACCTCAAGTTACTAGCTGGCCCTCCAATAGCAGTATAAATAGTTGACTACTTTGTGTACCACCATAGAGGTACTCTCTCTCTACTCCACTCTTCTTCTCCCCATGCCCGAAACAGGATTTGAAATATTTATTGAAAATTGCTGTTTCGGGCAGTGTTAAAGGCATGCGATAATGCCCCTCATTTTCATTAATCCCACCAAACCCCTCCCCAATCCTACCCCCTTGAATAAATTTGCCAAATTTGCATTCACGCTGTGCGCTGCAATAAGTATCATGTGCGTTATGGATTTATTGCAGGCGTTAAAGCCATAACGCATTAGTGTCTTAGCAAGTGAACCTATCCGATTTCTAAGAAATAAGAGCATGTCATCAGGAAACAAGCATATCTTATATTCCTTGGTATCCAAAATAAATCCTTTAATATCTGGTGACATTTTTATTTTGATTACAAGTGGTTCAAACATTAGTATGTACAGCAGTGAAGATAGGGGGTAGCCTTATCTTGTGCCGCCTTCCAAATTAAAAGGAGTAGACATTTCCCCATTTATCGTTATACTAGCTTCTGGATTAGTATATAATAACCATATTCAACTAATAAAAGATTCTGGGAGATCATATTTCTACATTAGCCAAAACATATAAGGCCATTGGACTTTGTCAAAGGCTTTTTCAGCATCTAAACTTATAATCAGGCCCTGTGGGTTAAGAACCTTACCAAACTACAGAGCCTCAATCAATTTGTATATGTTGGTAAATCCATTTCTATTCTTAACAAATCCCGTTTGGTCTTCAACTATTAGCATGGGCAGAGCTTGATTAAGGCAATTTGCCAAAATGGAGGCTAAGATCTTTAGGTCCACGTTTATTTAAAAAATTGGTCTATAAGATCCTGCTTGTATCATGTCTTTTTCAGAATTAGGAAAGGGCACAATTCATTTTATATTGCAACCTACCAGCCTTCAAGCTGCAATCATACATGTGATGTAGCAGATTTATTATGACTTAAGAATCTTATAAAATTCAGCACTAAAGCTGTCCAGACCCAGTGCATAACTAGGGATAGTTTATTTATAACTATAAGAATTTCAGAGTTAGATATGGGTTTAGGCAGCATCTTGCTGTGTTAAGCTTTTATTTGTGCAAGGGTAAAATTTTCAAAAAATCTGTTCGAATTTCCTCTCTAGCAGGTTTACTCGAATATAATACATGATAAAAATCCAACATAATCTTTGTGATATTTTTAGTAGGTCTATAAACTACCATTTCTATCATAGCATGTCTTCAGCTTGATGTTTTTTTTACCATATGCACCAATAATTTGCCTGCTTTACTTCCTTGTCAGATTATATGGGTTTTATAGTGTAGTATATGTTGAACCTCTCTTTGATATGTGATTTAAAGATTTTACTCAAAGTTGATTAGATCTTGTAAGCTGACCTTGAGAGACTGTTTCTTTAATATCCTTAACTGTTCATGAAGTTTTAAAATGTTTGTTATGATTCTGCCCTGGCTAGCACCACGGGCAGCTTCTCACCTGCTTTTCTCAGCTACTTCCGCGGTCCGGAGACCGCCAATGTCCCTTATGCATGGCTGGAGCCGCCCTGGTGCAGCCTTTGCAGCCTAGAGGCCGCCGACATTCTTTCCATGCAGCTGGAGCCGCCCGGTTTCTGCTCCTGTGGCCAGGAGCTCGCTGATGGCGTTCCCACGTGGCCTGGAGGCCGCTGACGTAACCTTCTCCCCTCCGGGGGGGGGGGGGGGGGGCCCTCCACCATCAGCTTCTTTCCTGTGGCAGGGAACCGTTCTCAGCCCCTTCTTGTGGCCTGGGCGCCACTGCTCCAGCTTCGCGGCCTACTCTGCGGACCAGTGTTGCTCCTGCTCTGTGTTGCGGCAGGGACGCCGCTCTCCAGGGTCCTGCCTTAGGCGCGAGGCCGCGCCTCTCTTCGCCTCTTAAAGGGCCAGTGTGGGTGTGGTCCTCCTGATGATGTCATCGTGGGAGTTTCTTCTCAGCCCTATAAAAAGGGCCTGTCTTCATTGCTTCATTGCCTTCGCAAGGTGCCAGTCCTCAATAGGACTTCTCTTCCATCCTTCTTCTCCTAGGCACTCTGTTCCATGTTGGAATTCCATGTCTTCGTCTTCATCAAGGTCTCTCGTAGGATCCCATGTCTTCGTCCGTCCAGTTCCTGATGTTCCGACATCTTTCTCTTCAGATCTCCTGATGTCCTCTTCTCTGGATGTCTTCACATCCTGATCTACTTTTTCCAGGTGTCCTTTCTTTGGCAAAGCAAGCCTCCAGAAGATCCCAGCTTTTAATCCTCCTTGCACTGAGTCCCGCCTCAGTGTTCTTTGCTCCAAGTCCCATCTCAGAGCTTCTCCTCCGAATCCTGAATTCTGTCTGGGCCTTCGGAGCCCCTTGAATCTGCCTCCGTCCATATGAATGAACTCTGCTTAACCTGTTCTGTATCAGCGTGGTCCGTGCCTTGCCTTGACTGGCTGTGGAGGACGCACTTCGGTGCAGGCCTCGTTGTGGAACCTCCAAGTAACCTGAGTTGGGAACCACCAGCATGGTCCGTGACCTTCCTTGACTGGCTGTGTAGAGCGCATGGTGTGGCAGTACCCATTCAGAATTCTTGATCTTGTGATTCTGTTGGAGTCTTTCCTTTCAAGTATCTTGAGTCTCGTCTCATCCTTCAGGTATCCTGAGTCTTCATCTGAACCTGTTTATTCTAGCCCTCAGCCTCTGCCTGTCCTGTCGCATCTGCTGTTCTTGTACGACAGGTCTGAAAGGGCTATCGAGTGGCCAGAGGGCTACTCCAGAGACCAACATTGCGTTGCTGGGTCTCTTCAATGTGATCAGGTTCGGCAGAGGCCAGGGTCCTGCATCTCCAGCCTGTGCTTGGACAGTCCTCGCCTGCCTCAGCACTTCCTGGAGCTCCTCTGCGGTCATGTCGTGGCCCAAGGGTACACAATCTCCTCAGAAATGGGACCACTCCCAGCGTTCCCGTAACAATGTTGTTATCCCTGATTTTATTTTTATGAGTTGTGTATGCTATTATCTATCCATGTCACACTGCTTTTCCTGCATTCAAAAATACAACTCCCAGAGTATCCACAGTACAACTGAATTCTACATACCCTTTCCATTTCCATCTCAGATAGTCTGAAAAGTCCCTATCATAATATAATGCTGGTTGCTATCTCCATTGAAAGTTAGGTGTTTTTTGATTCTGAATGACTGATTCAAGTGATATTGGTGCATGGTCTGATATGGTAAAGACATCAACAGGAGCTGAATGGAGATCAAAAAATAATCTATCCTCAAATAAGAAATATGTACCTTTGAATAAAATGAGAAATCCGCCTCAGTAGAATGCAAAGATCTTCAGGCATCCAGGAGTTGGAGTTCCTTCATCATAAAATGCACACCTTCAGTTTTTTTGAATGACACTTTTGAATGGTTTGGTTTAGTACATATTTCAGGATGTATTAGTAAATTGAAATCTTCTCCTATGATTAATTTGTGTTGTATAAATTGTCCTCTCTCAATCACCATGTTAGAGAAAAAAGCCTGATTAAAAATATTTGGGGCATATACATTACATAGCACAATTTTCTGATTTGCTATAGAACCGCTCAGTATGAAATAATGACCCTCTTTATCAGTTACTTTTTTTCTCCAAAACAAATGGACAATTCCTATGAATCAAGATACTAATGCCACGTTGTCTTCTAGAATAAGTCACATAGTGGCATTGGTCCACCCAATCCTGTTTTAACTTCGCATGTTCTTTATCAGAAAGATGGGTTTCTTGGAGGAATATAATTTGTGCATTGGCTTTATAAAAGTTAATTTTTTTTACATTTAATTGGTGAATGAATTCCATTCAAATGTAGTGAAGTTATCCTTAACACATCCATATGCCTTAAAATATTGACGAGAAAAGGATCCAAACTTCCCGTTCTGAGAAAATTTAGGATGTTGCCCAGCCTCAACATCCCAAACCCATTGTATATAAAAATTAGAAGTAATCTCCTTCTATTTCACCACCCAAACTTCAAGCTTCCAAAATTGTGATTCCAAACACATACTCTCTTCCATACTTATCACATACATAACCATTGCTTGTGCATTTAAATGTATACTCAAGAAAACATCAACAAAGTACCAACAAATAAAAACCATACACAACACTTTTGCTCCAAGGGACTGTATCTTCATATTCTTCTCAACTCACTCTTCTTCTTAAAAATACACTCTCCAGGCTCAAATATATTCAGGTTGCCTGCTGCTTGATCTTTGATAAGGTTCTGTAAATGTAAAAGCTTTTAAATGATAGCTCATGAATTGTTTTATCAATATATAATAGATCTTTGACAGGATGAACTTAAGCCAGTTGCAACACTAGAGTTCAGCATTATCAAAGCCATTTTGATCTCCATTTCTCTGTTGAGTAGTCGAAACCAACCCATGGAGAATTTGACTATGAAAGACTGAACGATGTATTGCAGCATTTCTACTTCCACTCCATATCAATTCTGAACTAGATTTGGACAATAACCAGAAACAGCATATACAAAACTGAGAGATTATGTATCATAAAAAACCCACAAGATTGATTTATATGCATCTTTCTCACTGTTCAGTTTGTCGCATCAGCTCTTTTAATCCAGGAGATCCTCTTGGTAAATAAAATTAGTATATCATACTTTTGGTAAAGAAAATGGCTGCCAGTGAGCTGCATAAAAAAAATCAGTAGAAGGAAAATAAGTTATTATATCTGTCAATGAAACAGTCATTATGTAAAATGACCTAAGTTACCTAATAATTCTATGATATTTAGCAGATCAAATTATGGCTAATCATTAAGGACTAAAGATTTCAGTCAATTTCGATTCTGCTGATACCTTCATAGCATCAAGAAACGTAAGTGCTTGTTCTTTGGAAAGCAAAACAGTAGATCTTCCCTCATAAAAAAAATGTAAGTTTTGCTGGGTATTGAAGAGAAAACTTTACTCCTCTGCAATAAAGCTCAGCGCAAATAAGAGAGAAAGCCTGCCTATTCTCTGACACTTTCACAAAATAATCATTGAACAATAAAATATGTGAGTCTTTGCATTTCAAGGGGCATGAATTATATTTCTTTTTATATGCAGTAAGATTTTTACCTTGATCACAAAGTTCAAGATTCTTGCCACTACTGGTCTTGATCTGGTTTTATTTTGAGAGATTTGACAAATTCTGTGTGCACTTTCCACAGCAATGGGTTTGGTTGTTAGGGAAAGGCCAAACATCTCTGGTAGCCACACTTGTATCATCTGAATCAAATCCGGATTCTTTACACTCTCTGGAACACCAATCACATGAAGATTATTTCTTCTTCCTCTGGTTTTTTTTTTTATCCTTTATTTGGTCTAGAAGAGTAGCATTTTCCTTTTTAACAATAGATAACTCAACCTCTAAACGATCCGTCCCATTTCCTGTGTCACAACACGATGTTCTAAATCATCCACTCTATTCGTCTCTGCTTCCATGGTGTCTTAATTTATCAAATGATGATTGTAGTTTATTAATTTATCTTTCACTGCCACTGAGCCATTTTTGGAAATGTGTTTTATTAATTCAGCTTTCAGTTCCTGCATCACTTTCAGATATCTCTGAATCTGTTGACTTGAAGTTTTCTTTCATCACTCTTGGTGTTTTTGAGGTCATACCAACCTTTCAAACCCAATTCCAGCTTGAATCATCCACAACTTGCCCTGCCAAGGTTGTGGCTAGAGTTACCCGCAGGTACAATCAGCTTTAAAAATGAAAAAAGATAGGCCTGGCTGGAGCACTCCTTACATGTGACTTCTTATCTCTATGACATCCACAAAGTTCGCTGAGGATAATTTAAATGGTGATATACTAGAATAGGTAGGATCTAATCATTAAATGACAATGAATAAACACTACAGTGGCCACATGGAAAATATCCCAATTTATTATTTATCAGATCGAGTTAAAAAATAGAGGTATAACAGGACCATACAACATGATCTTTTATGTTATGTCTCCTGGTGAGCGCAAAAGCTGGCCCCAACTTCCTACTGTCGTCATATACTTTGTTGTAATAAATTAATCTTGGGAGAAAAAGGTAGGATGCATATTATCCTCAGATATGGATTGTGTTGCTAATTTGCTCTTCTCACCAACCTCTCCGGGTATGCACATGCAGGAAAACAAGACTGCATCTCCCATCCACATACCTTGAAATCTGAAGAAGAGGAGCATAATTGCCGAAGTTAAAGAAACTGGCCAACAGGCAGTAATTTCTTCGGATGATCACTGGAATACTTCTCAAAGTGTTCCCATAAGTGGGCTTGCAATAAATTGAAAACTGAAACATGTCTGCCACCAAGGAAATAGTGATGTCCAAAATGAGACTAAATGTGGACTGTTTTGAAAAGTAAATTTCAGGTTTAGATCACAACAGTTACATCAATTCATAAAAGCTTGAAGAGGGTTTTCATCACCTCCCCACAACATCAATATATCATCAATGTATTTCTTCCACAGTTTAATGAAATTGGTAAAAGAACATAGAACATCAATGCCATGCTGTGTTAGACCAAGGTCCATCAAGCCAAACATCCTGTCTCCAACAGTGGCCAGTCTAGGTCACAAGTATCCATCAGATCCCAAATGATCAATTTCTTATATCATACTCTCAGGGATAAGCAATGGCTTTCCCAAGTCTCCCTGACTAATAACTGTTTATGGACTATTTCTTCAGAAACTTGTCCAGCCCTCTTTTGAACCTCACTATGTTAATTGCCTTGACCACAACCTCACACAACAGATTCCATAGTTGTGCACTGAGTGAAAAAATATTTCCCACGATTTGTTTTCAATCTGCTGGTTGCTAGCTCCCTAGTCCTAATTTAGTTTGAAAAGTTAAATAGCTGTTCCATGTTTAATCATTCTATCCCACTCACAGTTTCATATATCTTAATCATATCTCCTCTCAGTCATCACTTCACCAAGCTAAAAAGCCCTAATCTGCTTAGTCTGTCTTCCTAACAAAGCTTTTCCATCTTCTTTATCATTTTTATCACCCTTCTCTGTATCTTTTCTATGACAGCTATATGTCTTTTGAGATGGTGAAACCAGAACTACACATAATATTCATGGTGTGGACACACCATGAATCTAATCAAAGACATTATGATACTTTCAGTTTTGTTCTCTGTTCCTTTCCAAATAATCCCTAACATTCTTTGTCTTTTTGACCACTGCCTCACAGAGAGCCAAAGATTTCAAGGTATTGCCCACAAGAACTTTGAGGGCCATTTCCTAGATGGTGACTCAGTGCAGAACCCAGTATCATGAACCTGTAGTTGGGATTATTTTTTACTGTATGAATTACTTGTCCACATTAAATTTCAAACCGCTGAAAGAAGCTGGTGGAACATTCCCAGCTTAAATTGAGTTCACCAGCACTCCCATCAGCCTCTACTCCCCTCCCCAGATGCAGAGCACCTCCACTGTTGTGGCCTCCCCCCCCCCTTTTTTACCTGATATGGAGCTCAGCTCCTTTTTATAATTATAAATGCTTCTGTAGTAGTTTTCCTTTGTATTTACCCTCCAATGATTATGTCAAATTTAATTTCATTATGACCACTGTTGTCAAGAGGATCCACTATCTTTATCTCTTGTACTCTCCAGAGAACAAGATATAACAAGGTTCCCCCTCTGATTGGTTCCATGACCAACTGCTACATGAAGCAGCAATTGTTCATGGAACCAACCAGAGGAAAAACCACCAGAGCAGTTGGTCATGGAACAAATGGAATGTTAACCAATGATATTCAAAATGGCCTATGAATAGATTAGCCACATCAGGGTCCATGGTAATCTCCATAGTGGATCCTTTAATTTATTAGTAAATAGTTTGATCAAACCTACAAAACTTTTCTAGAAGAGTGAAAGAAATAAGAACATATAAAAAATCATGAGGAACTCTGACTGGAGGTCATTGATACAAAGTGCAGCATAAAATCCTAATATTAGTATATAGTGAAACTATATTTATTTATTTATGTTTTTTTTATATACCATCATTCCATATGAAAATCACTAGTTCATAACGATGTACAGGTTTGACACTCATAAATAAATAATGAAAATTGAGGTAGATATACGTACAGATTGTAACCTAGATGCATTTTAAAGACAGATACTATTAGGAAAAAAATGGGTTACAGAGGGATTACAGAGGGATCTGTGCATGCAGATATCGCATTTTATAACATGCACGCGGTGACATGTGCATGTTATAAAATCTGCGCATCCATGTGCGTGTGCCGGGAACCACACATGCTCCTTTTAAAGTCTACCCCATGGTTTTTAATGTCTATCACAACAGTCCCTTCCTTATCCATCACCTTGATCCACAGAGAGGAACCAGTTCAGTGTGAAAGATATCAGCAGATATCTTTTCCCCCACCTTCTCTCTCTTCTAACAAGAAGTCTGTAAAGCTCCAAGGTCACGAACATTACTGAGCACAAAATGGTAACACAACACTTAAAATCATAAGATTGCTATTTATTTGAAGCCAGCTAGTATACCAGGAGTTAAACTTTGACCTTGGCTGGCTGCATCAGTGAACCCAGCTTAGTTTCAGTAAAACTTTTTATATCATTGAATTGCATAGTTTTGTTGTTATTTAATAGTGGTGTCCCTGCCTGAATTATTATATGATTGCTTCATTTATAATAATGCAGATATTATTCTAAATATTAAGTTGATTATAGATTATAGAAGTTTAAAGAATATTTTAGACTGTAGTTACATAGTAACACATGAGAAATAGGGAATATGCCTTTCAATAAACCTTCATCTCTTGCATCCTAATACTGAACTACACCATCTGGTGATCACTGCATCCCAGATGATCCACTACATCAGAGATACTGTCCCTGTTGGTCCAATACTGTCCCCCTCCTGTGTGGTTCCATTACTAGTTCACAGAACAGTTCTCCCTGCAGAGAATTCAGGATCTCCCTACTTCTAGAAGACACTGCATCCGGGTTATCCCAAACGAAATCCGGTATACTGAAATCTAGCAACTGTTGTGTGTGCCGGCTATGGCAGGCCCGTGGCTCGGTCCTCTTACCCTCGGCTGCCCAATCCAGCGTCTGGTTCCACTTCCCTCGTGGCGGTAGGCTGCCGGCTCAGTCCTCGGGCCATCCCTGGCACTCCTAGTACTACGATGGACTCCTGTGCTCCGCGGAGAGACGCTGCCATCCAGCACCGCGCCCCTCCCTAGGCACGCACGCATCTCTGTGTCTTTTAAAGGGCAGCAGGCCGGAACGTGGCCGCGCCCCTGGATGATGACGTCACTGAAGCTCTGGTACTTAAGGCCGGGCTCAGCTCCTATTAGTCGCCTTTGCAACAGGTCTGCACGCTGGTCATGTACTTCGTTGCCTAAGAACATAAGAACATGCCACACTGGGTCAGACCAAGGGTCCATCAAGCCCAGCATCCTGTTTCCAACAGTGGCCAATCCAGGCCATAAGAACCTGGCAAGTACCCAAAAACTAAATCTATTCCATGTTACCATTGCTAGTAATAGCAATGGCTATTTTCTAAGTCAACTTAATTAATAGCAGGTAATGGACTTCTCCTCCAGGAACTTATCCAATTCTTTTTTAAACACAGCTATACTAACTGCACTAACCACATCCTCTGGTGATTCCTCCACCACATCCTGGTGATTCCTCCGTCTTCATGCTTCCTGTTCCCTGAGAGTTCCTGTTCTTGATTGCCTTGTTTGTTCCTGCGTTCCTGTTTCCCAACTCTCCTTCGGATTGATCTCCTGGACCTGACTTCTGCTTTGCCTGACCACGCCATTAATCTTCTCCTGGATCTGACCTCTGCTTTGCCTGACCATGCCTTTGATCTTCTCCTGGACCAATCATGCCATTGATCTTCTCCTGGACCCGACCTCTGCCTTGCCTTGCCACTGCTCCCAGATTGCCGCCTGCCATGACGTCAGCTTGCTTTATGACACTTGTCTAGTCTTGGTCCTGGACGAGGCCTCTCAGGCTTTGGCCTGTTCTTGCTCGGGCGCCTCCTGTCAGACTTTGGTTCCTTTTGGTGCCCGGGACTCCGCCTTGTCCAGTACAGACTCTCCAGGTCTACAGTTGCTGTCTCTGGGCTGACCTCTTCATCTTCGCCTTGACGACTGCATACGGAGGCCCACCTAACTCCAGCCGGCCCCGGTACCCAAAAGCTCAATACACGGGGAATGAGGGCTAGTATTTGTGAAGCTCCAGCTGGCCTTGTCCATCAGCCCACTCTGGCTGCCGAAGGTGGGGACCCATAGGATTCCTCCTACGGGTAGCATCAAACCCACCTCAGCCCAAAGGTCCACCTCCCGCACAACAGCAACAGCATCTCCTCTTTCATTGCAATTTTATGAATATCCTCCATTAAATCTCTGTTGATTTCTTCTGTCTGTGATGGAGGCCTGTATATTATAACTAAATGATCCATACCCTCTTTTCAGATAAACAGTACCTCTTCTTTTCCTTGAAAGCCCAGCAATGCTGTTGTTTTAATGTTGCTTTTTATATATAATGCCATGCCTCTTCCAGATTGTGTTAGATTTCCTGTTGGTATTGTTCAGGGAAGGTATTCAGGGCACTTGCATTTCTAGAGCTATAAATTCTTATTTTACTGCATACTGTTCTCAGCTCATAAAGTTATTTTGATAGATTGGAAACAAGCCCTTTTACATAATATTCAGAAATAGGTGGGCAGTGCATTAATCTGAAAGAATGAAATAGCTGCATGTAGAGCTCATGTGTCATCAAGAAACATGCCTGAATATTGGGGAATGTTTGGCTAGGATACTGACATGAGGAGATGAATGCAGTTCAAGTGTATGTGAGAGGGTGAGTGGAGGGTCACATATCATAATAAGGAGCATATATCTGATCTCAGGATTTGCACTGAATCTGGACTACCATTTTTATTTTTTTTAATTTTTACTAATAAAGGAAAAATAAAATAGATTCCTAATAAGAACATATACATCAAAGAAAAATAGCTATATAATACCATAAATTAACACAAAAATTAAGAGTGAGTTTTCTTTCATTTGCAGTTCTATGCTCTAAAATGGAAGTTTCCAAAAGAAAAGAAGGTTACACACAAGAAACAAAACTGCAGCACAAGAAAGTGCTAGAAAAATTCATGTCATCCAATCGTAAATATTAAAAAAAATTAACACTTAAAAGATAACGTAAGTTAAGCCACAATAATAAAAGAATCTGATGATGTAAAGGAAATACTTAATACTAACAAACCCCTAGATTCATCAAAAAGCTATAATATTGCCAGGCTAATACCCGCGAAAAGAAAAGGTGGCATATATATTTAAATCAGTGGCTTTCCGCAGCGCCGAACAACATAATGCATGCCGCGGTACATCATTATGGTACTCAATATGTTATCACGTACCGTGAATTTTTTTCCTACTATAAATGCTCATTTCCTGCCCCTCCTTCTTTGAGAGTGTGTCGGGCATTGGAGTGAAAGGAGTTAGTGTTCTTGAGGAATTCTGGTGGTGTAGTTTTGCGATTTCTGACTGAGTTGTGCTGTTTTCTGTTCATTTGTTTTCCTTAACCTTTGTCTTTTGTGATATTTGTTTGAGTGAAAGAAAATAAGTCCATTTGTCATTTTCTGTGGAGTGGAGGAGGAGTGGAGGAGGAGTGTCAGGAGCAGAGGAGTGTATGTGAGGAGGAAAGCATGGAGCATGATAGGTCTGGGAAGAGAAGAGAGAAGAGGGGTGAGGATAGCAGGGGGAGGATCATAAGAACATAAGATTATGCCACACTGGGTCAGACCAAGGGTCCGTCATCCCAGTATCCTGTTTCCAACAGTGGCCAATCCAAGTCACAAGTACCTGGCAAGTACCCAAACAAGTACCTGGCAAGTACCCAAACATTAGATAGATCATAGCAGTTTATGGATTTATCCTCTAGGAACTTATCCAAACCTTTTTTTAATCCAGTTATACTAACTGCTGTAACCACATCCTCTGGCAATGAATTCCAGAGCTTAACTATGCACTGAGTGATAAAGAATTTTTTAAATGAGCTACTTACTAACTTCATGGAGAGCCACACATACACTGTCACATACATACACATTCATGCTCTTATAGCCACCATAACCTCTCACTCTCACAGACACTGACACACTCTCAGGCTCTAAGACACTCTCTCCCCCTCCACACCACCCCCCCCCCCCACACACACACACACACTCTTCCCTTCCAGGGCAGTTGCACACATGTCACAATTACCGCATTGACTGCGAGAGCCTTGCATCAGTTTAGAAACTTCTTGCAACAGGGAGGCTTGCACTACTTGGTCACAAAGATTTTTACTGTGCTGATATGAAAATAAGGGCAATTCAGAAAAAATAGAATGAAGTGGGTCTAATGATTCAGATGAGGGAGAATTTTCTAAAAATCCAAAAAGAGGTTCCTTCAATCAGTCTTTTTTAGGTCGTGGGCGCCGCAGCAGGCGGCAAAATCAAACGCAATGCAAACCTTACCACAACGATCCTGTCACACAGGCATACTCTCAGAGAGAAGGACCCCAAACAAGATCTCGGACTCTGTACGATCCGCAATTGTACATATATCTAAATATCCTCTTACTGCATCTCAAGAACAAGTCCTAAACCTAGGTCTCTCTTTTGTCCCCCATAAAAAACACGACCCCTTTCAAAGTCGGATCTCTCTGGCTAAATTTTTCAGGAAGTTGCAGATTAAACTATATTGCCATATGAATGAAATACCTACTGACCATATTTCTATAGTACATCCAAAGTCTAAATGGATCCCTCCAACATTAGTACTTTTCGCGATTTAGTTCTCAAAGATGTAGCAACTTTTGAAAATGTGATCACCCACCCTTATATCAATTTTTCTGCTCAGTGTAGGCAAGCTTTACATTCCTTGTCGCAGAATTCACAGATTGTCGTTAAACCTGCTGATAAAGGTGGCAGTGTGGTAGTGCAAGACCATGATCAATATGTCCAAACATTACTGAGCCATCTATCAGATCAAAAATATTATAAAAAATTATCAGAGGATCCCACACCGGAGCTGTCTGCTTTAATTGATGATTTTTTACAAGAAAAGGTGTCTCCATTTTTAACATGGAAGGAACGTAATTTTTTACGTGTCAGCTGTCCACGTATCCCTGTAATGTATGGGGTTCCAAAGGTTCATAAATCGTTAAACAATCCCCCCTTACGTCCGATTGTGGCCAGTAATGGATCTATATTGGAACCTCTGGCCATTTTTTTAGATACTTTTTTGAAGCCTCATGTTCAACTCATGCGCTCGTTTGTACAAGACACGACTCATGTCTTAAATAAACTTGAGGTACAATCCACGCAGACAACATCGACGTTACTGGTAACCATGGATGTGGTATCTCTGTATACGAATGTATCGCATGCGACAGCCCTTCTTACCATAGAAGAATGTTTGAAAGATAAGATGGAAGGAGATCGTATTCCCTTCAGTTTTGTATTCAACATTGCCAAATTAGTGCTTGAAAAAAATTATTTTCTGTTTTCCGATACATTTTATCTCCAGGTCCATGGCATTGCAATGGGCTCTTCTGCAGCACCATCTATAGCCAACTTAGTCATGGACAGATTTGATAGATTAAATATATATGAGTCTACTTGGTTCAAGAACATATCATTTTGGATCAGATACATTGACGATTTACTATTTTTTTTGGACAGAGGATGAATCTACTCTCCTTGAATTTTCAAGATGGATTAACACTCTTAATGCGGATTTACAATTTACGGTCCAACACAGCCGTGAGAAAATGGCCTTTCTAGATATATTAATCTCTATACAAGACTCCAAGCGTCATACTACGGTTTATCGTAAGGCCATTGAGAGGAATAATTTATTAATGTATCACAGCTTCCATCCTCGGGCATTTAAAAATGGCCTCCCGGTCAGTCAATTTTTCAGGATTAAACGGCTCTGCTCTTCCGATAAAGAATTCAAAATACAAGCGGGCTTACTAGCCTACAGATTTTTTTCTCGAGGCTATCCTTATCCAGTAGTGTACAAAGCCTATAAGAGAGCATGGTATTCACCTCGTTCATCTTTATTGCAATATCAAGCCAAACAACCTGTAACCTCGGACATCTGTGTATTGGCACATACGGACAAATCATACCTTATTATGGAAAGTATTAAGAGGCACTGGCATGTATTGCAACTGCATTCTATTTTTTCTGAATTGCCCTTATTTTCATATCAGCGCAGTAAAAATCTTCGTGACCAAGTAGTGCAAGCCTCCCTGTCCCAAGAGGTTTCTAAACCGACGCAAGGCTCTCACAGTCAATGCGGTAATTGTGACATGTGTGCAACTACCCTGGAAGGAAATTTTTGGCAGCATCCAGATACCGGTTTCAAATATAAGAAAAAATCTGTGACAACATGTGATTCTTCCCATGTGGTGTATCTAATTAAATGCCCATGCCCGTTGATTTACGTGGGCCGTACCACTAGAAAAATCAAGATACGTTTGCGTGAGCATAGAAGCCGGGTCAACACAGCCTACATGGAAGCTCCCATTGTAAGTCATTGCCTTGACTTTGGTCATACTTTTGAACAGCTAAAATGGACAGTACTTGAAAAAGTTTCTTTGAGTCAACGTGGAGGAGATCTTAACCACCTCCTTAATTATCGGGAACAGTGGTGGATTTTTACACTATCTTCGCAGTCTCCGCAAGGTTTGAATGACTCTGTTGAATGGTCCTCACTGATCTAGCAATTGATTGGTTTCTTGGCTACCTTACTACATGTTTTGATTGGTTCCTTTTTTAGCCCTTAGTAGGTTTAAAGGGTTAAAAAAATGGCGGATTCAGTTGTTCGCCTAAAGCTGTGACCGAGTAGCAGACCAGATCTTCTGGCAGTATTCATATCCGTATGTATTATCTTGCTTGTAGCACATTAAGGGGTAATTTTGTGCAATCACCCTTAAAAATGTTGTTTTCAATTATAGATTTGGCATACTGTGGTCCCTGATGAAGCCACAAGAAACACGAGCCGTGTTGGGCCATGCTTTGTATTTGCTGCACAAGCTCTGCTATGATAAGAGCTTTTCTACTGCCTTTAAGTTGGTGAAATAACCAAAATTTAAAATTTATAAAAATTGAAAAATCGTTTTTGTATACTTTAGCGGAGAAAACGATGATTATATGATAGTGACAGTCGGAAACTTACTTGTGACTGCGCAACTACATATGTGGCGTTTTGGGCTATTGCTGGCAAAGCCCGCCATTTTGTATGAGGTTTCTCTGCTTCTCTAATTTATAGACTACACGGTATCAGCTATATAAGTATCTCAAATATGATGTTGTTTCGAATCCTTACATATCTCCTCATCTTCTGCAAGTGCTGGCTCCTTGCTGCGGGATCCAGACATGCCAGGTTCTTGTGGCCTGGTTTTGGCCTCTGTTGGAAACAGGCTGCTGGGCTTGATGGACCCTTGGTCTGACCCAGCATGGCAATTTCTTATGTTCTTATATCTTCTCATTTCCTGCCAGTGCTGGCTCCATGCTGCGGGGTGTCATCTCTTCTCATCTCCTGCAAGTGCTGGCTCCTTGCTGCGGGATCCTGACATCTCTTCTCATCTCCTGCAAATGGTGGCTCCATGCTGCTGTGTCTCATCCTGGGCCTCCTGCCTCCATGCTGCTCTGTCTTGGCCTGGGCTTCCTGCCTCTATGCTGCTCTGTCTTCTGCTGCTCATGCTATGGTGATGGCTCACTCTGCAGTCTAGGTCCTGCTGCTTACATGCTGAATTGTTTGCTCATTCTCCTGCTGCCTAGATCCTGAGCTATGCTGGTCTGGCCCTTAGGATGTCTTCTTTGAGGACACTCTTTCAACATGAAGTGTCTGGGATATTACCATGTACACACATTCTTGTGCTTTTTGTAGCTGTAATTTGACAGCAATACTTGAGTTTTAGGGGTGCCACTTCCTCTTTCAGGGGCCTATTTACTCAAGGATTTTTCCCAGTCTCTTTCAATGGGAAAAATGCTTAGTAAATATCCCCTAATGTTATTTTTTGTAATCATCAATCTGCATTAAGGATAACATACAATACCTACATATGTCATGATGGTGTTTGTACATATTACTTCTGTACAGGTTAACACAATGCACTGTAAATGAAATGTACATTGTGTGCTAATAGCTATCCTGTCCTTGCAGAACGTGATAACCAAAGAAATTGGCTGAATTTAAAACAGTGCAGTACATGTGTTTGTTAATAAAGAGGTCACTGTTTGGAAAGCCTAAGTTTCTGGTGATTGTGTCTAATTGTGTGGCTTTACTCTTTATAGTAGCTATGGTTAAAAGTTTGCTCTCAACATGAACTTGCATGCTCCAATGACTTGGCACATAAAAAAATGTGCATTTATGTGGCAAGCAAGACCATAAGGGCTATGGAAAGCTATGTGTATGCTGGTTAAGAAGACATCCAGAGGTAAATAAGAAGACCTTTATTGTGGCCCTTCACCCTTCACTATTGCCTTTTGTTGCATGCATACTTCCTTCCGATGAAGCAACAGGAAAACAGTGCCGGGGGGATGGGGTGGGGGGGTTGGGGGCTGGGGGCTGGGACGCAAGGAATTGTGAAAACAAATGCTAATAGTCGATTTACTGCCACTACTACTTACAAATTCTGTGCATGGAATGTATATACACCTTGCTAGCAACATTGCCTATAAGAATCTCCATACCCCTGACCCTTTCACTGCACACCCCATGCCTTCCTATTATCACAGTAAAACGCGCGGGAGAGCCGTTGAGCCCCACTCTCCTGGACACGCGATTCAGTAAAGAAACATATGCAAATTAGGGCCCGCGGTAAAAGGAGGCGCTAGGGACACTAGCACGTCCCTAGCGCCTCCTCTTTGACAGAAGTGGCGGCTGTCAGCTGACAGCCACGGGTTCTGAAAACAGACGCCGGTAAAATTGAGCATCCGTCTTCCAACCCGCAGGCTGATTTTTAATGTTTTTTTATTTTTGGGGCCTCCGACTTAATATCGCTATGATATTAAATCGGAGGGTGTACAGAAAAGCAGTTTTTTCCTGTACACTTTCCTGTGCTGGCCGAAATTAACGCCAGCCTTTGGCAGGTGTTAATTTCTGAAAGTAAAATGTGCGGCTTTGCTGCACATTTTACTTTCTGTATCGCGTGGGAATAATTAATAGACCCATCAACATGCATTTGCATGTTGAGGGCACTATTAGTTTCGGGGGGGGGGGGGGGGGGGGGGGGGGGGTTGGCCGCGCGTTTTCCACGCACTATTACCCCTTACTGTATAAGGGGTAAAAATAGCGTGTCGAAAATGCGCAGCCAAACGAGGCTAACAGTGCACTCAGCCTGAGCACACTTTACTGCATCGGCCCGTATGTTATATATGGTGTGATTTTACATTCTTCCACATCCTTTGTGGTGCTTAGTCTTGGTACACACTCAACTGCTGGCTCAAAAGTAGGGAAGATGAGTGAGGGAGTACCATAAGCTGTACAATGGGCATAGGCAACCAGCATAAGCCCTAGAAGGGTGTTGCAGCTGCAGGCTGCCTTCCACACTCTGAGTCATACCCCAGTACTGGGCTGCCTTTGGGATCTGGACGCAATGTGTAAGGTGAGCCTTCCCTTAAAGGTAATATATTGACCCCCCCCCCCCCCCCAAGGCAGGACAATACAGGCATGGCAGGCAGTCTGCGCAAGTATGCATAGTGCACAGCACCAGCAGCATACCTCGTCATCTTGTGCTCTGCACCTACGCAGGTGGCGTGGCACACAGTAATCAGTCACTCCTCATCCCTACTTGTCATACAGCAGCTGAGACAGTGTTGCGTGATTCACCAAGTACACAACAAACTGTAATAATATGTTTGCATACTGAACACATGAAGCTCCTACAGTGTTCAATAAACACTGGCCCATGCCTTTGCACATAGATATAGGCAGAAACCATGTAGGTTGGCACATAAAAGGTATTGTGTTTCATATGGGCGATAGATAGCAAGCATTCCCTTCCTGCCTGTACACAGCACAGAGGGAGTGATAAAAAAAAGTGGGCTTGTGTGGCTACCTCAGTGACAATTATGACTGATATTAAATACTGAGAGATGCAAACAGACACCACAGACACAAAGATAGGGCTCAGTAATAGGATGTTCCCAATGCCCGTGTGCTGATTGAAGGCAGCCAGGAGCTACTGTCCCCCCCCCCTCCCCCCCACCACACACACACACAAAGCCATGCATCGGCAATCCAATATACATGCAGTGTGTTTATTTTCATGATGGTAAGCACTCATGTGAATCACGCCTATAGTGCAAGCAGAACCTACTCATTTAAGTGGCTGTTCCATGCGGCATAGCATTATCACATTCAATGGCAATAATCTTTAGCGGCACAATCAGCCTCCGTGACTTGCCAAGGGTCTGTGCAGTGCCCTACTCCAATGAGTTCCAGGAAAGACCTCGCTGTGGGAATGAGTGCAAGGTGAGAGAAACATCCTAATGTGCACTCTAACATTCAACTTATGCAGCATACTACATGTGTTACCATGCCCACCGGCACACCTCTGAACCTCAATGAAGAGAACATCTATGCTATGACTTTAATGTTGAAAATGAGCCCTTAACGTTGTAAGGCCATTCCTACGCCTGTCCATATGCAGGACTGTCACATGCACACCCTCTCCAGAGGACAACCACTCCATGAAATTCTGCAAAAGGTGACTGTGGCCAATTTTTCAACACACACTGGCTGGTAGGGGGTTTTGGAATTGAGGTGCAAGGGACCAAGCTGGGAAATGTATACCACCGTCACACAGCATGTAAGCAAGCCCCACACACAACGTCTGCCACCAAGTGCCATACTCACTTATGTTAGCAGTATGCGAAGAAATTCTAGAACATAGCCGTTCCAAACCACTTCGAGAGCCCACTGATCTGAAGTAATCTGGGCCCACCTGTGATAAAACCAGGATACATGACCAATCTCCCGCACCACCAGGTGAGCCTGCAAACCTTCATTGGGAAGACCGAGGGGCTCCGCCCCCAGAGCCTGTATCTTTTCAAGGACCTCAGGGGCAAAAGGACTGAGAGATCTGTAGAAGGGAAAGGATCTCTGGAAAGAATCTCCCCATAAGGCTGAAAACGCCAGTAGTTTCGAGAGCAGCCACTTGCCCGAGAAGTCTGGGAAACTGGCTTATTCTTCAGCAAACACAGGACCTGGTCTCTCCCATTTACTTGCCATTTTTTCCAATTCACTGACAAACAAAAGCAAGGCTTTGAAAGGCAGCTTAGTCAGATAGAACTTTGAAATGGTGTCTGCAGACCAATTGCACAGCCACAGCTGTCACCTGGCTACACTAACTGAAGCAGCTCCTCTGGCGGTTATGCGTAACAAGTCACAGCCCAATTCAGCTAAGGCGGTGGTCCCCAGTTCTTAGGGATGTGCAGAGGGACGCCATACGTTGCATTCGGGATTCGGATTCGTCGGGGAGCAGATACGTTGCATTCGGCCGTATGGCGCCCCGATGCATTAATACGGCGATTTCTATTCGTGTACCAGCTAAAATGAAAATTAACTACAACCCCCCACCCTCCTGACCCCCCCCCCCCCCAAGACTTACCAAAACTCCCTGGTGGTCCAGCGGGGGGTCCGGGAGCCATCCCCTGTACTCTCACACCCTCGGTGCCGGTTTCATCATGGCGCCGATAGTCTTTGACCTACTATGTCACAGGGGCTACCGGTGCCGTTGGTCAGCCCCTGTCACAATGCCATCGGCGCCATCTTGTGCTCCTACCATGTGACAGGGGCTGACCAACGGCACCGGTAGCCCGTGACATAGTATGAGCAAAGGCTATCGGCGCCATGATGAAACCGGCACAGAGGGTGTTTTGGTAAGTCTTGGGGGGGATCAGGAGGGTGAGTGGTTTGTTTAAATTGATTTATTTAGGCGGCCGAATAATTTGGCGAATATTCGTGTATTCGTGGGGAATCGCAATACGTTTCGCTTCCCCACGAATACAACGAATATGGCAACATCCGTTGCGGATTGCCAATACGTAGGGACCGAATGCACACCCCTACCAGTTCTACCATAGGCCCTAAATCGGACCCAATGCCACCAGACTCTTGTCAAAGCCACAAGGTAGCCCGAGCTACCAAGACGCAACAAGAAGCAATTTGCAAGTTCACTGTCACTGCCTCAAAGGCTTGCTTCAGGATAGCCTCAATCCTCCTATCCTGAGCATCCTCCAGAGTTGCACTTCCCATTACCGGGATGGTGGTAATTTTCATGACAGAACACACCAAGGCATCCACATTAGGGAAATACAACAGCTCTATGGCCTGCGGATCCAAGGGGTATAAACCTGCTAAGATGTGTCCTCCTTTAAAGACACTTCTGGCACATTCCATTGCAGTTCAATCAACTCCTGGATTGCATCCAAGAGGGGAAAGAAATGAGAAGCTTTGTCAAGGTGACCAAAATAGGATCCTTCTTCTGTGTCCGAAAGGAGTCAGGCCCAGCCACTCCAAGGGTCTTCAGGGTCTGAGATATAAGAATTGGCAACTCATCTCTCTGAAAGAAACGTAGAAGAATTTTAAATGGCTTCAAATCTGGGGGAATATCCCCTTCCTCACCAGGAGAGCCACCACCATCATCATCAGTATCATCCTGATCCAACTGCATTCGAGCTCTGTCAGACGGCACTGTGCTACAGCGCTTGACCATGGAGACAAAGAAACATTCGGAGCACCTGGACCTACCTTAGTAGGAACTGCCACTTCAAAAGATTGGCCCTGTAAAAATGTCTGCAATCCCTGGAAGAATTCTACCCAGGAAAAGGAAGCCAGGTCCATTCCAGACCCCATAGACCCAAATCTGACATCCTGTGAGCCAGTGTCCCCTGAGGACTCGACCCATGAACCAATCAGAGGAGGAGACACCCCTACAGTGTCTCCCTCAGTCCCACTCCCCTCAAACCGAGGAGATAGACCATCGACAGCAAAATCGGAAGGAGACAAATCTCCCCAAGCATCCAGGGAGCGCTGATAAAGGCTTAAAGAATGCTCCAGCTGAATGGCTCTGATGTGGCAGGCAGCACAGATAAGATAGGGATTTAGGTTTCTTCACTGCAGGCGCTATGCTATAATTGCACAGCCCAATGAAGTCTCATGTCTAGCTTTCCCTTGCATACAAGTGCGCCCAATATGGATATACAAAAAATGTATGTCCAAGCTCATGCGCCTAAGCCACTCGTCCGTCCTACTGGACGCCCAGGGCTGATGCCTAAACTGGGTGCACAAAATGTGCATCCAGAAGGAAGAACGGCCAATTGCACGCACAAACGAGAATGGGCGCACACCCAGATACACAAGCTCATGCCGACAGTCTGCAGCAAAAAAGCACGCGAAAATACCCTGCGGCCTACCACACGCCAATATGGGAGAAGCCTGGAAGCGGGGCCTAGTCAAATGGCTTCTCAACCTGCCGTGCCTGCACTCTCTTCTTATCTCACAGAACTCCCCAGAGATGTGAGTGGGATAGCCAAACGCCAAGGAAACAGACCCTTCTCCTGCTGTTTTCCTGTTGCTGACTTTTTTTTTTTTTTTTTAAGTTAAAAACTTACCTGAGCTCATCCCTCTCTGAATGAGAGCAGGACTCGTTCCCTGAGGGCCAGGAGCTCTTTGCACCAAGTGCACACATACAATCTCTCACCGGCAGGTAAAAAATCATACATGTAACACAATACAAAAGACTGGAAAGTCCCTCTCTTGCTGCTGGACTGCTACTTTCATCTTAATTTTATTGAGTTCCTAGTTAAGTTTAGGATACTAAGGGATTTGGAATTAGAGTACTTTATATTTGCAAGTGAATTTACCAATTAATCAGCTAGAGCCCTACAAGGGGATGATTAAACTCTCAGTAAGGGCTGGTACAATAATATGTTTTAGATAAGAGCCTGATTGATTTTTAATGAGAAAGTGTCTCTTGCCTAAAAATCAAGGGTTGAGTGGGTGGGAAAGACAAACACTAGAATTAACTATCTCTGGCTTGCTTATTACCTCAGACACATACAAACTCTAAAGAATATATCCCACTATATCACCTTTCTCCAAACTTTTATAAGTCCAAAGATTTCCAATCCTTTTTGACCACCATTAAATTGATCTTCACTCAAATAGCTGAAGGGTTTGAGATTCGTGCGCGCTTCCGGTCCTCTTCTACTGCAAAGGGTGCGGGGCCTCTGGAAGCTGGGCCTGTGGAATTCAATCCCTGGATCGCTTGCGGTGATCTCTGGACTCCTCTCTCGGGGGATGCTGGGAGCAGTAGGCAGATGAGCCTTCCGGTCTTCTTCTACCAAAAAAGGTGCGGGGGTCTCTGGAAGCTGGGGCTGTGGAATTCAATCCCTGGATAGCTTGCGGTGACCTCTGGATTCCTCTCCCGGGGGATACTGGGAGCAGTATACAGATGAGCCTTCTGGTCCTCTTCTACAGCAAAGGGTGCGGGGCCTCTGGAAGCTGGGGCTGTGGCATTCAGTCCCTGGATCGCTTGCGGTGACCTCTGAACTCCTCTCCCGGGGGATGCTGGGAGTATGCAGATGAGCCTTCCAGTCCTTAAACATATTCACAACCTGACAAGCAGTTGAAATGGGCATTTTGGAAATCATTTATTTCTGTATGCTCTCTAATTAAATGCATCTGGGCTACTTCTGCCTCCATCACAAAATATATATATTGGGATATCCTAACTTCTTCATATGGCAGTATCTTTTGAAGATACCTGACTCTGAACCATGCACTCCTCAACTACTGTTGGCTTTCTCCCATGCTACATAAGTGCCTATGACGTGCAGGAAATGTGCTCATCCATAAAACTGTGCACTTGGCTGGACGCATCTTATTGCTTAGGCTTGAGAGTAAGTCACATTCAGTGCTCAGGGCACATAATCGTTTCACCTAGCCTGGGAACAAGACAGAAGCTGCAAGGACTCGAAGGAAGAGGAACACGAGGAAGTGCAGTATGTAATATATATTCTGCAAAATGAAGGGCCCAGCTATTCATGCTCTGCATGCTGCTCATTAAAAAACCACACTCCAGTGCTCATTCTGCAGCTAGGAAGAAGCATGTATGATTACACATGTTCTCAGAAAGGAGCTCCTATCCCTGTAAGAAACACCTCTGGTGTGTCTTGTTGCTGAGGTGCTGAGAGCAAGGCACATGTGTTGGCCTGGATCTGAGCATCAAGCAGTGGTGACTTTTCCATGGTACACTTGATCAGGTTTGAAGGCAAATTGGTTGGGAAACAATGGAGTAGACAGAAGCAGCAACAAGGGAGAAGTTAATGATAGTTATAGTGAAGGAAGCCATGGGCTGCGAGGTGACATACACTTGGAGGCTTTTTGTACATTAGTTTCTTCTGTTATTTTTTTGTTTAATGGTATTATTTATTTATTTATTTTTATATACCGGTGTTCAATTTTACATATCATATCGGTTTACATTCCAACAAAAAATGCAGGAAATCAAGCTTTTCCTTTGTCAATACATTGAACAATAATAAACATGGAAATTGTTAACAAGGGAGATAAAAACAAGGGAATGGTTAACACTAAGGGGTGCACAAAGGGGAGTATTTATTTATTTATTTATTTTTAGATTTTTATATACCGGTGTTCCTGTATGAAATACAAATCACATCGGTTTACATTGAAACTGAACATAAATTTTTGCCAATAGGCATTACATAGAACAAGGTTGTGGAACTTGGAAGAGGGTAAACTAGATCAAAATAAACATTGTAATGTAAACAAATTGTCTAACAAATCTCAGAGAGCAGTATAAATAAAAACAAAAGCAAAACAGTAGTAAGTATGTATCGCTTCACTTTTATCTTAAAATTAGGGATGGGAGAAATGTCTCCTATTTGGTTTGGGTCAGGTTTGCTTTGAATAGTCAAGTCATGTTCAACCAGGTTCAAATTTTTTTTTAAACCAGAATTTGCTCAGACTGGAGCATTTTCCATTAGGAATGCCAATTTAACATTCTTTAAGGTTTGAGGGTCATATGGTGAGATTCTGTTTGTGTGTTTCTTATCCTTTTTTTCATTTGGGATTACAGAACTGCAATTTAAACAATTCCCCAATGATGAAAGGCTATAGAGTTTAGAGAAGAGTAGGCTGAGGGGAGATAGGACTGAAGTCTATAAAATGGACACACAATGAAGTTGCTAGGTAATACATTTGAAACTAATAAGTGAAAACTTTTACTCAATGCATAATAACGCTCTGAAATTCATTGCGAGAGGATGTGGTGAAAGATGCAATTGTAATTGCCTTAAAAAATTTTAGACAAGTTCCTAAAGGAAAAGTCCAATAAGCATTATTAAGGTAGAGTTGGAAAAATCCTTATTTTTGGGATAAGCAGCTTGGAATCTTATCTACCCCTTGGGATCCTGTCAGGTACTGTGACTTGATTAATCACTGTGGGCAACAAAATACTGGGCTTAATGGACCTATGGTCTGACCTAGTATGGTAAGTCTTATGTTCCTTATAAAGTTCTCTCACAATTATTGTTTCTCAGCATCCTCCGAACTGTATGTAAGATGCCACTGCAGCATTATGAGCGGCCCACTAACCACTGGCAAACAAAACAAAGAACATTCCAAGTGTTACATTTGCTATAGGATACAATTCCATTTTCACTGGACGACTTGCTGCTAACCTTAAAAAATGGCCTAAGACCCGTCACACTGGAAAGCAAATTTTAAAAAATATATTTAAAAAAAACCCCTCCAAAATAAAAGAGCAGCTACGGCTTACACATAACCTTTCCTGTCCTTTTCGGCAAAAGCACACAGCCCCCGAGAATGACTTTTTGCATATGCCCGCCGTGTGCCAGGATGCGTGCCTTTCCAATTAGCTGGTTTCAAGTGCCGAGCTAGCCGCAAAAGCCCCGCACACATCTGCGACTGAGCCGATTCATGCTAAGCTACAAGGGAGGGGGAAGAGGCAGGGAGGACAAGAGGGAAGGTCGGACCGCACCATTCCAACCTTCTATAGGGGGAGGGAGGAGAAAGGTAATTTCTCTTTGTACGGACGTTTTGGCTCCTGGGTCTGGATGGGACCGGAATGCTCTGTCTTGCTCGCCCGGGCAGAGAGGGTGCGGAGAAGCGGAAAGGGAAAGGGAGTAGTGCGGGAGGCGGGAAGGGAGTTGAGGGCGGAATAACCCTCCCCCTCCGGCGGGGAGGAGGCGGTGGAAGGTTCTGGCGGGCAGCGCGGGAGAGTGAGCGCGCGGCGGTCGCGGGCCCGGGGTTCTGCAGCAGCAGCGGGGAGAGCAGGTAAGGCAGAGAGCGCGAGAGGAGGGGCGGCGCGCGCTGCGACACTCGGCGACTGCTGCCTACAGGCTCTTATTGCACTGCTGTTATTGGGGCGCCCCTGGTGTCTTTCTTGTTGCCCTCTCCTCGCTATCTGTGTTGTTTTTGTTTTTTTGTCGTTGCTCTTGGTTGCACTTAACATCTGCTTCTTCAGCCCCTCCTTCCGCACTCGCACACAACCGAGCAAGGTTTTCATCTTCTTCTTATTTAATGTGTGTAGGCTGTGGTGGGGGGCGTTTCCTCTCCCCCCCATCAACGGGCTGTGCAAGCTGTTTGAAAAGGGGGCGGGGATGTGCCCCCGGTTATCCGCACGCAGGGGGGCCAGACGTACTACGCATTTTTCTCCTAACCCAAAATGGGAAAAATCTTCCAGTCCGTCTGGCCCGAAAAGAGCTGGTGGGTAACGCAGGTCTACAGTCTTTCGTTTTCTCACTGCGCTTTTACTTTCACTCTATGGGTAAACACTGGGGACGGGGGTGGGGCCAGTCAGAATAAGAAGAACTGGTTTGGGCATAAGGAGGTTGTTTTCCAGAGACGGGTTACGTATTCAATGTGAATGAGGACCGTGCAAGACCACTTTGGCCCAAGCAGTCTGCCCACTTGAGATATTTCCATTTTGGTTAAGTAAGCATGCAGTGCAAGCCTAGTGCTGAGCTGGGTGACCGTAGTGGGGCTGAGGGGAATAGCCAGCCTTGTAGTCCCTATCCTCCTTTCTGGCTTCTTTTTTCTTCTTCTCATCCCACTAAGTGTTTGGCAGCATGATGGGGAATGGGGGCAGCCGTAGGGCCGGTTGGCCAATTGGAGCAAGCAGTGGGTGATGCTGCCTGGGTCTTTACTTAAGGAGCTGCTAACATAGCTAGGCCACTTTTTTGCAGTGGATGGCGAGCTTCCACCCTCCCACTCAGGTGTAAGCCTGGGGATTTTGGAGTGTTATGGTCCTGAGGGTTTGCAGGAGGGAAATGACACTTGCAACTTGGTGGGAGCCTATCTATCCTTCCCTTAGGTCCAGCAAAGGGGTTGGTGTAGAGGGCAAGTCACTTGGAATATTGGCAGAACCTGCTAGGTACAACTGGGAACCCACACACACACACACACACACACACACCCAAGTGTTGCCCCCGTAGAGTCAGCCTACAAGCTGGTGGGTGGTCATAGAAGTGAAATGCGTAGGCCTTGCGCTGCCACAGATCATGAAGTGCTGGTTGAGGTGTACTTGGTCTTGCGATGCAACAGGTCGGGATCCTGAAGTAAGTCTAGTAGCCCCAGTGGATGGACTTGAGCAACCATAGCCACAGATCATAAGGACTGTTGAGCTGGACTCAGGGGAGAGGGAGGGCTGTTAATGTTTAATTGGTTGAGATATTTGTTTTAATTGATAGGAATATTTATGTATTAGATTTTGAAATAGTCTGATAAAATCGTGACTGTTTGTACCCACTATCTGCTCCACTTCACTTGATTCATCGATGGGATAGTAGCTCGCTACCTGTGCCATTGCTACGCCTATTTGCAACCCAACTCCAGTTCCCCCACACTTTTTTCCCCTTCCCTCCCCCACTATTGTTTCTTTTGCCTAATCCTTCAGTCTTTTTGCCTACCACTGCCCTTCATATCAGTCCCAAGCATGTCCAGAAATCTGTTAATATACTGGCCTTCACCACATCCCTCACAAGTGCCCCGCCAGATGATGTGTTTCTTTCTAACTCCATTTCTCTTTGGCTGGGGAGTGCACACAGTGCCCTGGGAATGAGCTGTAGCACCATGTTTCCCTTGTTACCCATGGGTGAGACAGATGCTGTGTCCCTGTGTGTTTTTCTTTTGCCTTGCGGTTTTTGTGTGTGTTTGGTTTTTTTAAGTAAGTGTTGCTTATTTGTTGCGGAATGGAGTATTGCTACCTGCTTTGTCTTTAACCCATCAGGTCCTTGAAATTGTATGGATGTTAGCAGTAAGAGGCTGGCGTCCCTTTCCAGGCCAGGACTGAAGTGTGTGATTTTCTTTTCCTGCAGGGCAGAGTGAACGCTGCCTTGAGTCACAGGAAAGTGGGAGCAGCACCCATTCCCATCCCTCAGCATGGCACATGACGACTACAAACCCGGCGATCTGATCTTTGCAAAGATGAAAGGTTATCCACACTGGCCAGCCAGGGTAAGTGCTATGTGGGTCAGTCCTTCCTGTCTCCTTTTATTTTCAGGTGTGGCGCTTGCCCCAGGTAAAGGATAATAGTTCCATTAGTTAATTTCCTCTACATTTGTGGAGATCAACAGCTTGAAGCTGGTAATAATTATTGGCGACTGAGTCTACTCCTCCTTGTGGCAAAAGAGGCTTGGAATGTGTAAAACAGTTTGAGGGAATGGGTCACAAAACAGGAGAAAATATATGTGAAAACAAGCAGCCTAAGAATCTGCAGGAGGTTTTGCTTATCCATCTTCTCACGTTGGCTGTGAGTAAGTCTTTCTATGGCTCAGAAAGAACTTTATGGTCAGAGATGGTACAGGGCATGGCTGGAGGTGCAGTGCTGTCAGCACTCACAAAAGAGCTTGCGCATTTCATGCCTTTACAGGTTGCAGATCATGCATATCAGAGCTTTCATGTTCCAGGTTTGAATATATGGGTTTTTCTTTGTATTTTAAAGGCTAGTTAGGGCGCTCATTTAAGCATATTTTTATTTATTTAACATTTTTTGTATACCGTTGCTCAGTCTATCGAAACAGTTCACAACAAATAAATACAATAAAAAATTAAAAATATAAGAAAAGCCTAGAGCTAACCTACATTACTAAAGTACATTGTAAAAACTAAGGCTAGCATACATTACATCCATAACATAAAATCATTAACCTAACATTATTCCCCTACTTTAAAACTCCTAAAAACTAGATTCCTTCAGGTCTTACAACCCCCCGGATTCTCCTTCAAAATATAAATATGTCTGAAATTACTACTAGCATCTCCTGATAAAATATCTCCTTCCTCTACTTTTCACCTATGCATTTGAGAACATCTCCGTTCAACCATGAAAAAAGAATGGGATGATCCCCAGCTGCATGGAAGTTAGAGTGAACCTGGACACTAAATAGGCTATGTGGAATTCCAACAGGAAACGAATATGTCTGTATCTGCAATCATATTTCATGTTTCTGTGTTAATTGACTTGGAAACCTAGAAACACGATGGCAGAAAAAGACCATAATTTTTGTATTGTAGTATTTGAAGTCCTGCACATGGATGGCTGTAGCCGCTGGCTGACAGTAATTCTCAGCTTTTGCATTTATTTCCATGTTTTTTGTAGAGTCTGATACCATCTTATCAGACCAAGAAAAACAAATCTAAAAAGATGCCTTGAATAATTCTTATATTTGTCCTGTTAGAAAGTATCACCATCTGCAAAACATCCAAATTTGCTGTCTTTGGTTCTGCTAAATGCCTCAGAGCCTCTGCTGCTGGTGGCGGAAGTGGCTGCCTCTGCCATCCCTGAAACAGTACAGTCTTGTACAATGTAACATCATCATGTAGTGCCCCGTACTCAACAGATTGTTGTACCAAAGTGGGAGCAAGCTTACTTTAGCTCATGATCCAAACACGACACAAAAGGGAGTTGAGAGGAGGCATGCCAGTGGAAAAAGAAAAGCTCTATGCTTCCCAAGATATGTAAAATAGAAAAAAAAACAACTTTTTTTTTTTTTTTTTTTTTTTTTTAAAAGCAAGGACTTGTGAATCCCTCTCCCAGATTTAGTTTTGGAATGATCTTATAACAATAACTGCAGAGAGTACAAAACGCAGCATGGATCTTTCAAGAGCTGACCTCATCAGACAGAAGGTTGGTCATTATCTAATGATAACATATCCTGAGAAAACCAGCCTGGCACCCAGCACGGTTTTACCATTCTGTAACTGAGCATGCAAAAGAGTGATTTTCAGCAAGTAAATGAAGTAGCTGTAGCCTGCTAGTCATGCAGTAGCATGTGGGCAACTTCCAAGGCCTCGTTTCCCCAAACTAATTTACTGTTGGAGATCCTACAGCTGCCCATTAGAGTGTCTGCTGAATATGCTGTGCCATTTATGTTCCTAATTTTTCATGTGTCACTTGTAAGAAGTATTGCAGATTTTTTGACCCAGGGCTTGTTGTGCTGCCAACCTTTTACCCACCAATGCAGAAAGGGGTAGATTGGTTTGTATTGTGCAGGATGAGAAATGAGGGGGGGGGGGGGGGGGGAGGGTGAGAGATGGAATGGGCAGAGTGCTGCACATTGGCTGGATTCTGACATCATTAGGGCACCATGACCGTAAGATGCTATGCTTTCTTCTTGATGCAGCCCTATAGGTGTCATAAACTTTGGCCATCTTGTCTTATAGACAAGCATGTTAGGTTTCAATTTTTTTTTATTTTATTCTCGCCTTAGTATATGAAAATTTTGTTCTACCTTCTGAAGGTAATTTTCCTGGAGGCCGAAAGGCCCAAAGTTAGAGATGAGGTAATCTAAATAAAGGGTTCCTGACTGTGTAGCCATGGAGTAACAACAAAGAAGATACTGCTAAAGAAGGTACTGCTTTGCTAAATAACTGTAGAATTTCATTATTTCTACCAGTTTGAATGTAAGGATAATATGTTCTCCTGTTAAGACTAAAAGACATCTCTTGTCTCAACAATATTTAGAACATAAGGTGCCATACTGGATCAGACCAAGTGTCCATCAAGCCAAGTATTCTGTTTCCAACAGTGGCCAATCCACGATACAAGTACCTGGCAAGTACCCAAACAGTAAATAAATCCCCATGCTACTAATAGCAGTAATAAGCAGTGGCTATTCCCTAAGTCAGATTGATTAATAGCAGTTTATGGACTTTTCCTTCAGGACCTTGTCCAAACCTTTTTTTTAAATCCAGCTATGCTAATTGCCTTACTGGCAATGAATTCCAGAAATTAATTGTGCATTGAGTGAAAAATAATTTTCTCCAGTTTGTTTTAAACGTGCTACTTGCTAACTTCATGGAGTGTGCCCCCCCCCCCCCCCGTCTTCATATTATTTGAAAGAGTTAATAAGCAATTTCACATTGACCCATTGCAGTCCTTTCATGATTTTATAGACCTCTATCATATCCCAAGATGAAAAGCCCTAACCTCTTTATTTTTATTTATTTAAAAGAATGTTGCCGTGCCCTCCAAAGTTTGGGGTAGGTCACAATAAGTAACAAAACATAAAAAAAAAAACCCACAACAGAGTAAATGATTTATATAAACAAAGAAAAATTCTATAAACAGCCTAGGTTTTTAGGACTAGGCTGATTATTGCCTGAACAATTAAAGTGATGGATTTACCCAGATTTTGTAAAAGCTACACAATTAAGGAGGAAGAAATTCCTAAATTATAGGAAAAGGGTAGTAGAGGAGGGAGGACAATTCCTATTAAAATATCCATGTAAATGTTTTGTTAAAGTTAAGGGTAACAATTATGTGTTTACGATACCGGAACATCTTGGGGTACTGCTGGGAGACGAGGTTCAGGCTAAAGAAAGTAAGTGAGGAGGGATACCTACAGTTTTATTTTTTGAAATTGATGTAGTGTAAAGCTCCATATAGTTTACTACTCCTGTAATTTCCTATTTGGTCAATACAGAAAGATGATGTTACCTAAGATGTTTAATTCCTGATTTGAAATTTTTCCTTTCGATCTGTATTATTTCATGTTATAAGATATACTTTTTGTAACAAAATTGTTTAATTGATAAATAAAGAATTGAAGAAAGTGATGAGTTTTTATTTATTTAGATTTTTATATTCCGCTTTTCACACTTGTTTTTTCAGTGCTTCAAAGTGGATTACATTCAGGTACTGTAGGTATTTCCATATCCCCAGAGGGCTTACGATCCAAGTTTGTACCTGAGGCAATGGAGGGTAAAGTGACTTGCCTAAGGTCACAAGGAGCGACAGCAGGACTCGAACCTTGGTCTCCTGGTTCATAGCCCTATATTCTTGCAGAAGCCATATTAGCCCAGGGGACAGTTAGGACATGCAGAGATCTTTATATGCCTGGGCGAATAAGTAGCCTTTAAAGGCTTTCTTGAAATCCTTAGCATTGGGTATTGATCTGATGGAGGGAGGATTGGAGTTCCAGATGATGTGGCCTGTGATGGAAAAAGTATGATCACATGTAACTGCCAGCCTGGTTTATCTGGGAGAGGGCACTTCAAGCAGGTATTGATTTATTGACCTTAAAACTTTGTGAAGGGACACAAAAATGAAGAATTGAAAGTAACCAGGGACTGCTGATATTGTGTAACAGATTATTTATTGTGGATATTATTTTGCATATTATCCGCCATTGCACTGGTAACCAGTGTAGGGAATACAAAATAGGAGTAATGTGGTGATGTAATTTTGAGTTTGAAAGTAATCTGGCTGCAGAGTTTTGGACAAGTTGGAGAGGCCTCGTCGTAGACTGTGGGAGACCAATGAAAAGGGAATTACAATAATCGATTCCCATACGTATCAAAGATTGAAGAACAGTACGGAAATCGTCAGGTTTGAGAAGAGGCTTAACATGTCTGAAGAGACTGAGTTTATAGTAGGATGTTTGTAAGACCGACTTGATGTGTGATTTCATATCAAGTTTAGGATCAAAAATGACTCCAAGGTTCCTAGAGGAATGGGAAACTTGAATTGTGGCATTGCCAAAGGAAAATGTCTTGGGCATATCAGTAAAAGCAGTGTTACCTAGTATTGTAATTTTGGTCTTTGGTAATTTCAGGCAAAGCTTGTTATGAGATAAACCTGGGGTAATAAATTGAGCAGTGGACTGCCAGTTCTGCCTGATCGGAAAGTGAAACTGAATGTCATCGGCATAAAGGCGATAAAGTCCTAAGTTGGAAAGAAGTGGGCAGATAGGCGCAAGGTATATATTGAATAAAGTAACCAAAACTGCTGAACTTTGGCGAACACCAGTATTGATAGGAGACCATGAAGAAGTAGTTGAATATAGATGTATGTGTTGTGACTGATCATGCAGATAAGATTTGAACCAGGCATATACTGTTGCTGCCAAGCCTGTATTGGTAAGGCAAGAAAGAAGTTTATCATGGTGGTTGGTATCAAAGGCAGCAGTGAGATATTGAAAAATAAGAATGTAGGAGGTTCCAGAATCGTATCCATGGTAGATTAAATCATTGCTAGATATTAATAACGTCTCTATATTATGATGAGGTCTAAAACTGACCTGATATTGATCCAATATGGAATAATTTGAGGTGTTGAGTAAGCTGTTTTGAGAATGACCAATTCAATTATTTTGGATAGAAAGGAAAGGAAGGTATGGGATGGAATTTTACTAAATTCTGTACTATCTGCTGAAGGTTTCTTTATAAGTAGAACCGAAGCAGTTTTGAGAGAGAATGGAAGGGTGCAGGTAGATAGGGAGGTGTTAACAATTTGAGCCATAGGTAAGGAAATGTCAGCCCTGATGACTTTTAACAAGACAGTAGAGCAAGGATGTAAGGGACATGTGGAGGACTTCATTTTAGAGATGATTGGGATGATTTTGCTACTGGTGATGTCCCAAATGATCTCAGGAACATTAGTGGGTGTTTGTTGAGATAAGTGAGTTTATGATGGAAAAGAACTACATTTATATGTATTGAATTTATGGATCGCCCAACACAAAAAGGCCTGGACGATTGAAGAATAAAAATACATAATTTTGTTTGATAATTGTTTTATTATTAACATAAGAACAGTTATAAAAATCGTAAATCTAAAAGTAAATAATCATCTGAGATAAAAAACAATGTTTGTTATTTTAGAGCTGAAGTGGTTTGCAAAAGCATTGCATAGCTCTGAGTAAGAGTTGGTCTTAGGATATTTAGGTCCATTATTGCGATGCTTGGTGAGACATTTTGCAGTGTTAGTGTCTACATCAGTTTTGCTGACTACAAGATAACATGTGATCTTTTCCTAGCATGTAGCAGATGGACTCAGGACCAATGGGTATAGTGTGCTCCTGATAACAGTTGGAGACGGAGTCAGATTTCAATCTGACGTCAGCACTACATATACCCATGCAGGAAGCTCTGCTCTTCAGTATTTCTCCATCTCCTTAGCAGTTCGGGACTATACACACGCTTGCACAGCATTAGAAAATCCAAACCAAAGAAGAAAATTCAAAAATACAGAAGAAATCTTACCTCTACAGAGGAGCCCCACTCTCCTGCGGTGATACCTAAGGGTCCCTCTCCCAGTCTAGAATTCCTGAGGTGATTTCCGAGATCCCTCAGAGGTAAGCCTCTGTCCGGTAGCCGGCTCCCGGCGTGGACTTAGCCCCCAGGAAACGGGAGTGGCTGAGAGGCAGCGGGTGCAGTACCGAGCACGGCGGTGAAGGTAATCTCCCTCTCTCCCTGCAGCCAGAGACCGCCCAGCATGAGACCGGGAAGCACTGAGACAAGGTAAGGTAAAAAACGTTTCTTAAAGTCTCCGGTCTCCAAGGCTCAGATAGCCGCACAGATCGTCCTTCCGGCGTCTGTTCAGTTGGGTTGAGCAGCCCCATCCGGGCTAGACCCCGATCCGGCACAAGGGTCCTCCCACATGGAGACCCTCCAGGGGGCCGCCATCTTGCCTGCGTGGTCGCCGACGCCATTTCGCCCCCGTGATCGCCATATTGTCTGCACAACTGAGCCCGTGTGTATAGCAGCGAGCCAGGCGCACAAACTACTTGTGAGCACAGCGGCGCACGCACATCTTTTGAATCCCATGCGCACAGCGTCGACGCACCCGGAGCGCACAACTAAGCCTCCCGGCGCGCGCATATATGCGCACAGACGAGTTTTGAATGACTCCACGCGCACAAATCATGGCACCGCCGGCCAGGAAAGCCAAGGGGCAAGCCCTCTGCCCAGCCTGCCATGTGAGAGCTGCGCAACACGAAGTGGCTACTGCCCGGTGCCTACAGTGCGAGGCGGCTCTGGGGGAACCGGGACAAGGCCCTCCTCTGCCAGTAGAGGAATCAGACTCCACCAACGACAGTAACCCGGACCTCTCTATCACTGGCTTGGCCTCTCCTCAGTTGAGCCCCTCGGGGAACGCTGCTGGGTTCAATATAGACCCAGGAACCTTTTCCTGGGTGGGATTCTACAGCCACAGCCTCCACCAGAGGACCAAATTCCAGGCCCCTCTCGGCCCCCCCCCAGACGTGCCTCCTCCGGACAAAAGCCTCCCCTTAGGGGACATGGACTCCTCGGAGGAAGAACCAGATTCCCTGGAGGAAGGCGAAATCCCTCCGGGAACGGAACCATACCAAACTATGATGCGTTTCTTCTCCAAAGCAAGCTCTCAGACCTCGTGTCTCTGATCCTGAAGACGCCGGCCATCCCAGGCACAAGCACTGCAGCGGAGCCAAAGACTAACCCTGTTTTGGTCAGGCTCTGTCAGGCCTCACGCCATTTCCCAATGCTGTAGGCCGTACAACAACTGATTGAGCTGAAATGGAATGCGCTGGAGGCCAGCTTCAAAGGAGGGCAGGCCCTAAAAGCCTTATACCCCCTGGAACCCTCAGCCAAAGAACTCCTGGGGTTCCCCAAAGTGGACGCCATGGTCTGCGCTGTCACAAAGCGCACTACATTCCAGTCGAAGGAGGAGCGGCACTCGTAGGATGCGCAAGACAGATGTCTGGAATCCATCCTTAAACAGTTATTCGACGTTTCAGCTATGTCACTGCAGATTGCTGCCTGCTGTGCCGTGGTGACACGTGCCTGCTTGTCACTTGCCAGGAACGCCACCACGCCCGTCGAAACACTAGAACCAGCAATATCCTTCCTCACGGATGCAACCTCCGACCTGGTGCATACCTCAGCCAGGGGAGTCTCATCCATTGTGGCAGCCAGAAGGCAACTCTGGCTCTGAAACTTTTCAGCCGACACGACTTCCAAGATGAAACTCACGAGAATGCCCTTTAGAGGAGCCCTCCTGTTCGGAAGCGAACTGGAGAAGTTAGCTGACAAATGGGGCGAATCCCCAGACCTCGGTTACTGGAGGACAAGAACAAAAGAAGCCAACGCCCCTCTCCCCTAACTTCTAAGGGCAGAGGATCACAGCGTTTTAAACCGTACAAAGATACATAAGCACCTCGCCCTGCAGGCAGGGTCCAGTTCTTTTGGAACAAACACAAGAGGGGAGCCGGCCCAAGCCCCAGCCGCACCCCACAATGAGAATCAACAGACCCATCCACAGGAAGAAGCCATAGGGGGCAGGCTTGCCCTATTCTGCCAAAGATGGGTTGAGATATCATCAGACAACTGGGTCCTAAGCATCATTCGAGAGGGATACTATCTGAACTCCCACAGCATCCCTCCAGACAAATTTGTGAAATCACCGTGCCACTCCCTCTCCAAGAGGACAGCGGTGGGAACCACACTGACAAAATTACTCGCCCAAAAGGCAATAACACCGGTGCCCACGCACCAACAAAATACTGGACATTATTCCATCTATTTTATAGTCCCCAAGAAAGAGGGCACGTTCTGGCCCATCCTGGACCTCAAGTCCATCAATCGCTAACTGAGGGTACCACGCTTCTGCATGGAAACCCTACGCTCGGTCATAAGGACGGTACAGCCGGGAGAATTTCTGAGCTCTCTGGATCTGTCAGAAGCCTATCTCCACATCCCGGCCCATCATGATCATCAGCGCTTCCTACGCTGCACGATCCTGGACCATCACTACCAGTTCCGGGCGCTACCCTTCGGGCTAGCTACAGCCCCTCGGACGTTCACCAAAATCATGGTAGTAGTGGCGGCGACATGGAGGAAAGAAGGAATCCTCATACATCCATATCTGGACGATTGGCTGATCAGGGCAAAATCTCCTCCAGAGGAAAGTCATCAGGTGACCACCTGAGTCAAGAATCTACTGCAGAATCTCAGGTGGGTCGTCAACACAACCAAGGGCTGCCTGCAGCCCTCCCAATCACTAGAATCCCTGGGAGTCCGGTTCGACACCAAACAAGACAAGGTCGTTCTTCCCCCTACAAGGAGAAGTAAACTGATGGACCAGTGGCGAAAACTGCTGAAATGTTCTCGTCCCAAGGTGTGGGATTACCTCCAAGTCCTTGGCCTCATGACATCAACCCTGGACGTTGTCCCATGGGTAAGAACCCACATGCAACTGCTACAACGTTCCCTATTATCACAATGGAACCCAATGTCCTAGGACTACGCTGTTTGCCTCCAGCTACCGGAGGAGGTGTGGACTCAGCTCCAATGGCGGCTACAAGAAGACCATCTGAGCAAGGGGGAGTAAGGTTATCCCCACCGACCTGGGTCTTGCTCACTACGGATGCAAGCCTACGAGGGTGGAGAGCCCACTGCCAGGAACTGACGGCCCAGGGGCAATGGGACAAGGAAGAGTCAGGATGGAACATCAACAGATAGAAGCACGGGCAGTCAAACTAGCCTGCCTATGGTTCAGTCACAGACTCCGGGACGAATCTGTCAGAGCCATGTCAGACAACACCACAACAGTTGCCTACATCAACCGCCAGGGAGGAACCAGAAGCCAACAGGTGTCCCTGAAAATAGACCCCCCCCCCCCCCCCCCAATGGCATGGGCGGAAGCAAACCTACAAGGGATCTCAGTCGCCCGCATTGCGGGAAAAGACATCATCACTGCGGATTACCTCAGCAGAGAGTCTAGACCCAGGGGAATGGATGCTATCGACCACAGCCTTCCAGTTAATGTAAACCACTGGGAAACACCAGCCATGGATCTTCTGGCAACCCAGTTCCCAAGTTCTTCAACAGCAGACGAGAACCAGAATCCCAGGGGATCGATGTCCTCGTCCAGACCTGGCCACAGGAAGACCGGCTATACGCCTTTCCTCTATGGTCACTACTGGGCGGGATTATCCGCAAGATAGAACACCACAGGGGGCTAGTACTTCTAGTGGCCCCAGACTGGCCAAGAAGGCCGTGGTATGCAGACATGCGAAGACTTCTGGCGAGGAACCCCCCGTGTCTACCTCCACGAAGATCCAACTCGAGTCCCTCTTACGGTCTGGCCATTGAGAGGACTCGCCTGAAGAAGAGCGGATTCTCGAGGGCAGTGATTGACAATTTGCTCCGAGCACGCAAGTTTTCCACATCTTTAACTTTATATATGAATATGGAGAATATTCGAAGCCTGGTGTGAAGACTGTGACATCCTTCCGCGGACAGTCAAAATTCCCATGATCCTAGAATTTCTGCAGGACGGCCTGAAGACTGGGTTGTCTCTCAACTCCATCAAGGTTCAACTCGCTGTGCTGGCCTGCTTCAGAGCCAAAGTGGACTGCATCAGTCTATCTTCCCATCCAGACGTCTCCTGCTTCTTGAGAGGGGTCAAGCAAATCCGACCACCACTAAGGTGGCCGCTACCCTATGGAATCTCAACCTAGTACTATACTTCCTAGCGGGAGCTTCTTTCAGACCTACACGCGGTCTGTCCCTATTGCTCCTGACCTTGAAGACTGCATTCCTAGGGGCAATTTGTTCAGCCCGTCGCATCTACGAACTTCAAGCACTATTCTGTCGGGAACCGTTCTTGAGATTCACACCAGGACCCATACAGCTATGCACTGTCCCCTCTTTCCTTCCAAAGGTGGTTTCTCATTTCCATCTAAAACAAACCATCTCGTTACCATATCCAGATGAGCATAAGGACTCTGAAAACTCACGCCTTCTACGCCATCTTAATGTCGGCAGACTTCTAGTTTGATACCTGGAAAGATCGGAATCCGTACGAAAGACGGACCACCTGTTTGTCCTTCACAGCGGAAAGAAACAAGGGGAAGCAGCCTCGCGGACAACTATAGCCCACTGGATCAAAGAAGTAATCAAGGCGGCCTACATAGAGGCAGGCAAGCCTCCACCTCTACAAGTCAAGGCCCAGACCACAAGGGCCCCGGCAGTGTCCTGGGTAGAAACCAAGATGCTGTCACCTGCCGAGATCTGGCAGGCGGTGACATGGTCCTCCATTCACACCTTCTCGAGGTTCTACTGCCTGGATGTTCAGGCCAGGGAGGACACAGCATTCGCAAGGGCAGTACTAAGTGGGCCACGGGCAGCCTCCGGTTCAGGAGTCGCTTTTGTACATCCCATTGGCCTGAGTCCATCTGCTACACGCTAGGAAATGGAGAAATTACTTACTGATAATTTCGTCTTCCTTAGTGTAGACAGATGGACTCAGTATCCCGCCCACGGCTGCCCCAAAATCCGGAAACCTCAGGTGACAATCCCCGAAAGCAAGACAAGCACAGGTAAGCCAGCCTTTACCCTTAGTTAAGACATCCATAATTGCAGGGTGTCTCTCGGTTGAGGGCATTGGCGATCTCCAGCTAGAAATCACGTCAACCAGTTCAAGTTAATCAAGTTACTCAAGTTATTCAAACACACACATATATCCACAATTGCTTTTTGAGAATACTGAAGAGCAGAGCTTCCTGCACCGGGTATATGTAGTGCTGAAGTCGGATTGAAATCTGACTCCGTCTCCAACTGCTATCAGGAGCACACTATACCCATTGGTCCTGAGTCCATCTGTCTACACTAAGGAAAACGAAATTATCAGGTAAATAATTTCTCCATTATTATGTGTGCTGAATCCAAAAATCACATCAGTTTCCTCCAGTCATGTCTGGTTTTTCCGCAAAATGCTGTCTACTCGTAAACTCTTATAGCAATAACGTAACATTATTATTTAGATTTGCTGAATACGCAAAAAGATAATTAATGCGCAGAAAGACATGTTGAATACTCAGTTGGTATAACCAATAGGAAGACTGCTTATTAAACAGTTTAAAACTGCTGACTCGGCATTTTATGGCTATATAAGCAACGTGAAAACCAGCAGCATTCAGCCGTTCAAGAGGCTTAGAAGTCGCAGTAAATTTAACTCTGTTAAATCTGTTTTTGTGAATATATCATCCAACACTTGAATAGTTCGTGGACGGTGCCAGAATGATCCTGATATATTCTGTTACATTTGTGGTTGTTTTACAACACCCAAACAAAGGACAAATATATCTGACTTTGTACGAAAAGCTTATTGTGCATATTTCAGGGTTAAACTGGGTGACCAGGACAAACCTTGGGCACCACATAAAGTGTCCAGGACATGTGTTGAAAATCTGAGGCAGTGGACTAAATGTCAGAGAAAAAGTCTCAGCTTCAGAGTTCCAATGGTGTGGTGAGAGCCCCAAAACCATTGGAGAGAAAATTTCTCCCTAACAATTAAAATTTACACAACTATTGCTCTCTTGGTTAGACGATAGACTTGTTTGTTGCATGAAACAAATATTACGTGCTATCGCTTCTTCAGAACTTCTTATTACCCTTGATATTCGACTTTATGATCTTTAATCAAAAATCTTTCATTTGTGAAAAAATGTGACACATTGCATATTTTTTGACTTCATATTTGGAATGAGCACCTTTCATTTGGGTAAAATCAGCAAAAATAATTAGGTCATCAGAAATCTTTTTTTTCAAATGTAGACCAGTGTTATTCATCTTTGTCAAACTGACGGCTGTTCTATATTATGTCAGCTTGTGGATATAGTGTTCTTGATTACTGGAGGTTCTATGTTTCCTCCAGACAGTTTCTGTTCTGCAGACTTTTTTTTTTTTTTTTAAATGTAGATAAGGCATGTGTATACCAAGGATGATGTCATTTCCTACAAATTGTAACTTGTTTATTGGGGATAATTTGACTTCAGTACTCAGTATAGCAGAATTCCAAGTATCGACCATTAGTTTAGTAGACTCATCAGGGAGATTAGACATCAAAGGGAGAAACTGTCTTTTTTTAAAAAGAGCCGGGTCACTATGCTTTCGTTTATAGATAGACACAGGGGGAGTGGGTATAAGTGGGAAGGACTGAATTAATGCCAGTGATGGTGGTGTATTAAGTAATGGTCAGACCAGGGAACAGCAGAGGTAGTAATATTAGCTGGATAAATAGAAATTATAAATTTTGCCATTCCATCCCCTTTAGCATATTGGTTGCCTTCTCTGAACTTTTTCGAGTGCAACTATATATTTTTTTTTTTATTTTTTTTTAGATGCAGCGACCAGAATTGCACACAGTATTCTAGGTGCAGTCTCACCATAGAGCGATGCAGAGGAATTATGGCATTCTCTGTTTTATTTACCATTCCTTTCCTAGTAATTCCTAACATTCTATTTCCTTTCTTAACCACTGCAGTACACTGAGCTGATGATGTCCATGTATTTGTTCAATACACAGCCCAGATCTTTTTCCTGGGTGGTAATGCCTAATATGGAACCTATCATCTTGTAATTACAGCGTGGGTTATTTTTCCCAATGTGCATCACTTTTTTACTTGTCCACATTAAATTTCATCTTCCGCTGGATGCCCATTCTTCGTCTCACAAGGGCCTCCTGCAATCCATCAAAATCCACTTGATTCAACAACTCTAAATAACTTGATCACCTCACTCATCACTTCTCCCTCTATAAATATATCTAAAAGATCCCTGAAGCATTCCACCATTTACCTCTCTTCACTGAGAAAACCAACCATTCAATCCCATTCTCTGCCTCTGATCCCCCCAGCCGGTTTGCAATCCACAAAAGGACTTGAAGTCTCCCTGCTTCTGGATCCAGTCACTAGTTTCCTGTTGGTCTGTTCAAGGGTTGAGTACTCCCTGATCTGTGCTGTCTTACTCTGTTGCACTTTGTGCTTCATGTTGCAGGTAATTAATTATAGCAACCACTCTATCAGTTTTTCCAAACGTCTTCAAGCCGAATGCACACCTAAGTTAACAAAATTGTTATGCGGCGGGAGGGGCAAGATGGCCGCCCACTGAGATGCACGCAAAGAATCTCTCCTCTGCATTTTCTTGAATTATAGTTTTTCCCTCACAAAAAATGCCTCACACCAAGCGAAAGGCCAGACTCAGGGAGAATGTTATTAGCTGTCCCTTACCTGGCCTGATTCAACATCGGATCGAGGAATTCTTTGGGGGCGACGTCAGCACTTACTTCTGATGAGATGGCCGCTGCAGAGAAAGACATGGAGTGGACGTCTTCTCTGCTGGCCGACGAGATCTCCCTTAGCCTGGGAGTGCTGGCAACACAGTCTCCTCGGCATGGAACTTTGGCTCCACTGGCTGCCTTAGAGGGTGTCCAAGGGGCTCTGCCTCCATCGGGAATCCAACTGAAAGTAGAGGCGAGTGCTGCTATTTTACCTGCAATACCGGCTATTTTACCCTCAATACCGGTGGCAGCACAAGCTATGGAGAAAATCCCCGCTCATATTGCTTTCTTTCCTCATTAGCTCAATTTGCTAAGTTCGCTTCTTCTGTGCCTCTTAGTTCTCTTTATCAGTTGTCCCGTTTCCCCTTTCCCTGTTTATTGTAATTTTCCACCTTTTTCGTTTCAATGTAAACCAATATGATGTGTATTTTAATGTCTATATAAAAAAGCTGTTAAAATAAATAAATTTGTGTGATTCCTTCTCCGCCCTCTGAACTGAAGCCTACTTCCCTCTGTTGGGGCAGGTATGATTTCTCCTCATACTTGTGGAGATGAAGTAGGTGCCCAGGTTAGTAAATTTAAACTTAAACCACCTATAATCACCCTGGAAGTGCTTTGGAATGCTTTGGTTAATTTGGAAACATTTATTTCCACACTAACTGCAGTAGATATGGAAACTAATAATTCTCTCAAGCAAAATTCCAATACGTTGTCTGCTCAAGAAATTATGGTTTCGAAGTTGGATTCTCGGCTAACTGTTGTGGAAAAAACTCAGCAACATTTAACACAGTCAGATATAATTTACTACAAGAAAATAGAGAACATTGAAAATGTGATATGTTCTTTAAATCTGAGGGTATATAATTTTCCAGTTATTAAAGAATTCTCCTATTGAATTATTTCAGAATTATGTCTCCCAAATTCTTAAAATCCTGAATTCTGCTTATTTCTTGCCTCAAGTTCAGACTGAGGAAGTTCAAGGTGATACTGGACCTTCATTGTACTTGACAGATTTTCTTCAAAATTCCCAGGAGATTGAAGTTACACATTGAGGGACAATGTTAGTGATATTTGTTTTTTCCTCGGTTCGGGATAACACTTTACGTTTTTCTTCTTTCGCAATCGTTCCTTATTACTCTATAGTCAAAAGGTATGGGTATACCCTGACCTTACAAGGGTTACCCAACTTCGATGGAAGAAATTTCTTTCCTTACGCTCTGAGGTTCTTTCTAAGGGTGGTCAGTTTATATTGCATTATCCTTGTAAATGTTTTGTCAGATATAATAATGGTAATTATATATATTTTTTTAACCATCTCAGCTTCGGGTGCTTCTAGATTCTCCATTGTAATGTATCCGGCGAGTATAATGTAACTGGTGTCTTTTTTTTTTTTTTTCTAGTGTTTCTTTTTTTCCTTATTTAAGCTTTATTAATCTCTGCTTTATATTCCTCCTGTCCTTCCCTTTTCCTTAAAATTTGAGGTTATACAACTTATTTCCCTGAAAGTATTATGTAACTTTTTTTCTTTTTTTTTTTCTTGTATACCTCCTGTTTCTAAACAAGGTGTTCTTGTAATGTTTTTGAAATTGCATTAAAAAAAAATTGTGTGGCTTGTGGACATGGAAAGGTCTCATTTGCCAAAGGATAGGGAAATACTGAAAATACCACCAGCCTCTCTTCCAAATTTTAAAACAAAGGGCGGAAGGTTGGAGACACACATGAAAACATCACAATGAACCAGCTTTCTCTATATACAAGGACAGGATAAGGGAGATGTAAATGTGGTGTGGGCATTCAGCAAAAGTAGTTGTCTTGCCTTCTACACATGGCTGCCCATATGCCCATTCATTGCTGCTACCCAACACCTTAGCTAAATAAACTGTATATTATAACGTATTAATCAATATCATAAACAAGGAAAGGTCATAAACTTGAACTGATTTAAAGTACTTCTATATAATTTTTGTGTTCGTGAGCATGGAAACCTCAAACTGAGAGAGCTTTCGCCGTATCTAGAATAGCTCTTGTACTGCCCATTTTGCAGTGTTTAAATATTTTTGCTTTACAGTCAAACTTGTCACTTAAGACTGTATTTTACATTTCAATCATTGATTTCCACACATTCACTATATTAATTTAACAGATTTTTTTTAAAAACATTTTTAGTAGGAAAAAGGACACTTATCCTCACAGAACGTAGACTGCCTTAGGAGCAGCACCAACCCGACACGGCTCGTGTTTCGTCAGGTGTGGTTATTATATTGTGTTCATTATGCTGCTCACATCATGCTACACGGTCTCAGTGAATGTGTGGAAACCGATGATATATGTTTACACTACCCAACACTCGGCATGAGTCACTTCTAGTGCTTAGTGCAAGCTCTTCCATCTCACTCAGCCTAGACATAAGACAGAGACTGAAAGGTCTCAGAAGAGGCTCAGGACAAGGAAGATGAGGAGGTGTTGTGTGCATTGTATTGTGTGCCACACAAAGCGAGGCCCAGCTATCCATGCCCTGAATGCTGCCAGTTAATTACCACGTTCCAAGGCTAATGCTTTAGCTAGAAGAGGCACGCCTAATTTATACATGTTCTCAGAAAGGAGCTTTTGCACATTTAAGAGCCACCACTGGTGTCTCTTCTTACTATTTTATGCTGAGAGCAGAGCCTAAGTGCTGGTCTGTATTTGAGCAGCAGGCAATTGTGATTTTTCCATTACACACCTGATCAGACCTGAAGGCACACTGGTTAGGAAACTCCACTCTGTACGATTGCTTCAGGGCTATGTGGTCTCAGAGGTCTCCTCCCAGACTTTGTGGGTTCAGCAGGGGCAGGTGGCAGGATCATTCAGCTTCCTTTATGCTCATACGAAGGCAGCTTCCTTGGTACAATGACTCGTTTGGGTGAGAGGTGCAATAATATACTGAAGTAAAGCAATTGTAAATTAGGCAAATCAGATTTTGGCATTGTGGTTATGGGTGCGCAGCACTTCTGGTCCCTTGTGCTTCGTTACCAGCAAGGCATGTGGCCTGGCTCAGAGCCAGCTCCATTAGAGACTATGTCCACGACAAGTTGGCCAACTTGCCCTGTAAAGGTGACAACCTGTTCGGGACCCGGCTTCAGGAAACAGTGGCTCAACTAAAGGAGCAGTCAGTAGCCGTACAATCCCTAGCCACTCCTCAAGCCTACTCTACTTCACGCCGATATTCTACACTGCCCCGGAGACACATCTTCCAACGCCGGCCTTATTGACCGTATGCGTCTTATCGTCTCCCCTCCTTTCAAACGACTCCCCGTCCGTAAAATCAGCAGAACCAAAACCGCAGGGGACGACCATGGGCCCAGCGGCCACAGGCTCAACAACCTTCTGCTCCCACCAAGCCTAAGCCGTCTTTTTGAATATCACCCTGCCACCGCCGCAGACAGTGCTAGTGGGGGGAATCATGGTGCACATCCAGGAATGGAACGAGATCACAACCGACCAATGGGTACTGGACATTGTTCGTTACGTTTACAAAATCCACTTCCAGAACCCACCACCGCTCCCTCACTTAGCGCTACGAGGGACCAGACCCCACCAAACCCGATTTGGAGGAGGAAGTGGCTGCCTTATTACGACAACAAGCAATTCGCCGCATCCCTCCAACCGACCATCTTATGGGGTTCTACTCCCCCTACTTCCTCATTCCCAAGAAGTTGGGGGATCTTTGTCCAATCTTAGACCTCAGAGAACTGAACAAATTCATAGTCAAAGAAAAATTCAAAATGATCTCTCTCAAATCTCTGCTACCCCTGATCCAGCCCAAAGCTTGGATGTGCTCCATAGATCTCAAGGATGCATACACTCACATTCCCATGCATCCTTCTTCCTGGTAATAACTATCATTTCAAGTGCATGGCCAACACTTTCAATACAAAGTCCTTCCCTTCAGCCTGTCGACAGCGCCCAGGGTTTTCACCAAGTGTATGGCATTGGTGGTGGTATTCCTCTGTCAGCGGGGGATCATGATTTTCCCCTACCTTGACGACTGGTTGATTGTGGCCTCCAGCCCAGACCCTCTGCAACAACCTCTCTGGGATACAATCAATTGCCTCGACAAATTGGGCTTGATCATCAAAAATCCAACCCATGTCCTACAAACGATACAGTTAATAGGAGCTTATTTGGACAACATCAGATACAGGGGTTTTCTACCGACCAGACAGGAGACACACCATGAGTCTCCTCTTCAGACAACTCAAATCGACCAGATTGCCGTCAGCACAACAAATCTTGATAGTGTTGGGACATATGGCGGCCTCGATTCACGTGGTCTCCACTACAAGGCTACGCATGAGACACATACAATGGGGTCTCAAACGACAATGGAAGCAACATTCTCAACCACTACAATGGAGAGTGTCCTTGACAAAGACCATGATAGCAGACTTACATTGGTGATTACACAAACCAACGCTCACCAAGGGAGCTCCTTTACTCTTCTGCCACACAATGCAGTCCTTACCACAGATGCCTCTCGCAAAGGATGGGGGGGGGGGGGGGGGGTGCATCTCAAATCACCTCCAAACGCAAGGCCTCTAGACCCAAAGAGAGCAATCCCTCCACATCACTCTACTAGAATTGAGAGCCATCCGTTACGCGCTGCAAACGTTTGTATCTCACCTTCAAGGTCACAGAGTCATGGTTTACACTGACAACCAAGTGGCCATGTTTTATATCCACAAACAAGGAGGCTCGGGCTCATGGAGTCTGTGTTGCGAAGCCCTCACCATTCTGCAGTGGGCAAACTGCCATTCCATTCAGTTGCAAGCCACTTACCTGCCGGGCATCGCCAATACTTAAGCGGACAAACTAAGTCGGATATTCCATCCCCACGAATGGTCCCTCAACATGACATAGCAGAGGCTATCTTCCAATGATGGGGATGGCCATCCATAGATCTTTTCGCCACAGAGTCCAACAGGAAGGTGACTCGCTTCTGCTCCGTATGGCCAACCCCCAAGCAGAGTTGCCCAGGATGCTTTTCTCATTCTCTGGACGGAACCACGAATGTACACGTTTCCTCAGATTCCCCTCATCACACAGACGCTATTGTTCTGTGCTGCTACCCCAGGGGGAGAGGCTAGCACTAGTTGATACTCTTTAGGCAGAGTTAATGATCTACTGTGGGTAGTAGATAATACCGTATATTAGTGTAAAGAATGAACACTCAGAAAAATGGTGAATCCCTGGGCCGATGGTAGATGACAGCGCCCTCAAGTGGAGATCTTGAGAGGGACCATCGGCTAGGTTAGAGTATTTAAATAGACACAAATAGTTCTTTGGAAGCTGGACCATCAGAGGTGGCGGTAGTGAGTCGTTGTGATCAGCAAGGCTGAAGTCCTTCTGATACTGGTATATAATCCCTGGTTCGCTTGAGCTGTAGAAAGAGACTAGAAGTAGTAAGTAGACAGGATATACTGGATGCAAGATGGTACACTCACAATAGTAGATGACTGCAATGGTCTCTATGCCACAGAGAGTCTTCAGTACATTCAGGAACAGGAGCCGTAGGCGAGCACTGGTTCCCACAATCAGTCTGTAATAACAACTCACAATTGCTGTATATGAAATAGCTTTTAGAGTAGAAGAGAGTCTGTATAAGATTCTAGGAACATGGGCCCTTGTGGAGCAAGTACTGGTTCCTATCTGTAATCTTGCCAATGTAACTCTTGATCTCTGTACCTGCGATAACGTCTTGGACGGAAGGGAGTCTTCAGAGCAATAGGAATGTAGGCCCTCGTGAAGCGAGTACCGATTCCTATGTAATAAAACTCAGTGTTCACGTCTGCAATCACTTACAGGAAACGAGGAGTCTTCCAAGTGTTCTGGCAATCTGAAATCAAGAAGAGAGAGAGCAGAGCCCCCGTGGAGCGGGTACTCCAGATAAGTTAGAAGCAGAGTAGCTTGACGAATCGCAACCAAGAAGTAAGAATCACATCCTTGCTAACTTGTTTGAGTTTAGCAAACAAAGACCATTTAAAGTGCAAGTGGATGACGTCACTGCGGGGGGACGCCCCCGAGGTTCCGCCCTTGCAGGTTCAAAGTCTGGAGCGCGCGCGCCCTTACGTCCTTGGGAACGTGGTGGTTTCATAACGTCACGCCAGTTCGGAGTTTCTTACGAGATGAGGCTGGAGAACTCCATATTCGCAGCTGTCTGTCAGAGCCGGAGGGAGTCACCCCCGGAGTAGAGAGGGTGGAGTGAGGGTGAGAAACGGGCACGAACGCAACAGCTACAAAAATGCATGCAAGATGAGGCGCAGTAAATCCTAGTGGCGCCGGCGTGGCCCCGCCAATCACTGTACACACACCTCCTACAACTGTCCTCGGACACACCATTTTGATTACCCAATCAGGAAAATCTCCTGTCACAAGAGGAAGGAACTCTGCTCCGCCCGTTACACTCATCCCTGCATCTCACAGCTTGGAGATTGAACTATGCCTTCTGTTGGACCAGGGGTTTTCCATTGCGGTGCAAGACGTAATCTTGGCATCCCGCAAACCTTCCATGAGGAAAAACTATCACTTCAAATGGAAGCGTTATGCAACTTGGTGCGAATCCAAGAGAGTTGATCCACTCACCTGCACACCGGATGTTTTACTGGACTACCTACACACATATATGGCAGGCCTCGCTACAGCCTCAGTCTGGGTCCACTTCAGTGCGATAGCCGCCTTTCCACAGGTTGCACAACGGCCATCCTATCTCTATTCATCCGATAGTATCTCGATTTGTCCACGGGCTCACACACCTTTGACCCCCGGTCGCAAAACCACCAGTACCGTGGAATCTAAACCTTGTTCTCGAACAACTGATGGGACCCCCATTTGAACCGATGGAATCCTCCCATCAAAGATTTCTCACCTGGAAGGTTGTATTCCTCACTGCAGTGACTTCAGCAAGGCGCGTTAGCGAGTTACAAGCATTAGTTCACTATAGCCCATATCTTCAATTCTATCATCACAAGGTACTCCTGCATACGCATCCATTGTTCCTACCGAAGATATCCCAATTTCATCTTAACCAGTCAATTGAGTTGCCGACATTTTGTCCCAAACCTCACAAAAACGAACGAGAAAAGCTACTGCATAGACTGTAAAAGAGTATTAGCCTACTATAAACAAAGGACCCATTCACCCAACAGGGCATCACAACTGTTCGTGTCTTTCAACCCGAATGCCCCGGGTCTTCCAGCAAAAGAACGCACCATTTCTAGCTGGATTACGCAGTGTATACAATTCTGTTATGAAAAACGTCAGTCCAAACTACCGTCTCGACCCATGGCTCATCAAACATGAGCAGTGGCAACATCAGTGGCTCACCTAAAGCATATTCCACCAGTAGACATTTGCAAAGCAGCCACATGGGCGGCACATTCACTTCCCATTACTGTCTTGACCAGCAGACGGCAGACGATGCAAAGTTTGGTAAAACACTTCTACAGTCATTGTCCATGGATTCAACGGGGTCGACTGTCACTTAACATTCATCACGCTGCATCATAAACTGACTAACTCTTATTCAGCGTGATGTGGAGCTTAGGACTCCCATGACAGCATGGCTAATTCAGCCCTGCTATCGACGGGGAAAAGCAAGTTTGCTTACTGTAAACGGTGTTTCCATAGATAGCAGGATGAATTAGCCATGCTGACCCACCCACCTCCCTGAACAGTCGACTTTGTGATAAAACAAGCGTGGTCGTGAAGGCAGACTGAGGAGAGTCATTATCAGCGCGGGAAACCACGCGCAGCCTCAGAGCAAAGCTCTGACATCACTTAGAAAGCTCCGCCTCCTGGGCCTGATGGACAGTTCCCATGACAGCATGGCTATAATTCATCCTGCTATCTAGGGAAACATCATTTATGGTAAGCAAACTTGCTTGTAAGGAGTGCTTTGGGAAGTTCGGAGCGCATTATGGGTACCCGTAATGGAGAAGGTTTTCATGGGTAATGATTCAGATGGACTGAATCAAATCACGGTGAACCTAGAAGATGTGGTAGGCCTGATTGACAAACTGAAGAGTGGTAAATCACCTGGACCGGATGGTATACACCCCAGAGTTCTGAAGGAACTAAAAAATGACATTTCAGACCTATTAGTAAAAATTTGTAACCTATCATTAAAATCATCCATTGTACCTGAAGACTGGAGGATAGCAAATGTAACCCCAATATTTAAAAAGGGCTCCAGGGGCGATCCGGGAAACTACAGACCGGTTAGCCTGACTTCAGTGCCAGGAAAAATAGTGGAAAGTGTTCTAAATATCAAAATCACAGAACATATAGAAAGACATGGTTTAATGGAACAAAGTCAGCATGGCTTTACCCAGGGCAAGTCTTGCCTCACAAATCTGCTTCACTTTTTTGAAGGAGTTAATAAACATGTGGATAAAGGTGAACCGGTAGATGTAGTATACTTGGATTTTCAGAAGGCATTTGACAAAGTTCCTCATGAGAGGCTTCTAGGAAAAGTAAAAAGTCATGGGATAGGTGGCGATATCCTTTTGTGGATTGCAAACTGGCTAAAAGACAGGAAACAGAGAGTAGGATTAAATGGACAATTTTCTCAGTGGAAGGGAGTGGGCAGTGGAGTGCCTCAGGGATCTGTATTGGGACCCTTACTGTTCAATATATTTATAAATGATCTGGAAAGAAATATGACGAGTGAGATAATCAAATTTGCAGATGACACAAAATTGTTCAGAGTAGTTAAATCACAAGCAGATTGTGATAAATTGCAGGAAGACCTTGTGAGACTGGAAAATTGGGCATCCAAATGGCAGATGAAATTTAATGTGGTTAAGTGCAAGGTGATGCATATAGGGAAAAATAACCCATGCTATAATTACTGTGAAGGCTCACCGCCCGTGCTGCCCTGGGTGCCGCTCCGCTGCCTCCGGTTCAGGCCCCTTGCGAGTCCTGGATATCCCTGGAGTCCGTCAGTCACACAGGACTCCCTAGGTTCAGGTCTCCGCAGGCCCTGGTTTTGCTGGGCTTCTGGGTTCTCTTTGTATGGAGTGGGGTTAAAGCAGTCCCCCAACCCCCAAAGATAACACAGAGAGAGAGAGGTTCCTCAAAGTATTTTTATAAAGCAAAGTAGCTGAGTCTAGTACATTTGCTCCGTCCCCTCAGGAGCGGCACAAATGACCCTGCCCCCGCTCTCCAGCATTCTAACCCCTTAACACATGTGCTGGAGCAAAGGCACTGTTTGAGCCCCCCTGGCTCTCCAGTTCACCAGCAAACACCCCTTAACACACGTGCTGGATCAAAGGTACTGTTTGAGCCCTCTTGGCTCTCCAGTTCACCAGCAAACACCCCTGCCCTAACTTCCCTTAGGGTACAGGTTATCCATTTCCCTTTTCTGGCTAGGCTGTACCCATGAGACAGCTGGAGGATTCCTCTCCCCCGGAACCTACCTCCATTTCCTCCTCCCCTGTTGCTTCCTGGCACTGGCTTTTTTCTGGCCACTGCCGCTACCTAGGCACGCCCCCTTCCTCTAGCTCCCTAGGCTCACCTGTGTGACTCATTAGTCCAAGTCTGCCACCTGCTCTCCTCCAGGCTCTCCCCACAGGTCAGGTGGTGGTTCTAGGAACCTGGGATTTGTAGTTTCTCACCTTCACCGGCTCCCCCTGCTGGCTGGCTCTAGTATTACCAGCCGCCTTATGGTATCTTATCCATTCCTGCCCCTGGCAGCGCTGCACTCCATCACATTACACAATGTTGGGTTCCACATTAGGTGCTACAACCCAAGAAAGAGATCTAGGCGTCATAGTGGGTAACAAGTTGAAATTGTCGGTTCAGTGTGCTGCGGCAGTCAAAAAAGCAAACAGAATGTTGGGAATGGGGAGAAATGAGAAAGGGAATGGTGAATAAAACGGAAAATGTCATAATGCCTCTATTGCTCCATGGTGAGACCGCACCTTGAATACTGTGTACAATTCTGGTCACCGCATTTCAAAAAAGATATAATTGCGATGGAGAAGGTACAGAGAAGGGCTCCCAAAATGATAAAGGGAATGGAACAGCTCCCCTATGTGGAAAGACTAAAGAGGTTAGGACTTTTCAGCTTGGAGAAGAGATGGCTGAGGGGGGATATGATAGAGATGTTTAAAATTATGAGAGGTCTAGAACGGGTAGATGTGAATCGGTTATTTACTCTTTCGGATAGTAGAAAGACTAGGGGGCACTCCATGAAGTTAGCATGGGGCACATTTAAAACTAATCGGAGAAAGTTCTTTTTTACTCAACACACAATTAAATTCTGGAATTTGTTGCCAGAGGATATGTTTAGTGCAGTTAGTATAGCAGTGTTTAAAAAAGGATTGGATAAGTTCTTGGAGGAGAAGTCCATTACCTGCTATTAAGTTCACTTAGAGAATAGCCACTGCCATTAGCAATGGTAACATGGAATAGACTTAGTTTTTGGGTACTTGCCAGGTTCTTATGGCCTGGATTGTCCACTGTTGGAAACAGGATGCTGGGCTTGATGGACCCTTGGTCTGACCCAGTATGGCATTTTCTTATGTTCTTATATATCTTACAGAATATAATATAATTTAAGATACAGCAATTCATCAAGTGAAATAAACCATAAATCTCAACTAGAACCTAAAAGCTTAAAATAAATAACATCTGGCATGCTAAGAAAGCACCCAAACCTTCTTTGGACAGAACTAAATAATTCTGCAATTTATTTGCTGCTGTTTAAAAAAACCAAAACAAAAAAACACCAGCTTCTAGATTGTCCCTATTTCCATATTTGTAACTTTGTATTTCAAAAGCTTACAGGCATTGAAGAAGATTCCATCATATATGGCAGGGCCACAGTCTGCCAGAGCTACAGAATCTAGCTTGTTCACTGAGGAGACGAGCATCTGTGAAGTAGACATGCTAGTGGCAGCTTTGTGTTGGTTGTGTAAATTTGCTAAGTACTATAGGATCAGGGGCACAGCATCCATTGTTCAGTGGTGCATAGGCACCACCAACATTTGAAAGGTTTGGGCCATGTACCACCAATTTTAGATGTCCATAGCTGCCAGGAGATCCCAACATGCCCAGTAGCCAAAATGAAAGAGGCCCCGTGAAGGATCGCGTCAGGCTCAGTAGTCCAAGTGGAGGAGGCCCCACAGTCTCAGGGAGATCCCATCCTGCTCAGCAGCCAAACTGCAGGGATCCCATCCTGCCCAGTAGCCAAAGTGAAGGAGGCCCCGCGGTTGCTGAAGGATCGTACCAACTTTGGTGGCCCAAGTGGAGGAGGCCCAGGAATCTCATCCCTCTTGAGCGTGAGTGTGTGTGGATGCTTCTGTCGGAGAGGGAGCCAGCGTGTATGTGCATATGAGAGAGGGAGGCAGTGTGTCTTGTCTGAGCAAGCGAGAGGGAACCACTGTGAATGTGTGCTTGAGAGATAGGGAGCCAGTGTGTGTGTTTGCTTGAAAGATAGAGATCCATTGTGTGTGCTTCAGAGATAAGGGAGCCTGTGTGTGTGTGTGGGCTTGAGAGATAGGGAGCCTGTGTGTGTGTGTGTGGGCTTGAGAGATAGGGAGCCTGTGTGTGTGTGTGTGTGGGCTTGAGAGATAGGGAGCCTGTGTGTGTGTGTGTGTGGGCTTGAGAGACAGGGAGCCTTTGTGTGTGTGGGCTTGAGAGATAGGGAGCCTTTGTGTGTGTGTGCATGTGTGTGGGCTTGAGAGATAGGGAGCCTGTGTGTGTGTGTGGGCTTGAGAGGTAGGGAGCCTGTGTGTGTGGGCTTGAGAGGTAGGGAGCCTGTGTGTGTGTGTGTGTGTGTGTGGGCTTGAGAGGTAGGGAGCCTGTGTGTGTGTGGGCTTGAAAGGTAGGGAGCCTGTGTGTGTGTGGGCTTGAGAGGTAGGGAGCCTGTGTGTGTGTGTGTGTGGGCTTGAGAGGTAGGGAGCCTGTGTGTGTGTGTGTGTGTGTGGGCTTGAGAGGTAGGGAGCCTGTGTGTGTGTGGGCTTGAGAGGTAGGGAGCCTGTGTGTGTGTGTGTGTGGGCTTGAGAGGTAGGGAGCCTGTGTGTGTGTGTGTGTGTGGGCTTGAGAGGTAGGGAGCCTGTGTGTGTGTGTGTGTGGGCTTGAGAGGTAGGGAGCCTGTGTGTGTGTGTGTGGGCTTGAGAGGTAGGGAGCCTGTGTGTGTGTGTGGGCTTGAGAGGTAGGGAGCCTGTGTGTGTGTGCGTGGGCTTGAGAGATAGGGAGCCTGTGTGTGTGTGTATGTGTGGGCTTGAGAGATAGGGAGCCTGTGTGTGTGTGTGGGCTTGAGAGATAGGGAGCCTGTGTGTGTGTGTGTGTGTGGGCTTGAGAGATAGGGAGCCTGTGTTTGTGTGTGTGTGGGCTTGAGAGATAGGGAGCCTGTGTGTGTGTGTGTGGGCTTGAGAGATAGGGAGCCTGTGTGTGTGTGTGGGCTGAGAGATAGGGAGCCTGTGTGTGTGTGTGGGCTTGAGAGATAGGGAGCCTGTGTGTGTGTGTGTGTGGGCTTGAGAGATAGGGAGCCTGTGTGTGTGTGTGGGCTTGAGAGATAGGGAGCCTGTGTGTGTGTGTGTGTGTGGGGGGGGGCTTGAGAGATAGGGAGCCTGTGTGTGTGTGTGTGTGGGGGCTTGAGAGATAGGGAGCCTGTGTGTGTGTGTGTGTGGGGGCTTGAGAGATAGGGAGCCTGTGTGTGTGTGTGTGGGCTTGAGAGATAGGGAGCCTGTGTGTGTGTGTGGGGGGGGGGCTTGAGAGATAGGGAGCCTGTGTGTGTGTGTGGGGGGGGCTTGAGAGATAGGGAGCCTGTGTGTGTGTGTGTGGGCTTGAGAGATAGGGAGCCTGTGTGTGTGTGTGGGGGGGGGCTTGAGAGATAGGGAGCCTGTGTGTGTGTGTGGGGGGGGGCTTGAGAGATAGGGAGCCTGTGTGTGTGTGTGGGGGCTTGAGAGATAGGGAGCCTGTGTGTGTGTGTGGGGGCTTGAGAGATAGGGAGCCTGTGTGTGTGTGTGGGCTTGAGAGATAGGGAGCCTGTGTGTGTGTGTGGGCTTGAGAGGTAGGGAGCCTGTGTGTGTGTGTGTGTGTGGGCTTGAGAGGTAGGGAGCGTGTGTGTGTGTGTGTGTGTGGGCTTGAGAGGTAGGGAGCCTGTGTGTGTGTGTGTGTGTGTGGGCTTGAGAGGTAGGGAGCCTGTGTGTGTGTGTGTGTGTGTGGGCTTGAGAGATCGGGAGCCTGTGTGTGTGTGGGCTTGAGAGGTAGGGAGCCTGTGTGTGTGTGGGCTTGAGAGGTAGGGAGCCTGTGTGTGTGTGTGTGTGTGTGGGCTTGAGAGGTAGGGAGCCTGTGTGTGTGTGGGCTTGAGAGGTAGGGAGCCTGTGTGTGTGTGTGTGGGCTTGAGAGGTAGGGAGCCTGTGTGTGTGTGTGTGGGCTTGAGAGGTAGGGAGTCTGTGTGTGTGTGTGTGTGGGCTTGAGAGGTAGGGAGCCTGTGTGTGTGTGTGTGTGGGCTTGAGAGATCGGGAGCCTGTGTGTGTGTGTGTGTGTGGGCTTGAGAGGTAGGGAGCCTGTGTGTGTGTGGGCTTGAGAGGTAGGGAGCCTGTGTGTGTGTGTGTGTGTGGGCTTGAGAGGTAGGGAGCCTGTGTGTGTGTGGGCTTGAGAGGTAGGGAGCCTGTGTGTGTGTGGGCTTGAGAGGTAGGGAGCCTGTGTGTGTGTGGGCTTGAGAGATAGGGAGCCTGTGTGTGTGTGTGTGTGGGCTTGAGAGATAGGGAGCCTGTGTGTGTGTGTGTGGGCTTGAGAGATAGGGAGCCTGTGTGTGTGTGTGTGGGCTTGAGAGATAGGGAGCCTGTGTGTGTGTGTGTGGGCTTGAGAGATAGGGAGCCTGTGTGTGTGTGTGTGTGGGCTTGAGAGATAGGGAGCCTGTGTGTGTGTGGGCTTGAGAGATAGGGAGCCTGTGTGTGTGTGGGCTTGAGAGATAGGGAGCCTGTGTGGGAGGGGGGCTTGAGAGATAGGGAGCCTGTGTGTGGGGAGGGGGGCTTGAGAGATAGGGAGCCTGTGTGTGTGGGCTTGAGAGATAGGGAGCCTGAGCGTGTGTGTGTGTGTGGCCTTGAGAGATAGGGAGCCTGTGTGGGAGGGGGGCTTGAGAGATAGGGGGCTTGAGAGATAGGGAGCCTGTGTGTGTGGGCTTGAGAGATAGGGAGCCTGAGTGTGTGTGTGTGTGTGGGCTTGAGAGATAGGGAGCCTGAGTGTGTGTGTGTGTGTGTGGGCTTGAGAGATAGGGAGCCTGTGTGTGTGGGGGGGGGGGGGGCTTGAGAGATAGGGAGCCTGTGTGTGTGTGGGGGGGGGGGCTTGAGAGATAGGGAGCCAGTGTGTGTGTGTGTGCGTGCGCATGCCTGAGAGAGAGGGGATCCTGTGTGTGTATCTGAAAGGGAGGGAGGCAGCATGTGTGTGTATCTGTGACCCTGTGAGAGTTTTGAAAGACTATTTGTGTGTGTCTGAGCATCAGAATGAACATGTATGTATATGAGAAAGGAGTAAGTTTGTGCACCTCCCTTCCCCTCCCACTAATCCATGACAATCTCGTGGTGACTGGAAGTCAAAGGTTCCCAGGTATGTGGGTGACTTCTTTTTTTTTTTTTAATTGATTTTAATGAATTGGGTTTTGTTTGATCTGTGTTTTGAAATAAATTTTGGTATTTGGGAAATGTAAAAAAACCCAAACATTTTTAATTATTGGATGTTCTGTTCATTGCTCGCTTCAGAAACGTGCCATATCTACAGCAGGCCTCATTCAATGGAACGCGCTCCCGCCAGATATCCGTCTAGAGATCTGCCACTCTATGTTCAAAAAGAAACTTAAAACCTGGCTCTTTAAACAAGCTTTTCCAGGACCATAAGCACTTTTTTCCCCAATAGCCAGCAAGAGTTCCTCACCATCGCATACCCCAGGTTCTATACTACTACTCGACTCTGTATCCAATCTCTTGCTGCAGGACTCATGTGACATTTACTGTTTTGCTTTTATGTTTTTGTTTTTGCTGCTCAATGAGACTTGTTAGCAAATATGTTTACATTACAATGTTAATTTTGAACTAGTTTACCCTGTTCCAAGTTCCGTAACCTTGTTCTATGTAATGCCTTTAGGCAAAATTTATGTTCTGTTTCAATGTAAACCGATGTGATCTGTATTTCTTACAGGAACACCGGTATAAAAAAAAATCTAAAAATAAAATAAATAAATATGTTAATTATTTTTATTGTTTGGTTTTACTATTATAATTGCTGCTTTAAATTTCTTGATTTTATTCCTTGATGTTTTCTGAGGAATGGTGATTTCTATTTTTCCATTGGTGCACTACATACAAAGTATGACTCATTGTGATTTCCAGTTGAGATTTTGTCTGCCTGCTTATGTATGTTCTCTTTATTCTGTATTTAGTGAGGGTCTGTCTATGTTCTGCACATGTGACCAAGGTGAGGAATTTTGCTAGCATGTAGTTTCTGTGTAGGATCTATAGTAACTTGGTTTGTTCTGTTTTTCCTGATGAGTGGTATATTTGTGTGTTAAGGCCTGGTGTAGTAATTGCAGTACTGCCTTTTCAAAGGTAGGATTGTTAGTGTTTGAGTGCTGGCAGTTAGTGCTGTTTTAGAATGGGAGGTTTATTATATTGTAATTGTATTTTAGAAAGTTTGTCGCCTGCTCCAATCCACCTCTTCTCCACTAATCCACGACAATCTCAGGGTGACTGAAAATGAAAAGATTGTTTCTGGCATTGACAGGTGTTTGTGTGGCTGTTACTGAGGTAACAACAGAATTTGAATTTTCTTTTTTATGGTGAGTTAGTGTGGGCCGTCTCTTGGAGAGTGCATTCCTTTTGGGTACCGCAGCAGAGGGGACAGGAATCTTATCCTATCCTACCCCCTCAATTCAGGCTGTTCCTATCTGCCAGCATTGGTTACCAATAACTGTTCTGGGCTGCCAACACTCTGAACTACCTCCTACAGCCTGACATCATCATCAAAGACCGGCTCAATATCACACGTGTTAGCATGTCAAAGGAGACACTTTGAGCCTGGCCCTTATTGATGATGTCAGGCTGGGGAGGCAGCTCAGAGGATTGGTCACATGGCAGCAGCAAATTTTCTGATGTACCACCAACTTCATCAGTCACTCTACGCTCCTGTAGAGGATGGATAAGTAGGCTTGAGCAGATGCAGCATTTGAGGTGGGATGGTGGTGTAATCTACTTTGTTTATAATATAATGGCATTTTTGGCTTACCAGTCTGGAAGAGCTCACCCTGTTTAAGAGAACATTTTGTGATTTGCCCCCCCAATGGTTTTTAGCAATTTATATGGGCTACATGACATTTGTTTATGCTTTAGGTTTTTCACATAATAAGGCTGTAGAAGTTTCTGGGAGGAGAGGTGTTCAATGTACCCCCCTTTGTGCACCCCTTCGTGCAATCCGTAGTGCTAATTCTAGTTAATATCTTTGTAATCGGAGGTCTCTCATGTGTGTTTAATATGCATCCTGTTATACGTTTTGCTTAATTGTTAAATGTATTGCAAGTTAAACCTTGTAAACCGTTATGATGGCTTTACCAAATGACGGTATATAAAACTCAACAAATAAATAAATAAATCTGATCCAGTCTCAGAGCTGCAAATCTTTGAAAAGTGAGAGTTGCTGTTTGCTGGTCTCGTCGTAGACAGGAGAGCACATTTCTCTTAGATCTAGACTAGTGTGGAGAACTAGTATAACTAGAATTGACAGAGGTAAACCTAAATTCTCATTTTTACAGTTCACTTTTAAAGCTTTTTTTTTTTTAATTATGTATCCTTATGGCTGCTTGTTCTTCTTACAGTGATTTTACAGTCTTTGGCTCCAACTAGCCTGTTCCAGGTAAACTGGAGCACTAATGACTAGGTGTGGAGCAGGAATTCTTCCTAATATCTCAAAAACCATTCATCAAGCCAGTGAGTACATGTGGTCTTGCACAGATGTTTTATGGAAAAAATGCAGGGGTTTTCAGTGAATAAAATTATAATGTACAAAATGACACTCACAGGAGATTGTAGGCCTGGGGCGATTAAATTATCAGGATACGTTTATTGATATTTTCTCTCTCTTTCTTCACCTCTCAAGTTGTGTGGGAGAAAAATATGATCTTTACCAGCAGGGTTACTTAGGGCCATGACAAAATCAGAGACCCCACCAGGAAATGGAAATGTCTAATATCAGAATCTCTCTGGCAGCTATCTTTTGCTGTTTACAAGCATTATGTGTAAAGCTGCAGCCTCTCAAATTTTCAGATGGTTCGCAGACTGCAGCAATCTGCTTTGAGTTTGAACACATCAACAAACAGCCATCTGGCTGTCCTGCTTTGTCCCTGGCTCTTTTCCTTGTAGAGTTATCTCAGCACCCAGCTGCACTTCTTCTGAGGCCCATGATTTCATTTCCAGCCACCCTGTAAGGTAATGCTGATCCAGGCCCATCTCCTTTCCAGCCACACTGTTAGGTAATGCTGATCCAGGCCCATCTCCTTTCCAGCCACACTGTTAGGTAATGCTGATCCAGGCCCATCTCCTTTGCCCTACCACGGCTTGTTTGATGCACAGTGAATGTTCAGGAGCTGCTGTTATCTTTTTATGGTGCCAGATATTTGAAGGTTGGAATAATCACAGGTACTCGGGGAAACTAAAACACCAGACTAGAAAAGCAGAGAAATGCTTTCTTAGCATCATAGGCAGACTGAATGTAGTCACATGATCAAGATACAGGGCAATTTAGCTGCTTATAGTCTGTTTTTTATATTTTGAAAGGGGATAACATGGAGGAAATGACTTTTTTTTTCTTTTTGGAAGACACTGCTGCAGAGACATTTTGGGGATTCCAGATGGTAATCCAGTGAAATTTATGAAGATAATTCTGCCCACGTACTGAACGTTCAGTTTATGAAGAAATTTGAGATTAAAAGTGCACGTTAGTATCGTCTTGTAATACTGACACAAAAATATACCAGAGACCAATGGTGAATTAATTCATGAGATGCCCTTAACTATTGGAAATCCTCAAAAAATCAATGCACCGACATCTATGGAATGAATATTGCAAATTAAAATTACCATATAGTCTCTTAGCCAGGAGCATAGCACATAAAACTCATTGTCACACTTTGGTATTATCTGTCATCTTTTGCATATATAATTCACAAAATCTTTTTATTTTCTGGAAGGGCATCAACAACTTGTAAGGTTTCAGGATCCTCAAAAGTTGTTCATCCTTGGTGGCTAAAACAATCTGAACCTTGCTTTCTTATTGCCAGAAACTTCTTCCTTTTCTGTGCTGTGACTTAGATCTGCAAGAAACAAAAATTTTCTTTGTATGTTCTTGAATACAGCTGGTCTAACTATGGAAAATTTGTTAGTGCCCCAGAGGCATGGGAAGAATTACAGATTTGGTTCGTGTGAAACATATTTGGTTTGAGAGTTTCGGGTCTACAAGTGATTTGTTAATGTGAAGTCTGATTTTGTGGCAATTACTATAAAAACAAATGGTCCCGTAGTGGCTCTGTGCAATGTAAAAATGTTTCATTGATTTCCTGTAAAAGGTAATGGCCTTGCATGAAATGTTTCATACTCATCCAGCTCCATTTGGAAATCTTGCAGATATGTATTGATTCATCCTCTGCCTATAATTTCATAAGCTTGTGTGTTGGTCATTCTCAGTCATGCTTAAAAAAAACGAAAAAACCCCAAAACAATATTTGTGCAGTCTTTCGGCCATTTGATTTTCATTTCCTTAGGGTAGGTAGGGGTGGTCAAACATTTTTAAAGAGGGCCATATTACTGGTGCTTATTGGAGCCGGGGTGGTCCCCTTGTAACCATTCCTACTCATGGAGTTCTAGTGTAAAGTATATACCCCATAGTAAGAGGACCATAGCAGCAACGCAATTAACAAATAGAATAACATCAAATAGTTACCAAAAAAAAAAAATCATATAAAAATATCTCAAAACAGACACACAGCAGCTAATTCCCAATAATTAAAACTTGTAAGGATTTAAAAAAAAAAAATAATAAATAAATAAAATTCCCCACTCTTCATATCTGGGAACGTTTGATTTTCCAGATGCCCTGAGGTTGTCATGGATTAGCAGGCAGAGAGCAAGGGGGCAGGTTTCCACACACGTGTGCTCTTTCTTTCACCCATCCATATGCATGTATTTTTTTCTCTCTCCCATACAAACAAAGTGCTCTCACCAACCTACATACAGACACATGCACTCAGTCTTACTGGCTCCCTCACATACACTCACACACACACACACACCCAGGCAAGCTCCCATTCATTCTCCTTCCCACAAACAGACCCCTAGGCATTTTCTCTCTTGCACACGCACCCAGGCAGATCCCATTCATTTTCACACACCCAGACCTCCAGGCATGTACCCAGTCATTCTCTTTCTCTCTCTCACATTTATATATATATATATAAAGGGGTGTGTGTATGTGTATATATGTATATATATATGTGTATGTATATGTGTGTGTGTGTATACACACACACACCCCCTAGGCAGGCACCCATTCATATACACACATACTCCCCTCCCTTTCTTTTGCTGGCAATGTCGAAGCCTCTCTTCCTCCTCTTGCTACCACTGTCACCGCCACCATATGCCTGTTGGGGAGGAGCTGTTCCATCCTTTTCTTCTCCTCTGCAGGCCCCACGGTATTACAAATTTGCGGGTGTAGCTCTCCCTCCAAGCTGGTCTCATGTATCACGTGATCAGCATAAAGAAAGTGCGACACATACAAGTTTTTAATGCTGCGAGGCCTGCACAGACAATGAGATGGGCTGAATTCTCTGGTGGTTCTAATGCGAGGCTTCATTGCTTCAGCCGCCGGTGGAATGGAGTCCACCGGCGGCTGTACAGGTGTCTGGTTTTTTGTTTTTTTTTAGGTCGCTGGTGGGATGGGGTCCATGGCTCTCTCTATTGGTTATCAGCACACAAATGATTCCGGCGGAGCCGCAATATTGCACCTCATTCTGCCCCACTGGCCACCCAGCTCCTCTCTTAATTGGTGGATTCTGGGGCCACACTGCTTTTCCTACACTGTCCCTAAGGGAGATGTCACTGCCGACACCCAGGTCGATATTAAAGGCTCACAATGTCAGACTATTGTTGATACCAAAACTCAAACAGCACCGGTGTATTTTGGGGAATTTGCAAACTGACAAATCAAATATACTATATTAATACCCCGATGGAATTATTTCTTTAAAATTTTAAATAAGGTTTCTATTTAAATAAGGTCAACTATTGTTGATGACATTGCTGCAGGGTGCCAGTGGTCTGGAGATAATGGGGGAAATGGAATAGGAAGAGGGCCAGAAAAAGTCTTTTGTATGACCAGTTTGGCCCACGGGCTGTAATTTGCCCACCCCTGCCTTAAGGTTTACTTTTGTTATCCCATCTAAAATTATCCTTTAGGACAGTGTTTCCCCATCAGAGTGCTGTGGAAAAGTCATTACTGCTTGATACTCGGATCCTAGTCTGCACCTCACAACAGCGGTATGTTAAATAAATAAAATCTGGGGCTTGTTTCCATCTTTGTTTCCGGCTTCCATCAGGCGGTGACACAGACAACTCAGGCCTTGGGACCTGCGGGAGCCCTATAACATCAGGCAGCCAGTTGTGCGCTGCCACCGGCACGCCAAAGGAACACACCCCTTACATCAATTTTTTTTTCCTTCATCTTTTAGTATGGGAAAGAAGAGGAAGGGAAAAACTGGGACTCCTGTTAGCATCTCTTCTCTGGTGAGTGGCCCCCTGGATAGCCATTTGTTTTCATTCAAACATTCATCTTACCTTGAAATCTGGCAATATTTCAGGTGGAGCTACTCTAAGTTCTGGAGCCGCCACCTCCCTCCTGCCCCTGTGACAATCTTTCCTTTAAGGACTGTGGACATTCTATCCTCCTCTCAACCCAAGGTTTTGATACTGGGGGGATTGGAGGTGACCCCCCCCTCCCCTCTGGAGGTATGGGTTCAGACACTATTTCAACTAACTCTGAAGCACTTGTAGTCCCTGAAGAAAGGGAGAAAGGTGTGTGTCCTAGAGGTCATCCTTTCTGGTCATGTGAGTTGTGGAGCTGCGGTCCCTCTCCCAGCAGCAGTTATGCCATCTCCAGCTTTAGGACACTCAAGATCTGCCCATTCCCTACCTGAACCCAATGAGGTCACCTGTACTGAATCATTTTTCCGCTGAAACTGTTGCTAAAATGTCTGAATTGGATAATAAAATTAACAAAAGGGCAGGAAATTTGACATCTGTCTCAGAAATGGTTACAGCACTACATTCTTCAATAGGGATGTGCAGCAGGGACGGATACGTTCGATTCTGTATTTGTATTCATAGGGACCCAAATCAGTTACATCCGTTTTCGAGGGACCCCAATTTGTCCATTAGTTACGTATGGTATTAGTGTCCCATTAAAGTTTAAAAAAAAAAACAAAAAAAACCAACTCAACCCTTTAAATTTAATTAATTACACCCCTCACCCTCCTGACGACACCCCCCCCCCCCCCAAGACTTGCCAAAAGTCCCTGGTGGTCCAGCGGGGGTCCTGGAGCGATCTCCTGCACTTGGGCTGCCGGTATTCAAAATGGCGCCGATAGCCTTTGCCCTTACTATGTCACAGGGGCTACCGGTGCCATTGGTCGGCCCCTGTCACATGGTAGGAGCATTGCTCCTACCATGTGACAGGGGCCGACCAATGGCACCGGTAGCCCCTGTGACATAGTAAGGGCAAAGGCTAATGGTACCAATTTGAAAACCAGCAGCCGCCGGCCCGAATGCAGGGGATCGCTCCGGGACCCCCGCTGGACTACCAGGGACGTTTGGCAAGTCTTGGGGGGGGGGGGGTCAGGAGGGTGGGGGTTTTTTTTTTTTTTAATTATATGTTTATTGGTAGTATAGATACAATACAATAACAATAACTGTGAACATTGCACCACCACATTTTGTGATAAACCCACATGTAACCCCCCACCCCCTCCCCCCTGCACCGTCCATCTAAAGGCATCAAATTAGAAAAGTCAATCAATGAAGTAGGCAATATGAAACAGACTCGGCTGGGCAACTCAGACTCACTTCAGTCCGACGCTAGTAAACGCCACCTGAGGTAAGAATCCCAGGTTCGATGGAAGACCCGAAAGTTACGCTTTTTAGCTGCTGTAAGTCTATTCATTGTGCATACGGTGTCCAGTCTCTGAAGAAAATCCTTAAAGTTAGGTCCTTGTGGTGCGCGCCACACCGCTGCTATCTCCATGCGCATAGCAATGCATGCCTGCAAGCTAAACAGTTGCTGTGCCCCCAAAGGATCGTCCTCCACATAATGCAACAGTGCAAAATCCATAGGTAGCGCAATACTCTCCCCAAACACATTGGAGATCCACTGTTGCAACTGCTCCCAGATGGGACGAATACATGCCCCATCCCACCACATATGAATAAAAGTCCCAACATCCTGACAGCCTCTCCAACATAGATCAGATACCAGGAGCGACATCTTACATAGTCTATCCGGCGTGTAATACCACCTATAAAGCAGCTTATATCCATTTTCCACAATTGCGGAGGATATCGAGGCTTTGCTAAGCCGAAGATAGATCTTAGACCATGCATCCCTGTCCAGTGTGTATGGTAAGTCAGCTTCCCAATGCTTGAGATAGGAAGCTGGGGATGATAGCGGAGCATTAAGAATCTTATAGATTGTGGATATCAATTTATGCGTCATGGAAGCTGCAGAACAGAGCTCCTCAAACTGTGTTTTCCCTGTAGATATTGCAGCAGTTATCCCCAGACGTTTGTAAAAATGGGTCACCTGCTGGTATGATAAAGCATCTTTAGGGGTGAGACCATTACTACTACACAGGATGGAAAAAGGAGTAAACGAATCCCCATTCCAGATGTGGTCCAGGCATAACAACCCATTAAGTTTCCAGGTGGTAAATGAACGGCTGGGTAGCCCAGGTGTAAATGTTTGGTTATGGAAGAGGTGAGTAAGATGAAAATAGTTTCTTTTACCTACAAGTCGCCCCCTCCATCCCTCCCAAACCTGCATGGTCGTCCTAGTAGTGGGCAACATGCCAGCGCAATCTCTCCAAGTCCTACGGGGTTGCCAAGGAATAGCACTTAAGGGCATCGTCCCCATCAAGTGTTGTTCCATCTGTACCCAATGCTTGGGTTCTCGCATAATATGCCATGTCACAAGAGGTCTCAATTGGGAAGCTGCATAGTACCAAGTGAGATTGGGGACACCTTGTCCTCCCATTAATTTGGAGAGATATAATACTTGTCGTGTTACCCGCGGTGGTCTGCGCTTCCAAATGAAGCTAAAGATTTTGCGCTGCCAACGCTGCAAGACATTCGTGGGGATCACAATTGGTATGGTTTGAAACAAATATAAAAATCTCGGGAGCACATTCATTTTTACTGTAGCTATACGTCCCAACCAAGACAAAGAAAAACCACCCCATATATCCAAGTCCCTATATACTTTCTGGATGAGCGGCTGGAAATTTAACTTGAATAAGTCGCTAGGTTTATTCGAAAAGTATATACCTAAATATTTAATCTTATGATTGGCCCATTTAAAAGGGTGGGAGGACCGCAGCGTGTCAACAGTGGTATTGGAACATGTGAGATTAAGAATTTCTGATTTCTCCCAGTTCACCTTAAAGCCAGAGGCTGCACTAAACTGATGGATCTCCTCCTCTATCGCTGTCAGAGATGTATCTGGGCTTTTGATAGTAAACATAATATCGTCGGCAAACATACATAATTTGTACATGCCTGCACCTATCCCAAACCCTTGTACCTGCGGGTTCTGACGAATGTTAATAGCTAGGGGTTCCAGAAATAGGGCAAAAAGGGCAGGGGACAGGGGACACCCTTGACGAGTTCCCCTCCCCACTGGAAAGGAGCTGGAGTAACCCCCATTAATCTTTAGGCACGCTTTAGGCGTGTCGTAAAGCTTTAGTATCCAGTTACAAAACCGTGGTCCAAATCCCATCTTAGCCAGGACTCCGAACAGAAACGGCCAGTGAACCATGTCAAACGCCTTTTCGGCATCGATGGATAAAAATAGAGCTTCATCCCCCCCACGATGGTTCAGCCAAATCATATTTAACAGCTTCCTCACATTATCCCCTGCAAGCCTCCCAGGGATAAATCCCGCCTGGTCCTGGTGTATAAGCTGTGTTATATATTTATTAAGACGTCCCGCTAATAATTTGGCCAATATCTTCAAATCTAAATTTATCAATGATATGGGCCTATACGACCCGCACAACGTTGGGTCTCTTCCTGGCTTCGGCAAGATGGTAATACCCGCCATGTTAGCATCCCCAGATAGTCGACCATCCACCCTCAATGAATTAAAAACTTTTTGAAGGTGTGCTACTATATAGGGACCAAACTGCTTATAGAAATAAGCTGTTAGGCCATCAGGCCCCGGGGACTTTCCCACCTTCAAAGTTTTAATAACATAGAGTATCTCCGGTGTGGTAACATCTGCTTCTAACTCCATTCGCGCCTCGTCACTCAAGGTTGAAACAGAAAGATTATCAAGGTAGGCAGTAACATCAGCTTGGGAAATAGTACAGTTGGGGCTATACAATGTAGCATAAAATTCGAGAAATCTATTCCGGATATCGGTATTGTTAGTAAGGATTGTGCCCCCCGGTCCCTTAATTTTAGCAATGGTATTCTGAAATTGTACCTTTTTTAACTTATGGGCTAGAAGTTTCCCGGCCCTATTGCCCCCTTCAAAATACACCTGTTTGGTCAACTGCATACAGTGTGCCATTTTAGAAGATTCCAGCCTTAAAAGATCTTCCCTAGCCTCAGTCAGTCTAGTTAGCAGCCGGGAGTTCCCAGTAGCCTGATGCTGTCGGGCCAGGGTGTCAATAGAGATTCTAAGATCCCGTGCCTTCCTATTATTCCTTTTTTTAATATAAGTTCCCCGAGAAATAAGAATCCCTCGCAAGTATGCTTTGAAAGCCTCCCACACCATTGGAGGCGCCACCTCCCCTGTGTCATTTCTGGAGAAGAAATCCTGAATCTGGGAGACTAGTTGTGTTTTAAAATCCTTATCCATTAATAAGGACTCATTAAGCCTCCAGAAGCGCAATCCAGCATCGTAGCTATCCAGCTGTACATCTAGAAGGATTAACGCATGATCAGACCAGGCCAGTGGGACTATGTCTGCCCCAGTGATGTGATTGAAAAGCCCTTTATCAGATAGGAAGTAGTCAATCCTTGAGTAAGATTGGTGGGCCGCGGAGTAGTACGTGTAGGATCTGGTATGCGGGTACTTCACCCTCCACACATCTAAGAGTTGCCAGATATCTACCATGTCCTGAAGTTTACGCCTATGTGCTAGAGCTGATGTTACATACCCCTTGGAGGCATCCAATTGGGGATCCCTGACCATGTTAAAATCACCCCCAAGAAGCAAATGACCAGAGCTGTGAGCTAAAATTAAATTGGATATTTGCGTGTAAAAGGCCCCCTGATCTTTGTTGGGAGCATAGACATTCAAGAGCGTGTATTCTTTACCATCAATGAGAATCCCCAAAAGCAGATAACGACCTCCCGGATCTTTAATACATTTCGTGCATTCATAAATAAATTGAGAAGAGAGAATAATTCCCACTCCCGTGTATCTAGCTCCCCTAGAGCTCGGGGTATAATATTGGTTGGTGTAAGATCTGGAGGACATAAGATGTTCATAACGAGCCTTCAGATGCGTTTCTTGTACATAAACAATATCCAATTTTTGGACTGACAATTCTTTAAAAAATAGTCGACGTTTAAAGGGGGTGTTCAACCCCTTAACATTGATAGAGCCTATCCGTATAGGAGCCATTAGGATCCACCTAGTCTAAAGTTTCCCCAAATAAAGGGCTGCAAGATTCTCCGCGCGGGGACCCAGCCGGCGTGAGGCACCATTATAGAATTAAAAAACTGCCTCAGCCAGAAAGAAGCTTCCACCTCAATACAGTATTGCCGCCATTCGCTACCCTTCAATGGTTGGTGCTCATGATAATCCCCCATCCCCCCCTCCCCCACCCCTATCAGATCTGCATATACCTCCTCGCAGATCCATACTCCTACTACTCTGGAGGAAGAATATAGCTTCCGAAACAGCCCCTCCACCCATGCAGCAAGCCTGCTTTCCACCCAATTAAACAACATTATGAACTTTTGTAACAAACACACCTCACCATGTAAATCATATGAACGCTCACAAAACTGTGAGATAACAAAGAGTATAACGGATATTACTGGTCATTGCATATAACCTGACGCCCTCTTGCCATCATTAATGCAAAAAAGGTGACAGTCAGTTAAATTCAGGTGTCCGTCGCAGCTCTCATCGAGACATCCGAATGCCGTTTAAGTCTACTGTTTCTAGCGCCAACCCTCTGCCAACGCGGATTTTGATCTTTGATGCTAGGCTTCCTGGGTTCGGGTGGTAGGCCAGCCGAGGGCTTGAATCCCCTGTCTTTTAAGATGGCCGCCGCCTCGTGGATGGAGCTGATCTGTTGAGAGACGCCTCCCCAGGAGAAGGTCAGGCCAAATGGATGTAGCCACCGATACTTAACATTTTCCGTGCGTAAAAATTGAGTGGCCTCCCTGAGCTCCAAGCGGTTTTGCAGGGTCGCCTGGGATAAATCAGCAAATACTGATACTTCCTGGTTCTCCCAGGCCCATCGCTGTTTCTGCCGGGCAGCAGCGGCAATAAGCCCTTTTTGAGAAAAGTCGTGGAAACAAACAATAATGTCCCGTGTGACGTTCGCCCTCGCCGGTCTTAGTATCCGGTGTGCTCGATCTATTTGAATAAGTAGTGGAGTAGGTTCAGCTGCACCCCCCTCTGGGGTTAGTAAGAATTGGCAAAAACGGCGCACAGTAGTCACACAGTCTGCATTGGCCTCCGTTTCATGTATTCCGCGAAAGCGTAAGTTTCCTCGCCGCGCTCGATTTTCCAGATCTGCTAGTTTAGATCTGATAGCTCTGTTTTCTTCCTGGAGCTCCTGTAGATTATCCTGCACGCCTTTAGAAATCTCCGCTTGACCCTCCATGCGGTTGTCCAACTCGGCCACTCTATTACCAATGGTAGCTATCTCCTCCCTAAAATCCTCCAGCATACCGTGAAGTTCTTTTTTATAACTTTTTAAATCTTGCCGGATCGCACAGAACCAGTCTCGGAATTCAGCTCTAGTCGGTGCTACCTCTGCACTAAGATTAAAGTCATCAGTTTCTGGTCCCGTATCACCATCATGGCCGGCTGCCTCGTGTCCGCTGTCGCCCTGCGCTGCGTCTTCGGTAAGTTTATGATATGCAAAGTGTTGGAAGTCCACAGATTTCTTCTTCCCTGCCATCAGTGGAACTTTAGTAAGCTTATCCGCTCTTTTTAAGTTATCAAAAAGTAGTCGTTGTTGGTGAAATAAAATCTTTAAGTCGCGGGTGGAGGAGAGCTCAAGAGCTATGCTGCCATCAGCAGGGATGACGTCACTTCCTCTCCAGGAGGGTGGGGGTTTTATTCATTAGTGATACGTTGCATTCGTGGGGGTTCACCATACGTTTCGGAACTCCACAAATGCAACAAATAGGGACCTATATGTTGCGGATTGCGCATTTGTTCAAAACAAATGCATATCCCTAGTCTTCTTGAAAGTCTGCTTAATGATACATAACAAGCTAGAAATGTTAGAGAATAATTCTTTGGGAAAGAATCTGCGTATAGTGAACTTTCCCAAATCTTGACTGTTGTCAGCTGAAGAATTATTTAGAATATATACCAGGAAAAATGTACAGATAGTGCCCGATAAGATTATATCCTTGTCTAAATGTTATGTCCCTGAGTTTAAAAGAGAGGCTAAACAAGAAGGGAGTATAGATCTTCTAACTCCCTTTGACAGTGCTAACTTAACTGCCTTTCTTAAAGTCTCATCGGAAAATATTCTAACTAGGGCAACATTGATTGTCTCGTTTGTAATAGAACAGGATAAGGAGCTTGTTCTTGAACAGTATTTCAAAAATAGAAATGCCATTTTTTTGTGGGCATACGGTTCAGATTTTTCCTGACATATATCTCAAGAGACCCAGTTGCCTAGGAGAGCCTTTTTGCAGTTAAAGAAACATGTTCTCATTGGGTGCATCTTTCTTTTTAAAATTTTCCTGCAAAAGTGTTGTCACCCTCTTAGGGTAACCAGTATCTCTTTACAGATCCATTACATCTTGAGACCTTTTATTTCTGATAAGTCTGCTATAAACCAGTTATGGGAACTGAGTTTGTATAGGGGCTTAAAAATGTATTTTGGTGCCTTGGGAGCCAGTACTCTGGATTTTATGTTAAGTATTTTTCTTTAGTTTGTTTTAAGCCCCATTTGATGTGGACTTGTCTTTTAGTTTTATTTTTCTTGGGTTTTTGCTTCTTATATGTTGCTGGATATGCACAAATATTTCCTTTTTTGTTTTCTCATGTATTTATTTTTAACTTTTCTATACCGAAGTTCCTGTATGACATACAGATCACCCCGGTTTACATAAAACTGTAACATCGCACAAAGGCAGTACATAGAACAAGTAATACGAGAACTGGTACAAAGGAACTCAAACTAAATATTCTGTAATATAATATGAATCAGTCCCGGGGACCGCCAATATAAATAACTGAGAGAGTATGTACAATGCTACAAGAAAACGGGTAAAATAAGCGGGTAGTAGTTACATACGTAGGAGTATAGGATGAGTAAATACTTTGGGTAAATGTAGACCAAGGGGCAACATAAGAGGCATCACAAGAAACCAATTATGATTTAGAAAGCATGAGAGGGCTTTGATAATGGGAGTCCGTGATGAACCTTGGCGACCCCTTGAAGTTGATTAACATGTCAGTGCGAGAAGACCATAATTAGTTCGATCTTGGCCTAGAAAACTGGGTCTGAATAGGGTGTATTTGTGCAAAAATTAAATAAAATCTAAATCTAACAAGTTAGCAATAGTGGTTCTTAACCATGTAGGCGCTTCTTTCTGAGGACGTTATATGTAATCAGTGGGCAGCATACAAGGCATGGATAACCAGGCCCTGCTTTATGCAGCACATACAGAACACATAGCACTTCTTCAGCTTAGCTCTCTCAAGCTTCCTTCTTTGTCCTTCCAGTCTCTGTCTTATCCCCAGTCTGATTGATAACAGGGCGAGGGCACACTGAGCACTGGATGTGACTTGCTACTGCCTGATGGGAGCAGTACCAGTGGAGGAGCTCTTCAGCCACATTCAACAGACAAATAGCTTCCCAAGCTGGTTGCCCAACTTGCAGAGACTTCTCCTTTCTCCTGAGCTTTTGTATATAGAGGAAACTGGGCCCATTATAGTAATATAGTAATGATGGCATAAAAGGACCAAATGTCCAGACTGTCCAACAAGCTTACGGTAGTAACTGCCACTCTCTGCAGGTTATTCCCATATTTCTCTTATGGGAAATAATTGTTGTTCTGTGCAATTATATCCAAATCTTTTGATAACCATAAACATTTCAGCTAGCAACATTTTTTACTGGGTGATGAGTTTTCTTGAAAATTCATACAGTGTTGCTTGACGTGTTTTGCTTACAGACTTGGCTGTAGAAGCAGTCCTGTGCTTTTTCCCTTATGTCTGCGTATCTGTATCCCAGACTGTAGAAGTCAGGGCCCTCTTGGTTGTTGTCTGAATCCAATTCTCATTTTCCCCTTGCCGTTGAAGCGGGGAACAATGTTTACATTGCATTTAAAGCATCAAGGCTTATTAGTTAAGAGTAGTAATCTCCATGCTTTCTGCTAAGGGAAGTAACTGCCGCACCAGCAATTTACTCCCATGCATGCTGTCTTAATTTCCTTTAGGACTTGGCCGTAGAAGCAGCCCTTTGCTTTTTCCCTTATGTGTGTGTATCAGTATCCCAGACCATAGAAGTTGGGCCCTTGGTTGTTGTCTGAATCCATTTCCTCTTTTTTTTCCCCCTGCTGTCTGAGCGTGGAGCATCTGTTAAGGGTAATAAATGCTGCACCACCAAATTACCCCCTCCCCCCAATGCTATCCTTCATTTCTGTCCTCTGGTCATCTAAACGGAGAGCAATGTTGGATTTACATTAAAAGCATTAAGGCTTATTGGTTAAGGATAGTAATCTCCATGCCTTCTGCTAAGGCTAGTAAACGCTTCACCAGCAATTTTACCCTCTGCATGCTTTTCTCATTTCCATCCTCTAGCCTTTATATATCCACAGTGTTTATCCCCATGCCCCTTTGAATTCATTGACTGTTTTCATCTTCATCACCTCCTCTGAAAGGGCATTCCAGGCATCCACCACCTTTCCTTGAAGAAATATTTTCTGGAAGTTCTAAGTCGTCCCACCTAGAGTTTCATTTGTGATCCCTAGTTTGTTGTTTCCAACAGAAAAGGTTCAAAGTCTGTGCAGCAATAAACCTTTCAGATATTTGAAGGTCTCTATCATATCTCCCCTACACCTCCTCTCTTCCAGGATATACATATTCAGATCCTTCAACCTTTCCTTATTAGGTCTTCAGATACAAGCCCCACACCATTTTGGTCGCCCTTCTCTGGACTGCCTCCATCCTATCTCTATCCTTGAGATACAGTCTCCAGAACTGAACTGAACACAGTACTCCAGGTAAGGCCTCACCAAGAATCTGTACAAGGGCATTATCACCTCCTTTTTCTTACTGGTTATTCCTCTCTATGCAGCCCAGCATTCTTCTGGCTTTAGCTATAACCTTGTCACATTGTTTTGTCATCTTCAGATCCCCAGACACTATCACCCCAAGATCCCTCTCTTGGTCCGTGCACATAAGTCTTTCAACCCCCCCCCCCCCCCCCCCCCCCAATCACAGACAGTTCTTTGGGATTACTGTACCCCAGATACATGACTGCACTTCTTGGTATTGAATGCCAGTTGCCAAATCTTTGACCAAGTTTTCTTAAATCACTCTTCATTCTCTCTATTCCTTCAGGCATGTCCATTCTGTTACAGATCTTAGTATCATCCGCAACAGACAAACTTTCTATCCCTTCCACAATGTCACTCACAGAGATATTGAATAGAAAAGGTCCCAACACTGATCCCTGTGACACTCCAGTAAACACAGATCTGTCTTCAGAGTAGATTCCATAATATGCTGTCAATTTGTAATCCTATGCGGGGCAATAACAAAAGCTTTGCTGAAATCCAAGTAGATCACATCGAGTGCTCTTCCTCGATCCAATTATCTAATCACCCAATCAATCAGATTTGTCTGATAGGACCTTTCCCTGGTGAATCCATGCTGTCTCAGGAACAGTTTTTAACACACATTCTTCCCTCTGTTCCTTTTTTGGGATCCTTTAATACTTCTTGAACACTGATCTTTTTGCATTTATTTTTTCAGCCACCTCCTTAGAGAACCAGATCGGTTTTGTTTTCCTCTTACTCTTGTTTACTTTTCTTACATATATATTTTTTGCCTTTGTAATAGCTCCTTTTAACTTGGCCCACTCTTGTGCCACCTCACCCATTTTCTCCCAGTCTTCCAGTTCTTCCTCCAGGTACATCCCCCATTTTGACAAAGTCCATATTTGTGAAATTCAAAACTCTGACTTCATGTGACTTCTCTGTGTCCTCTTTGCAAAATCAAACCATACTGTCTGATGATCACTGGTGCTCACATGAGCCTCTACCCAGACATTATCACCATTAGTGAGCTCTAGATTTGAGTATCATACCCTTTCATGGGTTTCATCACCGTTTGTTTGAGCAGAGCCCCTTGAAGGGTATCCACTTTCTCTCTCTGCTTCTCGTAGATTTTGCAGAAGGGATGCTCCTATCCATATCGTGCAGATTAAAATCTCCAGTGAGCAACACTTTACCCTTCTTTCCCACTTTTTGGATGTCCTCGAGTAGTTCTCTGTCTAGTTCTTCTGTTTGAGTCAGTGGCCTGTAGATCACACCAGTAAAAATGGAAGCACCATCTCCTCTTTTTTTTTTTTTCTTTAAGGATGGTCCCTAATGCTTTTTCTCTATCCTGTGTCCCTTGCAGTTCAGTTGCTTGGATATTGTTTTTGACATAAAGAGCTACTTCTCCCCCTCTTCTGCCCTCTCTGTCCTTTTGTTAACAAGTTACAGCCTGGGATGTCCGTATCCCAATTACAAGAATCAGTGAACCATATCTCTGAAACAGCAACAATATCAGAGTCCACGTCTACCATTAGAGTCTGCAGGTCTGGGATTTTGTTGACCCATACTACGAGCATTTGTAGTAATAGCTTTCCAGCTGCTCTTCGTAGTCCCCTTTTCTGCTTTTTTTTTTTTTAACTTACTGATTTGTTACCTTCTCTTCCCTCTTCCTGTTTTGCTTGGGGGTGACATTGCAAATTCACTGGCCACCTCCTGCCACCCCAGCTCTCTAGTTTAAATGCCTGATAATGTATTCTCTGAATTTTTCACTTACCATGACAAGTTCATTTGTATTTATGTCCCTCCATTTTTTTTTTTTAAAGTTTGGAAGAGGCTAGTGGGGTTTTCAGTTCTTGCTTAGTTCTTCTTTTACCCTTCTGAGTCATCTCCTTATCCACATTGCCTGCCCCATGGAGTCTGGTGTGCCATTCAACATTTTTGTTAATGTAGGTGTGCCCTGAGCTTGAAAAAGTTGGAAAACACTGCTTTAGGATTCCTAATTAATGAAGAACATTTTTGCCTTCTATATGTTTCCCATGGGTTTGTATGTAGGCATGTAAACTGTGTTTCTGTACATTGTCCATCCTCAAGGGTAAAAGTAAGTGTGTCTAACGATGTGTGCACTTTTACCCCATGATAGATTTGTGTGCCATCTGTTATCATCTATACATGGCAGAGAAAAAAGGGAGGTCAGGGAAGTTGATATACAGGTACATATGTTGTTTTGCCCCCATCATTTTTTACAGGCTGTCCAACTAGTTTATCTTTAAATGTGAAGTAGTGAATTTTGCCAATAACCTATTTCTTTTAGTAGAAAATAAGGAGATAAAGATATTTAGGTAACAGACCTCATGTGCCACCTAGAAAAGATTTGAGAAAGTGTTGGGGAGAGGCTGACTATCATGGTACTTGTGGGTACCAATGACATAGGAAGATGCAGGCAAAGATGCCAGCTCTTTGTATGAAGTGAGTGATTGAGCACCCCCAATATTAAGCAAACTCCTTCACTGTGTCTAGAGACAGGTATAATTTGTGTGTTGTGTTTAGCACCCCTAGTTTTTAAAAGTTCACTCCTGTGGGTACAGGCGGGAGGTTCTGAAGGCTGTTTGTCAGAAATGCTCCCCATTCCACACCCAGGACCCCAGAGGCAGATTGAGCTCTAATGCGTGGATGAGACAATTCTGCAGGGAAGAGGGTTTTAGATTTGTTAGGAAATGGGGAACTTTCTGGGGAAAGGGAAGCCTGTTCCTACAGGATGGGCTCCACCTTAACCAGGGTGCAGTCAGGCAGTTGGTGCTGAAATTTTAAGTAGAACATGGGGGATAACTGACAGTTGTTCAGCAATGCATGGTTCAGAGGGAGGTATCTTCAAAGTATACTGGCAAACCAAATAAGTTAGAATTTTCTGATAGAGAGGTGGTTGTAAAAGCTGAAAAACCCAGATGCATTTAAATACAGAGCATGCAGATAAAAATGACTCCAAATTGCCTGTATCATCTGATAATAAGCAGGTTGTGGATACATATAAAAATAGATATACAAATAAAACTACTTTTAAAATGTCTGTATGCAAATGCCAGAAGTATGAAAAATAAAACTGGAGAGTTAGAATGTATGGTACTAAAGGAGCATACAGACACACAAGCATCTCAGTCCTGGTGAAAGGAGGACACCCAGTGGTACAAATTATATCATGGCAAAGCAAATAAAATTGGGTGGATGGAGCTATATGACAAAGATGGCATAGAGTCAAGCAGGATGAAAGTCCTTTGTAGGAAACAAACCACTCTGGAATCCATATGGATAGAAATTCCAAGATTAAAAGGGAAGAATATAGTAATAGGGATATATTGCCACCATCGTGGCCAGGATGAGAAAACAGACTGTAAAATGCTAAGAGATTGGACTGGCTAGTAAAATGGACAACGCAGTAGTAATAGGAGACTGTTACCCAAGTATTGATTGGGTAAATGTCACAAGACAACCTGCAAGGGAAGTAAAGTTCCTAGATGCAGTCAATAACGGCTTCATGCAGCAGTTGGTCATGGAAACAATGAGAGGGAGAACTTTTTAAAGTCTAGTTCTCAGTGAATCTCAAGACCTGGTGCAAGAGATAAAGGTAGTGGATCTGCTTGGCAACAGTGATGATAATGTAATACAATTTGACATAATCAATGGAGGGCAAATAGGAAAGAAAACTACTCCAGTTTTATTTAACTATTAAAAGGGACACTGTGATAAAATGAAATTTGTGAGAGAAAAACTGACAAGAACAATCCATGAGATTAAAACCTTGCAGAAGGTGTGTACACTGTTTAAAATTACCATCCATGAGGCACAGACAAAATGTATCCTGTGCATTAAAAAAGGTTGATGAAAAACTAAGCGACTGTCTGGTTTAATAGTGAGAGAAAAGGCGATTAAAACCAAAAGGGTATCATTCAAAAAATGGAAAGCAGACCTAAATGAGGAAAATAGGGAAGAATATAAGCATTGGGAAGCTAGAAAAAGTAATGAAGCAGGGTAAGAGAGAATTTAAAAAGAGGCTTCCCATAGAGGTAAAAATAGGTAATACAAACATTTTCACGTACTTCGAAGCAAAAAGCCTGTGAGGGAGTCAGTTGGGCTCAGTTTGACCACCCCTTTTACCAAGGGGTAAAAGGGGTGGTCAAAGAGGACAAGAAAATAGCAGAAAAACAAAATGAATTGTTTCTGTATTTACTGAGGATGATGACAGGTCTTATCCACACCCGAAACATTTTTTGATGGTGATGACCTTGAGCAACTAAAGGGAATCACTGTGAAACTGGAGATGTAATAACTCTGACAGACTAAAGAATAACAAATCACCGGGACCAAATGGTATTCATACCAGCATTCTGAAGGGATTCAAAAATGATATTGCAGACCTGTTTCTGGTGATTTGAAACCTGTCCTTTTAAAATGGTACCTGAAGAATGGAGGGTGGTCAACTTGATGCCATTTTTTTTAAAAAGGGCTCCAGGAGTGATTCAGAAAACTATAGACCATTGATCCTGACATCAGTGTTGGCTAAAATGATAAAAGCTACACAAGTAGACCTGTTTTAATGGAAGAGAGTTTTGTAAAGGGAAGTCTTGCCTTACCAATTTTACTAGGTTTTTTTTTTTGTTTTGTTTTGTTTTTACTGGTGTAATTAGCATACAGATAAAGGTGAGCCAGTTGATATATTGGATTTTCAGAAGGCATTTGACAAAGTCTCTCACGAGAGACTCCTCAGGAAATTGGGAGGTCATGGGATGCGAAGCAGCATCCTATTGTGGATTAGTAACAGGATAAAAGGGAAACAAATGATAGGACTGGATAAAAACAGGAAACAAAGGGTAGGATGAATGGTCAGTTTTTTGAATGGAGAAAGCAGTAGTGGAGTTCCCCAAGAGTTTGTACTGGCACCTGTGTTATTTAGGATTTTCATAAGTGATCTGGAAAAAACAACATCTAACGAAATGACACAAGTTGTTTTGAGTTAAAACAGCTGCAGATTGTGAAGAACTGCAGAAGAACCTTGTAAGAGACTGAGTTTCTAAATGACAGAAGCAATTTAATGTGAACAAGTGCAAAGTGATGCGGGTAGGGGAAAAATAATCCAACTACAGGAATACAATGCTGGGTTCCATCTTAGAAGTCACTACCCAGGAAAAAGGACCTTGGAGTCCTTGTGGACAGTACTTTGAAATCTTAAGCTCAGTGTACTGCAGCAGTGAAAAAGGCAAATATAATGTTAAGAATTATTTAGGAAGAAATAGAAAACAAAATTGAGAATATCCTAATACCTTTTGTATAGATCAATGGTGTGACTGCAACATGAGTATTGTGCCATTCTGATTGTTCCATCTCAAAAAAAGAGATAACGGACATAGAAAAGGTCAACAAAGTTGATCTTGGGGATGGAAAATCTCCCTTATGGAGAGAGGCTAAGCAGATTAGGGCTCTTTAGCTTGGAAAAGGGATGGCGAGAAGAGGATATGATTGAAATTTATAAAATAATTAGTGGGTTGGAATGGGTAGATAAAGGAATGATTATTTAGCCTGTCAAACACTAGGACTAGAGTCACTCCAGGAAACTAGCAACCAACAGATTTAAAACAAATGGTAGGAAGCCTGCTTGACAAGAGTGCAAGACTCTGTGTAGGCCAAATCAGAAATTGCCTTTGGAGACAAAGGCAGGGTAGCGCCTTTGTCTCCATTGCATCCCTGCACTAACACCTCATGGTGCTTGTGCAGAATGGGAGAGATTATGCCTTGGATGCAAGAGTCTTGAGAGCTATCATGGCTTCCTCCCGCCCATTCTGGGTAGAGCTTTGGTGCATCTCGCTTGTCTGGAGTGGTCTGGTATGGACAATAAAGAAGGTGAAATTTAAACTTATTTGTTAATTTCCATTCCTTTATACTGCCATATCCGTCCAAAACCTACTAAGGAAGCCATGGTGATCAAGGCCACTCAGTCTGACAAGCTCAGAAAACTAACAGCAAGTAAGTTGTTACCTACCCTGAAGGTAGTGGGCCTAATCATGATCTTGGTATAGGAATTATCTAATTCCTTAGTTGACCATGGAGGTCTTGATTGTGTCAGAGTTTGGTTTTAATGGTGTTTTGGAAACCAAAGCAAACAATTGGTAGTTGTATTTTTTCATTCAGTTCTAATGTCATGTTAACTAAGTGGCAACATATGTAAAAGTTCTTGTAACTTCAATAAAAATACATGAACACAAGACATAAAATGGTTAAAAAAAAAAAAAAAGTTTGGAGATGTGATTTGGTTGCCCATTTTTTTGACAGTCATTTTTATCTGTATTTATTTTTCTCACAGGACAAGCAGGATGGTTGTCCTCACAAATGGGTGACATCGAGGATGGAGCCCACCACGGAAAACTTCTGTCAAAGTTTAACAGAACTTTGACTGGCCCCTACTGGGCATGCCCAGCAAGGCACTGACCCTGCAGCCAGCAGGGGTCTCCCTTCAGTCTTCTTTTTTTCGCGCAGCAGTTGCCACGCGGTGAAAGGAGCTCTCTTACCACGTTCCTGACAGGAATTTGGAAATTAATTTCCTAAGAAAATTTGCCCCTCAGGGGTCTCCCTTCGACAAATTTTTGTCATCTTTACGGAATCCGGTAAGTTTTTTGCCATTTTCCATCGACTACCGTCGATTTTGGCCCTCGAGGCCTGTTGGCACTTACCGATCCCCAGGCTAAATTTTGGCTTACAGCCATGGCAACGGGGTTCCGTCGTTGTCCGGATTGCACCCGGACTATGTCAATCACAGACCCCCACAGGGTTTGTGTTATGTGTTTGGGTAGTGAGCATGATGTCCTGACTTGCACCAAATGTGCCTTAATGACACCCAAAGGTCGCAAAGCCAGGATGGAGAAGATGGGGCTCCTCTTCTATGCACCCACCCCAACGCCATCGATAGCATCGACGTCATCGGAACCGGCACCGTCGAAGTTGCACCATCACCGTCAACCCTCCGGTGACCGTCCGCCATCGATCGCTTCTCGGCCGTCGACTCCCGTCCCTTCCCCGGATGGGCGAGGGGATCGGAAAGAAAAGCATCGCCATCGATGGCACAAGTCTCGGCCTGTCGAGGATCCACAGCCATCGACCTCCGCTCAAGCCGAGCCACCGACTAAGAAGCCGCGATCAGACCGGACACCCTCCACGTCTCGTTCGCAGGCACCGAGGAAAACCCTCACCCTCTCGGGGTGTGGGGGCCGTGATCCCACCAGTTACGATGGTCCCTCCGGCCTTGCCTCAGCCTCCCTCTCCCGTCGAGCCGGGTATTGTTACCCCTGGTCTCCGGGCAGAACTGGACCGGCTGGTCCAGGAGGCCATCGAGAAAGCGATGAAGAAATTACAACCTCCATCGGCACCGTCTCCGGCACCGACGCCGGCACCGACTTCGCCACCGAGGAGGGAATCGACCACCGAGCCGTTGGTGCAAGCTCTAGCACCTCTACTGCACCGCATGGAGGCACTTATGACGGCCCTTCCATCGGTAATTCCAGTACCATCGACAACACCACCGTCTCCGACTGGATTCTCATCGGCAGGAGAAACACCGTTCGAATTCCCCCTTCCGGGGTGGTTCCATCGGTACCTTCTGGTATATCTCCACCGATTTATCCTTCGGCTCCATCGATTCCGCGTCCGGCACCGATTCCATCGGCAGCGCCGAAGCCCTCGATGCCATTCCTAGTTCCACCTGCAGCACCGATTCCATCTAGATTTCCATCGATGCCTTCAGAGCCTCAACCAGGTCCTTCAGGGCTTCAAGTCCCACATGATCCCTACGATACCTGGGGTGATGATGATGATACATCTTCTGACACAGATTGCCTTCACCACCATCTCCTACAGAGAGTAGAAAAAGATCTCCTCCTGAGGATCTCTCTTTCATTAATTTTGTAAAAGAGATGTCAGAAGTTGTACCTTTTCAGTTTACAATCTGAAGCCGATGACAGACACCAGATGATGGAACTACTCCAATTTCTGGATGCTCCAAAAATCATCGCTTCCATCCCTATTCACCAGGTGTTTTTGGATCTGCTAAAGAAAAACTGGGAATCTCCTTCATCTATTTCACCAGTTAACAAAAAAGCTGACTCCACATATCTTGTCCAGTCAGCACCAGGTTTTCAAAAGCCTCAACTGGATCATCGTTCTGTTGTGGTTGAGTCTGCGCAGAAGAAGGCCAAACGTCTTAAGCCACACTCTTCCACGCCACCTACCAAGGACAATAAATTCCTGGATAGTGTGGGACGAAAAGTATATCATGGAGCTATGTTGATTTCACGCATAGCTTCATATCAACTTTACATGACTCAATACAACAGAGCCATCCTTAAGCAGATGCAAGACTATGCTGACACGTTGCCGGATCAGTACCAACCACAGCTTCAAGCCCTTCTTCATAAAGGATTTGAGGCAGGGAAGCACGAGATTAGAACTGCCTACGACATATTCGATGCTTCCACAAAAGTTTCAGCCACAGCCATCTCAGCCAGATGTTGGGCTTGGTTAAAGGCGTCTAACCTTCGCCCAGAGGTCCAGGATCGTCTTGCTGATCTACCCTGCTTAGGCGACAATTTGTTTGGAGAACAAATTCAACAGATTGTGGCAGAGTTAAAAGATCACCATGAGACGTTGAAACAACTCTCGTCTGTTCCACCTGACGTGTCCTCCAAGCAACCACCAAAGAAGGACTCTAAGAAGTCGTTCTTTCGACCACGTCGCTATTATCCTCCATCAGCTAGGCCTCGTCCTGCACGGTCCTCCAACAGGCCTCAGCCTCGCCAGCCAAGAAAGCAAAGACCTACTGTAGCCCCACCTCCTGGGCCTGCGGCGGGCCTTTGACTTCCCTCTACTGAGCACATGCCAGATCCCTCTTCCATACATCCCTGTGGGGGGTCGACTGTTCCACTTCTTACACCGTTGGAAACAGATCACCTCAGATCACTGGGTGTTAGCAATTATCGCACAGGGTTACCACCTCAACTTCATGGCTCTCCCGCCAGACTCCCCGCCCCTTCAGGCATGGAGTCTAACCAGCCAGTTGGCTCAATTACAACAAGAAGTATCCCTTCTTCTACAATCAAATGCTATAGAACCTGTCCCTCCCTGTCAATAAGGGACAGGATTCTATTCCAGATACTTCCTAATACCAAAGAAATCAGGGGGGCTACGTCCCATTCTGGACCTTCGGGCCCTCAACAAGTACCTTCAAAAAGAAAAGTTCAAGATGGTAACCCTGGGCGCGCTGCTCCCTCTGCTGCAAAAGGGGGATTGGCTGTGCTCTCTCGACCTCAAGGACGCTTATACCCACATTGCCATAACACCATCTCATCGCAAGTATCTGCGTTTTCTGGTAGGCCGCGACCATTATCAGTACCGGGTACTACCTTTCGGTCTGGCATCTGCTCCACGAGTCTTTACCAAATGTCTCGTAGTGGTAGCAGCATTCCTCAGGAAGGAAGGTGTCCACGTCTACCCCTATCTGGACGATTGGCTAATCAGGGCCTCTACCCCTCAGATTGCTCAATCCTCCCTAAAATTGACAATTCACACACTCCTTTCCTTAGGGTTTCTTGTCAATTACGAGAAATCTTGCTTAGTCCCATCTCAAACCTTATCTTTCATTGGGGCAGACTTGGACACCTTACAGGCAAAGGCTTACCTTCCGCTGCAGCGGGTCCAAACTCTCATGTCCCTAGCTCGCCAGCTCCAGTCTCAGGACACGGCCACGGCTCGCCAATTCCTCATTCTCCTAGGACACATGGCATCCTCAGTTCAAGTCACTCCCATGACCCGACTAGCCATGAGAGTAACACAATGGACTCTGCGACACCAATGGATTCAAGCTTCTCAGCGCCTGTCCTCCATAGTCGCAGTTACACAAGCGCTTCGCCTGTCTTTAACCTGGTGGACGACTCAAATCAATCTCCTTCAGGGCTTACCTTTTCTCCTACCAGATCCACAAGTAATCCTGACCACCGACGCTTCCCACATCGGTTGGGGGGCTCATGTGGACGATTTCCAAACCCAAGGGTTATGGTCACCAGAGGAAGCCGAACACCAGATAAATTTTTTGGAACTTCGAGCAATCCGTTACGCGCTCAGAACGTTCAAAGATCGTCTTTCGAATCAGATAATCTTAATCCAGACAGACAACCAAGTGGCCATGTGGTACATAAACAAGCAGGGAGGCACAGGCTCTTTCCTTCTGTGTCAGGAAGCTGCGCAGATTTGGGCAGAAGCCCTCTCCCACTCCATGTACCTCAGGGCCACTTACCTGCCGGGAGTAGACAATGTATTGGCAGATCAGCTGAGCCGGGTCTTCCAACCACACGAGTGCTCACTCGATCCTCTGGTAGCGACCTCTCTATTTCACAAGTGGGGTTCTCCCCACATAGATCTCTTTGCGTCCCCTCAGAACCACAAAGTAGACAATTACTGCTCTCTCATTCGGAGCCACCACTCTCGGCCGAGGGATGCCTTCTCCCTCAAGTGGACATCAGGTCTGCTCTATGCATTCCCTCCACTTCCTCTTCTGTCAAGGACTCTCGTGAAGCTTCGCCAGGACGGAGGAACCATGATCCTGATAGCACCCCACTGGCCACGCCAGGTGTGGTTTCCCATTCTTCAGGATCTCTCCATCCGCAGGCACATCCCTCTGGGAACGGATCCGCATCTGCTCAATCAGAACGACGGATGCCTCCTCCATCCCAACCTCCAAGCCTTGTCCCTGACGGCATGGATGTTGAAAGGTTAGTCCTTCAGCCTTTTAACCTTTCGGATTCGGTTTCTCGTGTCCTGATAGCTTCACGAAAGCCCTCCACCAGAAGATCCTATTCGTATAAATGGAAAAGGTACACATCTTGGTGCACTTCCCAGTCCCTTGATCCCCTTTCCTGTCCAATCTCTAAGTTCTTGGACTATTTATGGCATCTATCGGAATCGGGTCTTAAAACCTCTTCCATTAGGATGCATGTCAGTGCAGTAGCCGCTTTCCATAAAGGCATACAGGGTGTCCCTATTTCAGTACAACCCCTGGTAACACGCTTTCTTAAAGGCTTGCTCCATCTGAAGCCACCCTTACGTCCTCCGGCCCCATCTTGGGACCTTAATCTGGTTCTTGGTCGGCTAATGAAACCACCTTTCGAACCTCTACACTCCTGTGAATTAAAGTATCTCACATGGAAGGTATTATTCCTTTTAGCTGTCACTTCAGCTCGCAGGGTTAGTGAGTTACAGGCCTTAGTCACCTATCCGCCTTACACTAAACTCCTGCAGGACCGGGCGGTACTCCGCACTCACCCTAAATTTTTACCTAAGGTAGTATCGGAGTTTCACATCAATCAATCCATCATACTACCTATCTTTTTTCCCAGGCCCCACTCCAACTCCGGAGAACAGACTCTGCATACCCTAGACTGTAAACGGGCTCTAGCATTCTATCTAGACCGTACAGTTTCTCACAGAAAGAGCACCCAATTATTCGTCTCTTTCCAACCTAACAAGTTAGGACAACCTGTGGGTAAGCAGGCTCTGTCCTCCTGGTTGGCGGACTGCATTTCTTTTTGCTATCAGCAAGCTGGCATTCCTTTTCAAGACCGTGTAAAAGCACACTCTGTGAGGGCCATGGCGACTTCGGTGGCACACCTTCGATCGGTGCCGCTTCCTGACATCTGCAAAGCTGCAACCTGGAGTTCTCTCCATACTTTTGCAGCCCACTATTGTTTGGACAAAGCTGGAAGACAGGACTCCATCTTCGGCCAATCTGTCTTGCGTAACCTTTTTCCAACATGATGTACCAACACTCTTCCACCTTCCCGGTAGGGTGCGGATGCCCTTACCAAATTCCACCCCAGTTGTTGTGCCTCTTGCACGTCATTGGGTGCATTTGGTGCAAGTCGGGACATCCTCAGCTCGGTACTCACCCATTTGTGAGGACAACCATCCTGCTTGTCCTGTGAGAAAGCAAATGTTGCTTACCTGATGTAACAGGTGTTCTCACAGGACAGCAGGATGTTAGTCCTCACGAAACCCGCCCGCCACCCCCGCGGTGTTGGGTTCGTTTTAGTTTTTACTTTTTTAGGCACTGCCTGTAGCTTTGAAAATCAGACTGAAGGGAGACCCCTGCTGGCTGCAGGGTCAGTGCCTTGCTGGGCATGCCCAGTAGGGGCCAGTCAAAGTTCTGTTAAACTTTGACAGAAGTTTTCCGTGGTGGGCTCCATCCTCGATGTCACCCATTTGTGAGGACTAACATCCTGCTGTCCTGTGAGAACACCTGTTACATCAGGTAAGCAACATTTGCTATATACTACCACATCAATCGTAGTGCTCTACAAAACATACATAATTTTCATCATAAAATGTATACGTTTTCCTCCGATTCCTTTACGCCCACCTGCTGATCTTTTTGCTTCTTATATAAAAATGTTTTGTTCATTCCAAAGACTGCATTATCTCCTATAGAGAAGATTTTCTTTTTGTCTGCTTATAAGAGAGCTGTGGACGACTCTTTGGCGGATGTCCCTGCTAACTTAATTAACTTTTTAGAGAACTCTGGAGAAGGAAATGTGGTGGGCTGTGTTGTGTTATTGGTGACTTTTGTTTTCATGCAGGATCATAATAATATTTTCTGCTTGTATTTTCGTAATAAAGATGTATTGTTTAAAGGTCAGAAAATCTGGATGTTCCCAGACTTGGCTAGAGCCGCACAGGAGCATAGACTTTCTTGGCTATGACATCTGAAGTACTTTCCTTAGGGGCTATTTGTATTATATGTCACTCTTGTAAATATGTAAATACTTTGGATACTTGACAATTTTTTTTTGACCCAGTACAGTTGAGAACATTTATAGATGCTAAATGTGATACTGTACTACACCCTTCCTCTGCTGGGGTCTTTTTAATTGGGTAGTGTTCTGCTTTGAAACTTCCATCCTTTATTTTTGTCTGTAATTTGCTTCTGTATTTATAGCTGTTCCCCATGGCTATTTGCTGTTCCCCTCCTTTCAGTTGGAGTCTAAGTTTGGCATATGTCTTCGAATAATTTTTCCACTATGTTATGTTTAACCATGTAAATTGCCTATTTTTCTTGTCAAATATTCAATATATTTAATTTAAAATGCATAAATAAAGAGTTAAAATGTATACATACTAATGGGTGTTTTTAAATATAAAATTTGATTCATCTTTAATTTATGCATATAGTCTGATATAATAGGTTTTATATTAGAAGAACATTCTTGTTCTAATGCTGCTGGTTGCTGTTAGTTGTAGCGTAAGTAACATAGTGCTAAAATTTTTGTCCTTAGGTGGATGAAATTCCTGATGGTGCAGTGAAACCTCCAACGAATAAGATGCCAATCTTTTTTTTCGGCACTCACGAAACGTAAGTAATTATAATAATACTTATTGAGATCCATATTCAGCCAGTTAACTGGATAAACTTAGTGAGCTAACTTAGCCCATATATTCAGCACTGCTGAATAAATAAGTTTATCTGGATAACTTGAGGATAGGTTTATGGGCCATCCAAAGTTAACCAGGTAAGTTATCCCGCCAACTCTTTCTTAATTAGCTAGATAACATATGCAGCTAACTCAGCTCCTCCCACTTATGTTTCTGGAGCACCCTTAACTTATCCAACTAAATTCTAGCCAACTAACTTATTATCCAGCCAGAATTTAGTCGGTTAAGTGCCCAAATCTTTATTTAGCTGGAAAATTTCTAAGTTATCTGGTTAAATGCTTTTGAATGTGAACATCATTTTTATATTGCTACTGGACATATGCATATGGTGATAAATATTCAGGTATAATAAGTTCGTGTCCTAAACAGCTTACAATCTTAGTAGGTACCGGAGGCAGTAGGAGATGATTTGTCCAAGGTCACAAGGAGTATCAGTGGGGGAAGTAGGATTTGAACCTGCCAGCCCTGGTTCTCATCCAGTAAGTGTGTCTGGTTTTCAGAATATCTACAATAAACATGCATTTGAATGCAGTGGAGGCAGTAAATGCAAATATATCCCATGAGTGTTCATTGTGAATATCTTGAAAATCTCATTGGCTTGTGGCAGTTGTGGTCTAGAGTTGCCTACGCCTATAGTAACCACTAGGCCTCACCTTCCTCCTTTTTGATTGATGTATTTGTCTTGTTTTGGTTATGATCATTTCTTTTAATTTTTTAAATGTCTTTTAGCTTTTGTAACTTGCAGATTTTCAAGAAGTTTGATGAATGGAGAAGCATAGAAAGATATCCTGTAAAATGCACAGGCAGAGATCTCATTTCATTTTAAACTTTTATTTTCAAGCTGATATGAAAGGATGGCCTGAGTTGGTGACAAATGGTAGTGATAAAGGGAGCTCATTCCGAGGAGGGGAGCATTACTAGTAATATGTCTTAGAGATGAATCCTTGGACCAATTTTTTTTCAATATTTTCATGAGTAACATTGTGGAAGTATTGGGAAAGGTTTGTCTCTTTGCTGAAGACAACTGTAAAAGGTTAGGATGAGTGAGTGCATATTACGCCATAGAACACACTATACACAATCCGGTAAAAGCAAAACTTAGTTTACTAAATATAGTGAATATATGGTATATAACCAACAAAGAAGTATCACACAGCAATATTGCTGTAATCCATACAAGTAAATATTATTATAATAATTTAAATAGAAATAAGGAAAGCATTTATACAGGCAGGCCTTCTTTGCTAAGGAACAGTGACTCATTCAAAGAATTACCGTTGCATGCAGCTCTTTATATCTCATTCTCTTGACTTTAATCCAGCGTCTGCAAGTTAGGTGTTTCAATTTGCACTCATAGCTCTGACAGCCACCTGGAGCTGTTAAACTATGCTAATTAAGACTGTTACAGTCAGATTTATAGCCCAGCTATAGCTATTAAGGAGGTATCCTGTACCACCGGTGATATCTCAAGAAAATAATTGTTAAAGAAACCAGATGTGTTTTGCCTGATGAGCTATCTCTACTAGCCAGAGACAATGTGCTACAGTGTCTCAGGCGTTAATGCTTATGCTGTACCATATGCTAAACGGTATCATATATATATATATATATATATATATATATATATAGATAGATAGATAGATAGATAGATAGATATAGAGGACTGTTTTGATCCATAGCAAAATAACTCCCTAAAATCTTAACACATTCTACCCCCATCTCTTGGATCAAAACAAATGCATGAAAGATTATTAAGAATTCTCCAAGGACAAGTAGGATGGTAGTCCTCACACATGAGTGCATCATCAGATGGAGCCCAATGTGGAAAACATATGTCAAAGTTTCTAGAAACTTTGACTAGGCACACTGAGCATGCCCTATACCACCTGTCCACGCTGAGTGCCTCTTCAGTCTCTTCTTTCCTATGGAACTGTGAGCCTCATGGTTGGTTGACCTCTTAAAAATTTTGGCTTTGTGGCTTAGTGGAAAACTTCTTTTTCGCGTTTTCATGGTCCTTTTTTTTTTTTCTCTCTCTCTCTGTTCCATCGCCGGGTCCCTCTCGGTGCCTTCCCATAGTGTCCCCAATCAGGGTTTTCAATGTCTTTGGGTAAGTTAACTTTCGCAGTCGATTTCCCCCATGGTGGCGGTGCCTCGGTGCCCACTGGTCATCAATGCCCGCTTCCACCGTTCCATCCCTTGGCCCCTCTGTTTCACGTCATCATGGCCATGTCTGGTTTTTGCCGATGCCTGTAGTGCCTTCAGACTGTCGATCACCAATCTGCATGAAGTCTGTATTCTCTGCCTGGGGGTCATCACATGATGTCTGGGGTTGCCACTTGTGTGATCATATAACCCTGAAAGGACACCGGCTTCAACTTGACTAGATGAAGCACCTTTTCGGGTTGAAGTCAGACGCATCGACGGCGGCATTGGCATCAGTGGACCTCTGAGTCACACCGATGGACACCTCAGCAAGACTGTCGGTTCCGTCGAGATTGCTGGTGGATAGGGGTACCAGAGACCGACCACTATAGATCTCCTCCAGATCAAGGACGCCAGGTTCATTGTCCTCAACCTCGGCACTGGGGAAAGACTGGGCCGAGGATCATGGGAAGACCAAGAAGCATCGGCACCTGACCCCGGTGATGCATGGTGCTGGGCTTGTGGATGCACCAACTTTTGCCGTGATGCCCCAGAAGCAATCCCCATGGCGAGGACCTCCATTGATGCCTGAGGTCTGTGACTGTCTCCACCAGTTGCCGATCCTCCTTAAGGGACCGAGGAAGACCTGGCAGCCCCTCCTTCCTCCCAGTTGGTGTTGACATTGGCAATGTTTGAGGAGGAACTGGAGTGATGAGTCCAGTTGTCTGTGGAGTGGGTGCTGCAGGGCCATGGTCCTGTGGCACCAACGGAACTGGAGCTGGTACCGCTCAAATCGCTTCTGAAGAAGCTCATTGTGCTCACTGGAGCTTTACCGACCCTGACGGCGTCTGTTCCCTGACCAGTCCCGGGGCCCCTCTGGGCACCAGAGCCTCCTACCAATACAGAGGTTCTCACTGGTTCCTCCAAGGAGGAAGCTCCACTTAGGCCAGAGGAATCACTGAGCTCATAGCCCCCAGTCCAGTTTCATCGGTGCCTGCACCTCTGGACGTTAGTTGAGCACTTAGGGTTCCATCCTCTGTGAAGATGTAGATATAATTGGTATCTGAGACCTGATGGAAAGAGGATAACCAGTGGGTCACTGATACCAGGGTACAAACTATATTGAAATGATAGGATGGATCAAATTGGTGGGTGGGTGGCACTATATGTTAAAGAAAGCATTGAGTCAAACAGGATAAAAGTTCTGCAGAAAACAAAATGTAATGTTGAATCTTTATAGATAGAAATTCCAGGAGAAAAAAGGGAATAAATAGTAGTGGGGATGTATTACCGTCCACTTGGCCAGAATGAACTAACAGACAATGAAATGATAAAAGAAATTAGGGAAGCTAACAAAATTAGTAGCACAGTAACAAGTGATTTCAATTATCCCAGTATTGACTGGGTGAATATTACATTAGGACATTCTACAGAGGTAAAGTTCCTAGATGAAATAAATGACTGCTTCATGGAGCAGCTGATACAAAAACTGAGGGAAAACTCTTTTAAACCTCGTCCTTAGTGGAACAGAGGGTTTGGTGCGAGAGGTAACAGTATAGGAGCCATTTGGCAATCGTAATCACAATATTATTGTATTTGACTTAAGAACTGGAGGGAAGTGCACTAAAAAAATCTACTGCAACATCATTTAACTTTGAAAAAGGTGACTATGATAAAATGAGGAAAATGGATAGGAAAAAACTGAAAGGAGCAACTGCAGAGGTTAAGAATTTAGCTCAGGCATGGATGGATGTTTAAAAATACCATCTTGGAAGCCCAGACCAGATGTATTCCAGTCATTAGAAACAGTGGAAGGAAGGCAAAATGACTACCGGCATGGTTAAAAGGTGAGGTGAGAGAGACTATAATATCTAAAAACATATTTCAAGAAATGGAAAAGGGATCCAAATGAAAACTGGAAACAGTATAAGCACTGGCAAGTCAGATGCAAAGCATTGATAAGGAAGGCAAAGAGAGAATTTGAAAAGAAGCTTCCATGGAAGCAAAAATTCAGAATGAAAGCTTTTTCAGATATATTCAAGGTAAAAAGCCTAAGAGGGAGTCATTTGGACCATTAGATGATCAAGGGGTAAAAGGTGCACTTAGGGATGACAAAGCCATAACAGAGAGACTAAATTAATTCTTTGCTTCAGTATTCACTGAAGAAGATGTAAGAGAGATACCCATTCGAGAAATTATATTCAAAGTTGATTCAAAGGAACTGAAATAAATCTCAGTGAATCAGGAAGATGTACTAGAACAAATTAAACTAAAGAGTAGCAGATCACCTGGACCAGACGTATACATGCCAGAGTGCTGAAAGAACTGAGAAATGAAATTGTAGGCCTGCCATTGGAAATTTGAAAACTATTAGTAGCATGGTACCTAAAGACTGGAGGGTTACTAATGTAATACCAATTTTTAAAAAGGGATCCAGGAAATTACAGACCAGTGAGTCTGATGTCTGTGCCAGGCAAAATGGTAGAAACTATCATAAAGAACAAAATTGCTGAACATTTAAAAAGGCATAGTTTAATGGGGACAAAGGCAACATGGATTTAACTAAGAGAAGTCTTGTCTCACAAATTTGGTACATTTTTTTTTTTTAGGGTGTAAATAAACATGGATAAAGATGAGCCAGTTGATATAATGTATCTGGATTTCCAGAAAGCATTTGACAAAATCTTTCATGAGACTTCTTTGGAAATTAAGAAGTCAGGGGATAGGAGGCAGTGTCCTATTGTGTATTGCCAACTGGTTAAAAGATAGAAAACAGAGAGTAGGGCTAAATAGTAAATTTTTCCAGTGGAGAAAGGTGAATACTGGAGTGCCCCAGGAATCTGTTCTGGGACTACTGTTTTTTTAATATATTTATAAACAACCTGGAAATGGGAGCAACAAGTGGGGTGATCAAATTTGCCGATGACATAAAGTTATTCAAAGTTTTTAAATCATAAGAGAATTGTGAAAAATTGCAATAGGACATTGCAAAACTGGGAGACTGGGCATGCACATGGCAAATGAAATTTAATGTGGACACATGCAAAGTGAAGCACTTAAGGAACAGTAACTCAAATTATGGCTATACAATGCAAGGTTCAACATTAGGCGTCTCCACTCAAGAAAAGGATCTTGGTGTCATCGTTGAAAATATGTTGAAATCTTCTGCTCAGTGTAAACCAGCAGCCAAGACAACAAATAGAATGCTAGAGATTATTAGGAAAGGAATGGAAAATAAAACAGAGCATACCATAATGCCTCTGTATTGCTCCATGGTGGACCTCATCTTAAGAATATAAGAAGTTGCCTTACTGGGTTAGACCAAGGGTCCATCAAGCCCAGCATCATTTTTCCAGCAGTGGCAAATCCAGGTTGCAAGTACTTGGCAAATACCTAAAAAATTAAGTAGTTCCCATTCTACTAATTCCAGTAATACAAAAAATCACGCCTTAAAGGGCAATACAATATTATAACCAACACACAAAAACGTATTTGCCTAATTTCAATGTATATGTTTTTATAAACCACTTAGTTATTATCTTTCAGAGCCTTGGATTATGCTCCATCAATAAATGAGAGGGGCACACTTTTAATCATGGGTCCATTTTTTAGACTTTTTTTTCCCCAAACATTTTTCAAACAATTGTGAGCATAAAAAAAGTGCACTACTTCCCCGTTTTTAAGTTACTCAAGGGCCAACATGGTACCATGTTTCGCAAACTGCTGCTTCAGGGGCTGGTATCTACCTGTATTCAATCAAAGTATTTTCTTTTCAGTCCCATTTTATTTTTCTGCAAAACAGCAAACATAAACTCAGATATCTCATTGTTGAAATAATTTTTTTCAATGGGAAAAGGACTTACTTAATCCACTGGACAGCTTTCCTTTCTCATAGCGTCTCAGCTTACCGGGCACTCAGCGTTTTGAGATCTGTAACACCTAGCCAAGCTTTTTAAATTTCACATAATGACGTGTAATCACAGACGTAATGGCTTCCTTCAAAAGATTTAAAGGTCTCCGGGGTTTACCTTAAATGAGCATGCATTCATTTGGGAATACCACCAACATAACTCATATGATTAATCCCTTAAGGGAAACTAAATGGAATGCTTCAACGAAATGCCATCCATTCTATTTCTTTAAGTCCATGTTGGGACCATGGTGTGAAGCTTGAAGATCCATTTCTGCGCCTGTTGAAATAAGCGTGTTACTCTATCTCCACCCCGCCAGTGGGGAAGAACTTTCTCCAAAATCGTCCATCTGCATTCATGAATTTGATGATTATATCACAAAAAATTATCCACTAGGGGTGCGTCTTCTTTTATGTTTTCAAATGTGATTTATATTCTGTCATCCAAACTCAAAACATCCGCTGTGTCATTCCTACGTACAGCAATTTGCATGGACATACTATACAGTATACAACGTGAGTAGTCTTACACAAAAATTCTAAAGAAGATGGAACTTCAAATTCTTGAAACAAGTGATGTTCTGTGTCAGAAAGTTTCTGTTGACATAAGTGACAATTACATGTATGTATCACTGGCATCTCTAAAGTAGGATTAAAATTGTTGGAACGAACAGCCTGATCTCTGATATTCTGAGCATGGGAGTATGCAATGCGTAGTGACGACGAAAAAACTGGATGTACTTCTTGCAAAGTCCGCCAATGTTTTTTGATAATTCTACTTACAGAGGCTGCCAATGGAGAGTGTCTTATAACTAGTGTTCAATGATTAGAATCCTCTGAGGCCTCTAAAAAAGGTTGTCTTGATTGTTATATAGAGCTCTATGGTATGCATTGCGTACACAGGAGGGTGGAGAACCTCTGTCTAGAAAGTGGGCAGCCATATCTTTAGCCCGATCTTTGAATTCCTGTCTTTCTGTGCACAAACGTCGCAGTTGAAAAAAATGACTGACAGGAAGACTTCTTTTGAAGGGTGTTGGATGTGCAAAATATAATAAATTATTATGTTCTGTGGGTTTACGGTAAATACTTGTCTTTAATGAGTTCTGATGTTTACTAATCAGGATATCTAGAAAAACAATCTCGGATGTATGGTAAGTGATAGTGAACTTAAGACATGTGGTTAATGAATAAAGTCTAGTAACTATGAGAGAGAGCCCTGCCAAATAACAAACACATCGTCTATGTAACGTTTCCAACACGTAAGCTGAGATGCCATGGAGTTTTATTCAAATAGGTTTTTTCAAAGGCAGATCTGGTATGCATATTTTGTACAACTTTCCAATAGACCTTCCATAGATCTGGGAACAAACCCTGCGGTATTAACTCAGGAAGACGGGACATAGTATCACTACCAATCTCTTAGCTCTCAAACTCAGTTTGGATGTTGAGTGCTCAGTGATCGCTAATCTCCACATACCTACAGAAATTGTGGTCATACTAGTCTCAAATCAAAAGCCTTCAACTAGAAGAAATTATGCCTTTGAATCCAGTAGGTACTCCAAATGGTTTCAAATGCTTTGGACACATTTTCTTGCGAGCCTAAGCATCTGCTGCAATGCTTTCTCCGTCTTTCTCACTCTGATCTCTTCACCTCTTTGGTGCAAGTGCATCTCAGCGCTATAGCAGCTTACTATACACAGGTGGATGGCAAGCCAATCTCTACTCATCCATTGATATCTTGTTTCATGAAAGGGCTATGGCATGTCAAGCCCCTGGTACAAAAGCCACCTGTTTTGGGACCTGAATGTGGTCCTTTCCCAACTAATGAAACCTTCCTTTGAGCCATTGAAGTCAGTTTCTCTAACGTACTTGATATGAAATGTGGTTTTCTGCATCACAGTGATTTCATCTAAAAGAGCCAGCAAACTCCAAACTTTCGTCCACTATCCTCTGTACATGCAGTTCTTTCACAACGGAGTGGTTCTCCATACTTGCCCTAAGTTTCTGCTGAGGGTGGTCTCAGATGTCCAAATCAATCAATCCATCATATTGCCTATCTTCTTTCCTAGGTCTCATGTGCATGAAGGAAGAAAAGCCCTACATGTTCTGAACTGCAAAAAACAAGAAACAAACTCAGCTGCATCCTAAAACCTCCCAACTATTCATCTCATATGATCCCAACAGGCTAGGAGTAGCATTGCCAAGTGAACCTTGTCTAACTGACTGGCTAAGTGCATTCACCATCAGTACACCTTAGCATCATGAGAGCCATGGCAGCTTCCATTACTCATCTTGGAGAAGTACCTATTGAAGATATCTGCAAAACTGCAACTTGGTCTTCCATTCATAACTTTATGTCCCACTATTGTCTTGATAACCTTTCAAATCTGGACAGTAAATTCAGACAAGCAGTTTTGCAAAATCTGTTCTCGCTGTAGTCCACTCTCCACTCTCCAGGTTGCTTACTAAGTAAATGCTCCACTGCAATCCTCAGCTTGGGACTTCCCAAATGTAATGGCAAATGCAGACTGTTTATCAAACAAAACAGCAAATTTGCTCACTGTAAATGGTGTTTTTCATAAATAGAAGGATAAATTTGCCATAGAATACTCTCACACACCTCCCTGGAGAGTTGACTACATAGCTAGATTAGCTCTGGTATAGATTGAGCAGGCTTACGGGAACTCCTGCACATGCTCAGTAGAATTCAAAGCTCTACAAACCTGGAGAGACAACTCTGGTGCTGCCAGATGATATCACCCACATGTAATAGCTAATTTTGTGTTTTAACTCTTTATTTATGAATTTTCAACTTACAATAAGTATCATTCAAATTTTTCAATATTCAAAAAAACTTTGAATATTCTTAAAGTATACAAGATATACAAAATAACAGCAAATCACTGATTTACACCATATTAATAACATTTCTTGCATACAGTTACTAAACCAATGGGGAGCTCCGAGCAAAATATTTAAAATTACAAAGTACTCAATATATAACAGAATTGGACTATTCTTTCTTCCCAACTAATAATTAGATCACGGTACTATTCCCCTCATTTGAGTTCCTTCGCTCTTCCAGATATTTCTCTAAATGAAGTGGATCATAATAAACGTATCTAGCCCCATCAACCCGCATGACACATTTACATGGGAATCTTATTATTTGTATTCCATATGTTCTTGCTATATTAGCCAAGGTGATAAATCTTTTTCTTTTCTCTTGTGTCTCCTTAGAGACATCTGGATATATCCAGATTTTTTGGCCCAAGTAGAGGGAAGATCTTTTTATCATAAAAGCTTTTAAGACCCTGTCTCTATCCAGGGACTTCTCAAATTTAACCAAAAGAGTTCCTCTTGACTCTACTTGGGCGGAATAAGATGTCTCAATTAACCCAGTTAGGTCCAAAGATTTATCTACTTGATCTGAAACATCTAATTTCTTTTCATTTACAAAATATGCATTAACTACCTGTGGAAACTGATCAGGTTGCCATGACAAAATATCCAAAAAATAATTTAATTGTTCCCTAGGAGAAACCACCTAGGGAAATTAATAAACCTTAAATTTGTATACCTGACCTGATTTTCTAACACTTCAACCTTTTTACTTAAAGCTGTTTCACCTTTAATTATTGATGATTGTACCATTTCTATAGAAGATAAATTCTCTTGCACTTTATTTATTTCTACCACATAGTTAATTACCATGGGGTTTAAATTTATCAATATATTTTGCATCTCTTTTATGCTATTATTTAATTTCAAGATATTATTTTGTAACGTATTCATAGCACTCCATAATGTTTCCACTGTCACTGTTTTTTGATTACCAGGAAAGGCCTCGGGTATTTGAGGTGGAAAAGATACATTGACACACGCCTGGTCAGCGAGGTTTCTCAATGGGGGGGCTTGTTGCCGATTCTATTGATGATATTGAGATCCTGGGATTTACCAAGTTCTCTTCCCCTGCTCTCTTCTCTTTAGGGGATAGGATCCCAAGTTCCTTTCCCTGATCTTGATTATGTAGTTTTATATCATTAGCTTCCGTCTCCAACAAGCTCATCTGTATCATTGGTATCCGTACGTCAGGTGAGCTAGGATCTCTAGTGGTCGCACTACTCCTCGGAGGTGGAGGGATAGTTGGCGCCCCGGGACTTAAGCTCACGTCTCCCAGTGGAGGTGGAGTTTGCTCTCCTGCCACCTCTAAAGCGGGATTCTCCAGGGTTATTAAGTCCAGAGGTGGATAGAAATTTGTCAAAATTGTTTGCACTGGGGAAGGATTAACCGGGGTTGAGGCATCCGGGCAAACCCTTCCCTTCCGCTTAGTATGTGGCATAGATATCAGATAACAATAAAATGTCCCAAAAACAAATTGAAATTTCTACTCACTGTTCCTGTTATTTCAAATCAAATTAGGGTGTTTGAGAGACGATCCAAACCTTACATCACCTTCGACATCTAAGAGGGGGGGGGCGCCTTCTCGCCTTCGCCGACCCAAGCCGCGCGCCCCTTACGGAGCACGCGGCTTAGGCAGTGCGCGCCAACGGCGGCGGTGCATCGTCTGCCCACGTTCTTATGGGCAGTCGCAGTCCTCAGACGTCACCAAAACTCCTCCCTCTCACAGCTGAGATGGGGGGGATCAGGTCCTCACTCCGTGCTTCACGAAAGAGTCTCTGGGTGTTTTTAATCAGTTCTTTTCTCCAATATGGGTAGGTGATGATGTTCCTCGCGGTCTCTCGCTCGCCTGGGCTCCCTGTAATAGCTAATTTATCGTACTATTCATGGAAAACTGTTCATGGTAAGCAAACTTGGTTTGTTGAAACATCTCTAGTGCAACTTTTTGAGTGTGGAATCCCTCTTCATACCATAATGGGAAAGCTCCCAGTTAGATTTAAATTCAGTATTTTGGTTCAGCCCCTAATAAAATGCTGGGGATGGCTTAATTATACAACTTGTTTATGATTTCGCTTTTCCTCCTTTGGTAAGAAACAGATTTTTTTTTTTTTTAAACCCGGAATGAGGGAGAGATCATGTGATGCATTGAGGAGAGCAGATGTGAGCTCCCGGGTCCCTTTGCCTCGATCCAGCCCCATCTGCAGCGCTGCCCGACTAGCCTGACAATCGCTCCGAACGCCTCTGCACCCGCTGCCTTTGCTAAGCATGACGGGAGAGCCATGACCTCCAGAACAGCCAAGGAAAAGGGAGAAAGCCCACGTGGCCGACTCCACGACTGAAGAAAATGGTGGCTGGTCACCATTTTGCCCTCGTTAGTTGCCCCAGGGCAAGTGGGATTTGTTCGCAAGCGTTATGCATCCACCAATATTCGCACGGTGGTCCATTCTATAGCCTTATGCACCAGAATAGAAGAGCCATTTTTAGTAGTCAGTTTTGATGCCAAAAAGACATTTGTCAGGGTCGAATGGGATTATTGGTTTCAGTGCCTTGCAGATATCCGACTGGTGGGTTTTTTTTACGATGCCATACGAGTCCGCTACAGGAACCCGATGGCAGTTATAGGTGTGAATGGAGCTTTTTCAAGCCCATTCCCAGTACTTCGAGGCACTAGGCAGGGTTGTCCTCTTTCCCCTCTGCTTTTTTTTGCTGACATTAGAACCCTTACCATTCAGGCTTCCCCATCTATAAAAGGGATTAAGTTTGGTGACTCTATATTCAAATATGCAGCATTTGCCGATTACATTTTTGGTTTTTTGACAGAGCCCTAACGCTCTCTTGCTAGCTTGTTGGCCATATTTCAGGAGTATGGGGCCTTTTCCGGCCACTGTCTCAACCATGACAAATCTGAGGCCCTGGGTTTCCCAGTTACCTTAAAAGAATGCTGGGCCAGCCAATTTCCGTTACGTTGGGCTGGTTCATTCCGGTATTTGGGGGTCCAGCTAACCATAAATTTACCGCAGCTCTATGGTCTAAATGTAGGCCCGGTTCTGCGGCACTCCCAGAGTAAAATGAGAGCTTGGCACAACTTGCCACTTTCTCTGGGAAGTCGAATAAATTTGTTTAAGATGATCCTTCTACCAAAATGGTTGTATCTGCTGCAGAATCTACCCCTTTGGCTTAAACTGAAGGATATTACTTCCTTGAACCAAGCTATACACTTCTTTATTTGGCAAGGGAAGAAAACCGCGAGTGCCCCTGGGATGACTGCAGAGCCGCTGGGGTAGGAGCAGCTTGGGGGTTCCGGATATGGGTCAGTATAATCTGGATTGTAACCTCCGGATCATAAAGGACTAGATATTGGGCACCTCCACTTTTGTTAACATTGAGGCAGAACGGGCGTTAGTGGCTCCATTACACTTATGCTATGTGTTGCAGGCCCCTACGTCTGACCTTCCGATATCATTGCAATACCATGTTTTGCTGGACCCTTTACACAGAATCTGGACCCAAGCTACTGAAAAGTTGTGCATCCCCTAACCTTTGTTCCTATCTCCTCCCAATCAGGGGAAATTATGTGTTTACACCAGGCCTACAATCGGGAGCATTTCACATTTGAGAGGGAAAGGGTTTTTGTCAGCTGGGGCACCTTTTGGATGGGGAAGGGAAAATTCTTACTTTTCAGGAATTGGTAGATATGTACGGGCTGCACAGGTTGCAAGTCTTCCCTTATCTGCAAATACGACATTTATGTACTCATGTTGCCACGGGCTTCATGCTCCCCCAGCGTTTTCAAATCACTAAATGCTTTGTTACTGCTGGAGGCCCCCAGATGTCCCTCCTTGTTGGTCTATTATAGGGGATTGGGGCAGCTGGGGATCTCTGAAGCTTGTTTGATTTTAGCAGACCGATGAAATAAGGACAGGATATTCACAGTGAACTCTGGTGGTCATTCAAGCTAGTTTTGGTCAGATATTGTTCACCTCTATTAATATGTACTTCAGAGAGATGCCATATAAGCTCATATGTCGGGTCTTTGTTTCCCCACAAATTCTATATCTATCTATCTATCTATCTATCTATCTATATATATATATATATATATATATATACTTTCAGACTCTGCTTATTGTGTTAAATGCCATGCTGACATGGGGTCCCTTTCTCTTGTTCTGGGCATGTCCTGCGATAAAGCAGTTTTGGAATAGAATTGTTGCCTACCTAACTATGATACTCAAGGTCCCACTTTCTCCTACACCCACGTTGCTGTTAAAGGCAAGCATGGTCGGCAGGCGGCTTATACTTTCGCATTGGACAGTAGCGGCCTCTCCCTCTTTCTGGCAATGGTGGAATGGCCTTCACCATATGCTGCAAATGGATACAGTGGTTTCCAGGAGTTCTCCACGCTTACGACGGAAATTCTTATTAACATGGAACAACTACATCCAATCTTTGTCACCGTGAGCCAGGAGCTTCATCCTGAATGATTGATTGAATACATCATGAAATGAGATATACCGACACCGATCCACGAATGATAGACTAGGAGGGGGGGAAGGGGGGCATGGAAATTGTTTTCTATGTTACTGTGTGTACTGTTCATATAAACAAAACATGTTCTCTGTGTTGATGTGCACCGAGTGGGACTAAGAGTCCAAGTCCCTTGGGATAATGTTGTTAATTTTGCTAATAAAAATTGTTGAAATTAAACCCGGAATGATTCATGGAGTCTTAAAAAAAAAAATGATCACAGTTAGGCCTCTCCATGATTTCTAAGCTATGTAGGTGCAAGGTAAACCATTTTATTTTAGGAAATTCAAGCACTCCTTCAGTATTGAGCAGTTTTGGGGTATTTGCCAGGTACTTGTAGCCTGGATTGGCCACTGTTGGAAACAGGATGCTGGGTTGATGGACCCTTGGTCTGACCCAGTATGGCAATTTCTTATGTTCTTATGTTTGTCTTCCTTCAGGCTGGACATATTTTATTATTGAACACTTCCTTCCTGGATTCACAGAGGTGGTCAATTTTGAAAGAGATTTTTGACATACAAGACCCAGTTTAGACCACCTCTTTCAGCTTTACATAAAATGTTAAAACAGACAGAAGTGGCATTTGATTTTAATTCTTTATTACAGAAGTGGAAACGAATTACATCTACGAGTCACTGACAAGAAATTGTTTCATTTTTTTGCTGTTATTAACTCCGCAGCCAGAAATATGATATTGAAAGAAACACAATTTAAATTTCTAACAAGATTTTGTATTTCACAAAAATGAGCATTATTAGCCAACTTTGCTTTAACTGATATGTTTATTAAATGTATGTCAGAGACTGAACCTTGGTTCATACTTTTTGGTCTTATGCAATAATCCAGAAGTTTGGGGGTAAGATACAATGATATGTAGTTGGTTTTGATATACCCTTGTACAGCTGATGTTCTTCTGTTCGATTTATTTTCTTCCTGTGGACATAAAACCATAAGTTTATGATTGAAAAAAAACTTTCTTCTAGCTGAAAAATAAAATAATTCTATGTTGTAGACAAGAGCCTAGTTCACCTAATTTTATGCATTGGAGAAACGAGTTACATAGTCTTGCAGTTTGGAAAAATTAGATGTCCAGGGTAAGCTGTTTAAGAAAAAGTATACCTTTTTGCAACCTTGGAGTTTATACTTGGACTCTCTACCTCAGGGAGCTAGAAGTTTGATTCTAAATGATTTTTTAGCAAACTGTCATTTGTTCGTCTTATTGTTCATTGGTTGGTCCACAATGGCCTACTCTGTTTCTTCTTTGGCCATTGCAGGATGGGCTGCATAACTGTCTAGCTGAACCTCATCTTCAGCCATTGTTTGGTAGGATGAAGACCTGAAAGCAGGCAGTTCCTGCATGCTGCAATCCTCCCCTTCTCAATAGCTGATTCTCAGGAAGTTGTAAACGCAAATCTTCTACCCAAAAGCTGGCTGCTGAGAAGGGGGAGGATTGCAACGTACAATAGGTAGAGTAGACTGTCAGCAGTATAGATCAGATTTCTCTTTCAAGTCACAGTTTGTGCTCCAAAGAGTTGCATGTTACTCTCAAAGCACCAGTTGGCCACCCCTACTCTAGGGTACTGTTGGACTTTGGTTTGTTTTCTTGCCTTCAGTTTCAGTAAAGACTTTATTTTGAACAACAGCATTTAGAGTGAAGAATGATTTTTGGTGTGACTGACTGGGGTGGTGAAGAGCCCCACAGAGAGACAAAACCCTAAGTGCTTTGAAAAGACAATTTTCCTCCTTGTGCGGGAACTCCGGGAGGTGATTGAGCCTTGACTCTCCCTGTGTGCCCCTGTGCTCAAGAACTGACAGGATCTAGAGGTGGAAGCATGTATACAATCATTGCTGGGCAGATTGGATGGGCCATTTTTGTCTTTATCTGCCATCATTTACTATGTTACTATGGTAAGTGTCTGGAGAATTGAAATTGCAAGCTGAAAGCATTCAGAGATTTTTTTTTTTTTATGACCATCCCCTGTTTTGTAGGAGCAAATTATCTTCATTTTCAGATGCTCCAGCAGCTATGTAGAGGATCCAATGGTTGTTGAAAGTAGACAGAACAATAGTCTGAGAGGTTGGAAGGGTCAGAGTATTTGTTTAACCTTGGAAGTGTCTTCACACGACTAATTGAAAGCCTAAAGAGTCAACCAACTTTGTGGGCCATATTCACTTTTTTAAAGAAAAGTAGTAATAAATCAGTTGGAAGGGTGTCCAAATCTTTGCACATGACTTATTCCTATTTCCAATCTTAAAATGAACAAATAGTTTTGCATTAAAATTGTAGCAAGATTTATTTATTTATTTTAATTCTTTTATATACCGACCTTCATGACAGGGGTCATATCAAATCGGTTTACATGAAACAAGGGGTAAACATTTTATCAACCATTTAACAGTAGAATAATCAGAGGAGGTAGAAAGTTACATATAACAAGGAGATCAAACTTGGGATTAGAAGAAAGAGAAGTAGAGAGGGATAACCATTGTGATTAAAGGAATTCGCTATGTAAGATGACAGGTAGGCTTGAGATGTAGAGTTCCGAAATTGAATAGATTAAGGGAAAGCTTGGCAAAATAGCCAGGTTTTAAGTTTTTTTCGAAATGTTTGTAGGCAGGGTTTCAGTCTGAGGTCAGGAGGTAAATTGTTCCAAATAGTGGGTCCTGCTATCGAGAATGCTCGTTCTTTGGTTGCGGTGTGGCGTGAAGTTTTGTTAGGAGGCACATGGAGAGATCCTTTGTATGATTCTCTGATGGGTCTGGATGAGGAATGGAGTTTGAGGGGAACTGGAGGTCCAGTGGGTGTTGTTTGTGGATCGTTTTGTGGATTATGGTAAGGGATTTGTGTAAGATTCTATAGTTTATTGGAAGCCAATGAAGGTTCTTTAAGATGGGGGAGATGTGCTCTCTGCGGTTTGTATTAGACAAGACTCTAGCTGCTGCATTCTGGAGCATCTGCAAAGGTTTAGTGGAGGAGAGTGGAAGCCCCAGAAGGAGTGTGTTGCAGTAGTCAATCTTGGCAAAGAGCGTGGCTTGGAGGACAGTCCTGAAGTCATGGAAAAACAGGAGGGGTTTGAGCCTTTTTAGGACTTGCCGTTTGTAGAAGCCTTCCTTTGTCATGTTGTTAATGTATTTCTTTAAATTTAAGCGATTGTCAAGGATTACTCCGAGGTCTCTAGCATGCGAGATTTGGGCTGTATGAGGGGGCTGAAGCGAGGAGTTGGAATGGTCGGTTGAAATGATGAGCAGTTCGGTCTTGGACGTATTTAGGACTAGATTCAAATTGTTGAGGAGTTGGTTAATGGAGTGAAGGCAATTTTCCCAGTATAGGAGAGTCTTTGAGAGTGACTCTTTTATGGGGATTAAAATCTGAACATAGTCTGCGTAGAGATAATGTGTTAATCTTAGGTTGGTAAGCAGTTGACAGAGGGGGAGGAGGTAGATGTTAAATAGGGTGGGGGATAAGGAAGATCCTTGAGGAACTCCTACTGAAGATTTAATACTGGATGATTCTTTGCTGTTAATTTTGACTTTGTAGATGATGTGTTTAAGTTTGTCAAACACTATCCCTAACAAATCCATGTCAACATTGTACTTTATACTATCATGACTATTCACTATAGGAACTCCCAGCTAAATCCAAGCCTCCATTGCCTTTTGTTGTTCATCCTTCAGTTCATAAAATTTTTAAAATATTTTTTATGCAATTTAAAATGACTAAGCTTAGTGCTTGCTCGATTGTCCTCCAACTTTAATTGTCGGGACAGCGTTTCGGGATTTGATAAATTAATTGATTGAAAAATACATTTTGATCAGGGATGCAAACATCTATAGACACCTAAAATAGAAATGTTCTTTGTTTAAAGCAGTTTGATTGGATGGAATATTGTGTGTTCTCATTTAAAAAAAAAAAAAAAAAAGCCACCTTTTTGCAGTGAAACTTATGAAAAAAAAAAGGTTTGGTAAGCATTAAAATGCAAGGCAAAGATGTTTCAGCAGTTAATAGCAATTCTTTTTGCAAAGGGGCATAACCTGCCTGGGTACAGCTGCATGTCATCACAGGCCTTCTCTCTTCATGCCAGAGGACAAAAAAAATGCAGGCACACCAAAAGAAAAATATAGGAATAGATTTTAAAACGAGCAATTTCTTAATTGATTATTCCTATATCCCTTACTAGTCTAAATTGTACATATGTTATACTAGTCTAAATTGTACATATGTTATACAATTGTACAGTGGGTTAAATTGGCACAAATACCACCAATATATGATTTACTGTTCCTAAAGCATTCACTAACTCCAAATACATACAAATATATTCACAAGCACTAACTAAAATACACACCTGCACTCATACATTACCTTTCACACAATACAAATTATTTTTGTAAACTGTTGTGTTGTTTCCTGGGTCTGATGGAAAATACTCAACTAGACCCTTGTTTCGCCGGTGAAGGCTTCCTCAGGGGGCAACCCTAGCACAGAACACAGTAAAAATCTGAAGCAAAATGAATAAAAATGTGTGAGTGACCTTGTAAAAAGACATTTTCTCCAATGAGGCTAATCTGGTGGACCTACTGATGTGCATGATCCCTTTTTCATCCAGGTCACATGTGATTCAGGATATCATTTTGAAGCAGTGGTACATTTTGTCATTACATCGGGTCTTTCATAATAGACTCATTTTTGCCCGCACCAGGGGTTGCAATTTACGCGACTTCCTGGTCAATCCTTTAGTAATAATACAATTTTATGTTTGTAAAACGTGTATTTGTACAACTCGATGTATATTTATCTAGTAAGGGATATAGGAATAATCAATTAAGAAACTGCTCATTTGTTTTAAATTTTCAGTTTACTAATAAAGCATTATTTTAATTTCTAACATTAGTGCTTTTTTCCACTTGGGATTTTTTTTGCTATAATATTTTTGAGCACTTTATATAGCACATAGCCCAATTTCTGTTTTTATATATTTGTTCTTTTTTATATAGATAGATATTTTACAGGTGCTTTAGATCCCAGTACAGATGTGTGTCTGCAGCACACACGTTTGTTAACTGTGTTTTGAAATGACACTTTTTTTTTGGCAGCACCTCTGCCTACAGGCTTACTTTAGAGTGCATCCTTCTCCTTTTCAGGCCAGTGTTTTTTTTCTAGTAAATACACATTTCTTTTGATAATTCATTTCCTAACTCTTCCATTTTTCTCTTCCGCCTTCCAGGGCATTTCTGGGGCCGAAGGACATCTTTCCTTATTTGGAAAATAAAGATAAATATGGGAAGCCGAACAAGAGGAAGGGCTTTAACGAGGGGCTGTGGGAAATTGATAACAATCCGAAAGTGAAGTTCTCCAGCCAGCAGCAGGTATGTAAGTGATGTGCTCACGGGGGGGAGCTGTGGGAGAAGCTGAAGGTGTGCTTACTGCCAGTGCTGGTGGTTACACCGGGACCACACAACTGATAACCATTTTATGGGTTCAGGAGGTGTCGTAGGTTTGACGCGTGTCATTAATAGCTTGATTGGGGGGGGGGGGGGGGGGGAGAGGCTTCATCGGAGGTGAAGGAGGAGCAGGGCAGATGAATAGTTTTGTCTCCCTCCAGGATGTTCTTAGAGGGGAGGGAAATCTCGCTGACCTTGCACTGTAAATTCAGCTCCAGTTTATTGGCCAGCACTTGATTTTTGCAGCAGTGCTCGAATCTGTCACAGTGGGAAGTGGCGTTGCCATGGACACCGGCAGAGGAAAGTGAAGCATTGTGCATGGAGGATTCTCTGTGTCTGAGAATTTTTTTTTTTTTTTTTTTGTGAAAGGAACAGCCTGATATAGCTTGCCTGGGAAGAGGCTGGGAATAACAAAAGAAACCCGGTGAGGTGAAATCTATTTCAAAGTCTGTCTTCAGCACAGTGGCCTTGTAGAGCTTGTACAAAAATAACGCAGGGGAGGCTCTGTGCCTTCAGTTGGGCGTGTTAAGGGGGCGACCATTGAGAAATGTCGAGGTCTGGTGCCAGTGCTTTAATTAAAGGGGTTTTATTTTTGGATGCATTTGCGCTGTTCGTCGTTGGGGTACTCCGTGCAAAGTTCCTCTGTTTTTCATCTTCATCTGTGAGGGACTTGCTCGTTAAACCTAAACAATGTAGATGTCTATGTATATATAGAAACTATTAACATAGGTATATAGAAATTGGGGGGGGGGGGGGTTTGTGTATGTGAGGAGAGTGCATTTTCAAATCCCAGATTAAAAAAATGCACTCACATCACATGCACCTGCACCCCAAACTCTATAATTTGATAGTTTCTACACACACACAATTATATATCTGTTTGGATTTACCATGCAGTTCCCATACAGATAAGAATGGGAATCTGGAAACTCTGCCCAGACTACCCCACAAGTCAGCTGATGCTTGAAGATGGCCCCAAAGCATCCAAAAATAAAATCTCTTCAGTTATTAGGACACTGGCAGCAGACCTCCAGATTTTCCAGTGGCCACCCTAGCATGCCCAACTATATGTAAAATTGGGGATTCCAAAATGCACTCACCTAAGACAAATGCATTTTCTGGGCTGACAGGACAGTCTGGAGAGGAGGAGGCACTGAGGTCTAGAAAGAAGTGGGCTAAGAGATAAAAGAAGAGTGCCAGAGGGTGAGAGAGGAGAAAATGGAGGGGAGAGATGAGAAAATAATGGGAGAGGAAAGAAAGAGGGCTGCAGGTGGGACTAGAGAAGGAGAGAGGGCTACACCAGGAAGAATGTGTGAGGGCTGTGCTGGGATGAGAGAAGGAGGGGGTTCACTCACCATGCATTACTGCCATCCCCTTTACCACCCTGAAACAAATTATTGAATGGGGATGAGGGGAGTGTGCAGAAGATAAGAATACATAGCAAGTGAATTTTGTCCCTAGAGAACAAGTTCGTGAGAAATTTTAGAATCCCTGTAAATTTGTAATGTCTCCTCCCATTTGAGAGAGGTATAATTTGAAAAGAAAACTTTGTTCAGTGGAGAGTGTTTCAGAAGTTAGCATAATATAAAAGCATCTAAATTAGATAGAAACTGCAGGTAAAGTACATTTTTATCATTTATCCTTCCTTCCCCATCTTCCAGTTAGTAAAACTTTGCAGTGACACCACAGGATATCCTATTGGTCTATGCCAGTCTATGATACTTGTGACAGTACTGTCAGCAGGGGGGCAGTCTAGGCAGTTGTCAAGGGCCAACAACCCTGGAAACTGGAAGTATCTCCGGCATCTGCATCTTTATTTAGGGCCGATCAATCATCCTGACGGGACACCTTTCCCTAGGCCGGATTTGCCGGACACAACAGAGGGGGCCGTCCCTCTCCTCCCATCTGTGACTTTAGATAATATAGTGAGTGACGGCAGATAAAGATCAAAATGGTCTGTCTAGTCTGCCCAGTAATTTATTTATTTTTCTATTTTGTTAGGGTGGTAGGAACTGCCGCTCCATGTGGGCCACCACCAAGCCGAAATGTAAGCTATAGATGTAATGGGATAATTTTTCTATTGCTTCATTTCCTTTCTCTAGCTAGCAGGGTTCTTCTGTGTCTGTCCCTCACCCTTTTGAATTCTATTACCGTTCTTATCTTCACCACCTGGTCCGGGAGGGTGTTTCATGAATCCACCTCCCTTTCCAAGAAGAATTATTTCCTGACATTGTTCCTGAGTCCTCTACCTTGAAGTTTCATATTGTGACACCCCCCCCCCCCCCATTTTACAGCTTCCTTTCTATCGGAAAAGATTTGATATGTTGAGATTAATTCCTTTCAGGTAGTTGAAAATCTGTAAAGAGTGTAAATTTGCCACTGATTGCTAGGATAAACTAGTGGGGTCCAGTGTGTCCAATGTAATTGGTTATGCTTGCTTTTAAGGCTGGAACTCCTGGAGAAAATGAAATATTGTTAAGCTCAGGGATGTGAGATGGTTGGGGGAGAAAAATTTGAAACTTATTACATCTATGCTGTGCTATCATTAGTGTGTGGTTTTTTTTTTGTGTTTTGGGGTTTTTTTTGGGCAGGGGCATGTTTCCGTGATTGGTCCAGTGTGCAGTGCTGTCATGCAAAATCTTTACTTTGCTCTTCCTTGCCTTATTTATTTTAAAAAATTATATAGAAACATAGAAAATGACGGCAGAAAAAGACCAATCGTCCCATCTAGTCTGCTCAGCAAGCTTCCACACTTATTTTCCCATACTTATCTGTTTCATCAATCTTGTTGGTAACTGTTTGATTCAAATTTCCTGCCATCCCCTTTCATTGATGCAGAAAGCAATGTTGGAGTTGCATCAAAAGTGAGCATAAGGCTTATGGTTAAGGGTAGTAATCGCCGCATCCAGCAAGTTATCCCAATGCTTGTTTGCCCAGACTGCACAGATGATGCTTTGTTGGATGTTGTCTGAATGTAAATCCTTTTTTCCTCATTTCCCCCTACCGTTGAAGCAGAGAGCAACGCTGTATATGCTTTCAGAGTGATGTATTAGGCTTAATTGGTTTAGGGTAGTAACTGCCGTGATAAGAAAAGCTACCCCCATGCTTATTTGTTTTCCCAGATTATGACGTTCAGTCCTTTTTGGTTGTTGTCTGAATGCGAATCCTCTTTTCCACATTTCCCCCTGCCGTAGAAGCAGAGAGCAATTTTTGGGTTGCTTTAACCGTGCAAAGGCTTTTTGAGTAAGGGTAGTAATCACAAGGTAGCAGCCAACATTCCAGCAAGCCGCCCCCATGACTCTACTCTTCATTCCCATCCTCTAGCCTTTATGGATCCACAGTGTTTATCCCACACCCCTTTGAAATCCTTCACAGTTTGTCTTCACCACTTCCTCCGGAAGGGCATTCCAGGCATCCACCACCCTTTCCGTGAAGAAATACTTCCTGACATACCGCATAACCAGTAAAATTTACAATAGAAGCGGTTTACAGAATTAACATACATAATATAATGCAACATAAAAACCATAAGAACATAAGATCTGCCATACTGGACCAGACCAAGGGTCCATCAAGCCCAGTATCCTGTCTCCAACAGTGGGCAATCCAAGTCACAAGAACCTGGCAGGATTCCAAGGGGTAGATAGATTCCAAGCTGCTTATTCCAAGAATAAGCAGAGAATTTCTGCAACTCTACCTTAATTGTTAATGGACTTTTCCTCCACGAACTTGTCCAAACCTTTTTTTAAACATAGATAGGAGCAACCATACTAACCAGATACCAAACAATATAGCATTACATATACAGACTATCCGCTGCCACTGCCACACCTCCCGAGATCTCACCACTCCCCAAATCATAATCCCAATTCTCCACAATTTACTTCTGTTCCTCTGTTTGTGAAATGATTGTGGCCTTCCCAATTGGGATTAGAAATGGTACACTTGTTCTCAGCTCATGCCTTCGATGAGAACCCCAAATGGGTCTGGTATTCAGGGAAACAAAAAACATTCACATGAACCTAATTATTATATCAAAAGCATATAATTATTGTTTTGTGAATATTCAGTGTTGATATTCTGAAACCTACCCCGCTTTGAGGGGGAAGGAATCACTCCTGAAACTTACAGATTCTCTCTTTCTGCCTCTCTCCCTCTCCACAGTCTGTGGCTAGGACTTTGGTGGCAGTTAATGGGGCTCACAGACTGGCAGGGTCTGAATGAAGAGGTCTATGATTGATTTGCAGATGTTCCCTATACAGGAAACAAATTGGTCAGAGACACTCAAGGAGATTGTAGCTCAGAATAAGGAGCATCAAGTCACTATTCAGTCTTTGCTGACCAGAAGAGGGGACCAGCCTCCACCCTCCAGATGTCAGTACCTCTTACAGAGAGCTCTTTTTTTTTTTTTTGAGATGCCCCTTCCACTCTTATCAACATCATCAGGCTGCTCCTATTCTACAACAGCAGAAGCTTCCTGCCAGGTGGCTTCAGAGGGAAAGATGTTGAGCAAAAGTCCCTCAGCAGCCACAGGTGAAGTCTGGACCTAATGTTTCTTGGATCTGAAGCTCAACTCCCTGCCACCAATTGTGGTGTGTGGCTAGGTTACATTTCTGTCACTTTTCTTCGATCCACTGCTTTTCAGTCTTCAATTCAGACCTATAGGAGTCTGCTCAACTTTGGCTGGAAGTGGTCTCGCTCCCCAAGAAAACGGGGATGGCTGAGGGGAGATTTGAGACCTGTTTTGGTTTTACAAAGATTGAACAATCTGTTAGTGTGGGAGAAATTCTAGATGAATTCTCCCCATGCAATCCTCCTGTTCATTCAGCTTGGAGATTGGACGTGCGCCTTGGACCTTAAGGACACTTATGCTCAAATACCCATTACACAGGAAATTCTTCAGATTTGTGATGGAGGAGGTACATTGCCTTTGGCTGTCTGTGATCTAGCAGTGGTAGCAATGTAGCTCCGTTAGCAGGGTGTTTGTTGTCCCCTATTTAAAAGATTGGTTGGTGATGACCCATCCCAGTCAGGGGTTTTGGAGTCCCTTGAGAAGGCTGTTTGACTCGTCTAATTGCACAGCCTTCCAGTTTCTAATTAACTTTGTCAAATCAAGCCTTAGCCCTTTCCAGAGGATTCAGTTCATAGGAGCATGAGAGAGATTCTGAATGGGAGCTAGCATTCTTCCCAGGAAAAAGGGCCATGGTGCTAAATGACCTAGTGAAGACCCTCCTGCAGTGGGACTAATCTCTAGCAAGAACAATGGATCATCTTTGGTCACATGGCAGCTCCAGTACATGCAGTCCCCATGACTTGGTTGAACATGACAGGTCTATATATAGTAGGGTCTCCATCACGGGAGATCAGTTAAGACAGCTTTTATACCATCACATATCAGTGACAGTCAAAATGAAAGCATCCCTGCAGTGGTGGTTGAAACTGTCTGAATGTGAACTTCCTCTCGGGCTATATCTCTTCTGCGGACGACTCCACCAGGGGCTGGAGAGCTGATACCTATTTTGCTCAAATTCAGAGGGGCATGATCCTTAGAGAGTTAACTTCAGATTAACCTGCTAGAATTGGGTGCCATCTGCTATCCACTATAATCTCTCTTCCACCACTTGTTGAGAAACAGAATCTTGATCCAGACGGACAGTCTGGTGGCTATGATCTGCATAACAAAACAAGGGCACAAGCTCATTTGCTCTTTGCCAGGAGTCTATCTTGATCCAGGCATAGGCTCTTGGTCACAGAGCTCACCTTAAGTAACCTACTTTCCAGGAGCCCTAAGCACACTGGCAGACATTCTCAGCAGAGTCCTTCTTCTGCACAGGTACTCCTTGGATCAGTAAGAGGCGGGCAGATTATTTCTGAAACTGACAATTGACTTGTTTCAGAAAGGAACAGGAAAGTTAAAAAGTTCTGCTCCAAGCTTCCAGGCAGATACAGTTCAGTTCTTGATGCTTGCTAAAGTTGGGACATGTCTTCTATATACAAATCCTCCAATTCCATTAATTGCAAGGACAGTCCAGCAGGTATTTTGGAATCATGTGAGATTTCTCCTCATTGCTTTCACATGGCTAGGGAAGATGTTGGTTCCCATACCTCATCCAGTTATCCGTACAGCCTCCACCTCCATTCATATTAGGAATTTTTCCATTCCTTGTCATGCAGGAGGAAGGCAGACTCTACCGTCCAAATCTGTCATCTCTGGCATTCACGGCATGTATGTTGAATGCACAATAGTTTCTTCTCTGCTGTTTCCGAAGGATTTGGAATTTGTTTTGATTTCAGCCAGGAAGTCTTCAACTAGAAGGTCCCTATAGCTTCAAATTGAAAAACTTATCATTGTGGTGGCAGTCCTGCTTTCTGACCTCTTTACCTGTAGCCCAAAGTATTTGCTCCAATATTTGTTTTGCCGATCTTCTTCAGGTATTAGCACATGGTCAAAGAAAGTGCACCTCTGTACTATTGTGGCATACCATAAACAAGTGGAAAGGCGTGCCAATCTCCATTCATCCTTTGGTATCCAAATATATGAAGGGATTTGGTAATTCCAAGCCTCCTGTAAGTGCACTACCAATGTCTTAAGAGCTTAATGTTGACTTGGCCCAGCTCTTGAAATTTCAGTTTGAGCCTCTGGAGTCAGGTAATTTAAAGTTCCTTACATGAAAATTGATGTACTTAGTAGCTGTTGCATCTGTTTATAGGGTCAGTGAATTGCAAGTACTGGTTTCTTATTTGCCATACATTCAATTCTTCCACAACAGGGTGGTTCTGTGCACACATCCTAAGTTACTCCCAAAGGTGGTGTCTGCTTTTCACATTAACCAAATTATTGTGCTCCCTACTTTTTTTTCCCAAGACCACATACACATAAAGGTGAGAAGGCTCTCCAGTCTTTGGACTTTAAGAGAGCCTTGGTATACTACTTGAGAAGGATTCATCCTCACCATCAGACTTTTCAGTTGTTTGTATCTTTTGATCCCAATAAGACTGGGTGTGGCAGTAGCCAAGAGAACTTTGTCAAATTAGTTAGTGTACTGTATTGCACATGGTTATATACTAGCTAGCTTGCAGACTATAAATTCTGTCAAGACTCATGAAGTGAGAGACATGTTGGTTTCAGTGGCTTATCTCAATTGAAAAAAAACACAAAAGAGCATTTAATGGGTCCTATCTATCAAAATGAAACAGCAAAAGGCACCACTCTCAGGTAAATATCTATATGGAGGCTCCAAAAAAATGTAATAATCAATACTAAAAAATATTATGAAAGTAAGATGCCGCATCAGCAAGCCTGTCAACGTATCCAGCTATACAAGTTTGGATCGTCAGGTCTACTCTTTATTCGCGGCTCTTACTGGCTGAAAAAGCCTCTTATTAGTAACTATTAGAAACTATTGCTTTGAAATCACTCCGAGATAATACCAATTTGATTATAAAACCAGCAGATAAGGGTGGCAAAATTGTGCTCTTAGATCGTATACAATATTGTGCAGAGGTTCATAAACAAATCAACAATCAGTCCTTTTATCATCCATTGCAAGCTGATCCTACCATTGAGCTAACTAAAGAAATTGAAAAACTTGTTAAAACAGGCAGAGACACAGGTTTTTTGACTACTCTGAAGCGTCTTTTCTGGTTAAACAATATCCTAAGGTTCCTGTGTTTTATATTCTCCCAAAAATACATAAGAATATTACGCATCCTCCTGGAAGACCTATTGTTTCCAGCAGGGGTTCACTGCTGGAGCCTCTATCTAAGTTTGTGGATTATTTTCTGGCACCTTATGTATCACAACAAACATCTTATATTAGAGACTCTCAGGCAATGATCCAAATCATTGAAAGTTTTTCTGGTGATGTATCTAATTTGTTTATGGTGACGCTTGATATAGAGGCTCTTTATACAAACATTCCTCAAATAGAAGCCATTGACATAGCTACACAGTTTTTTGAGGCTCTCCCTCAACCACAGAGGATACCTACTCATTTTTTACAGTCTTTGCTTCACATTGCGCTATTTTTAGCCTTTGAGGGCATGTTTTTTTCAACAAATTTGTGGCACAGCTATGGCGGCCACCATGGCCCCCGATCTAGCTAATCTATATATGGCACATTTTGAAAATCATTATGTACATAATAACAATCCATTTGGACAATATATAGTCATGTGGAAAAGGATATGACAATATTTTTCTTCTATGGTCTGACACAATTGAAATGGTCAATGATTTCCTACAGTGGCTCAACAGTTGTAATGCTCATCTACATTTTACTACTGAGATTCAGAAGGAGAGAATTCATTTCCTGGATATTACTATTTTTAAGAATAATGTGACATTCAACACTACACTTTACCATAAGCCAGTTGCCAGTAACACTTTTTTACATTTTTCTAGCGCTCACCCATGAGTTTTGAAAGAAAATCTGCCAGTGAGCCAGTTTTTTCGAATTAGGCGGCTGTGCACTACGGAAGCAGAATTTAAGTTTCAGGCACATTCCTTAGGGTTTAGATTTCAAGCCAGAGGATATCCTACCACTTGTATAAAAAGAGCATACACAAGAGCTAAATTTGCTCATAGAGAGGGGCTCTTTCTACCACAGAGCACCACTGAGGAAGATATTTTGACGTGTATACTTCCTTTTTCATCAATGTCATCCAAAGTAAAGCAAATCATCAACAATCATTGGCATATTTTATAGCTTCATCCTGAGTTTCAACAAATTCCAAGGTTTTCTTATACCCATGGATCTAACCTGCGGGATCAATTAGTACATTCTGATTCCTCTATTCCAGCATATAATTCTACTATTGGATTTCATAAAGCCTGTGGTTCCTGTTCAATGTGTAACATCATGATAGAAGCATCAGCGATCTTTTTTTCAAGATTTAATTTCACTTTTGTGCTCAAGCAACACACTGACTGTTCGTCTGCAGGGGTTATCTATCTGATTCAGTGCCCTTGCAACCTGTGGTATATAGGGAAAACGAGCAGATCCCTCAAAACCCGTCTCATTGAACATAAGTCGTGCCTGAATAAATCACGGATTACAGCTCCTTTGGTTTCTCATTGTTTAGAATTTTCACATTCTTTTGATTCCTTACGAGCCTGTGTATTAGAACAACTGTCCCCTTCTTGGCGAGGAGGAGATTTAAATACAGGAAGAGCAACGCTGGATTCATCAGCTTAATACAGTTTATCCCTCAGGTCTCAACTCCGCTCTGGAATTACAAGTTTTTCTGCAGTGATCTTTTCTACTTTGGTTACTTTCTCTGGTTGTTTACTTTGTTGTTATGGCAACCTACATTTAGACGACATCACGCATGTTTTTCAGCAGGCTATTTAATTCTATCAACCTGTGGTTAGCGGTTTCTGTCCCTGTTTCTACAAACATTCGTTGTGAGACCTGGCGTCCAAAATAAGGAGGTTGGCTCCTCTACACTTTTGAAATAAGTACATTGGTATTCGTTTTGATTACCCGCCTGATAATTATTTATTTTTTTGCAGTGTCTTTTTGTAAAGGTTCACTAACCCCTGAAGAAGCTGCGCTGTTGCAGCGAAACACCGGCCACTGTCGGGTACAGTGACAGTGATAGTACAACCATCGGTATAAATCCACAAGCTGTGTGTATAAGTTTGGTACTCAATTTTTTGTCACTCATTCTTTATGGACGATATATGAACTGTTCAGACGGGACATAAGTCTACACTATACAGTCTCTATTGACGACATGTGAAAGAACTGGGCTATAAGCTTTTGTTTCATGTTACTAATAAGAGGCTTTTTCAGCCAGTAAGAGCCGCGAATAAAGAGTAGACCTGACGATCCAAACTTGTATAGCTGGATACGTTGACAGGCTTGCTGATGCGGCATCTTACTTTCATAATATTTTTTAGTATCTTATTATATTTTTTTGGAACCTTCATATAGATATTTACCTGAGAGTGGTGCCTTTTGCTGTTTCATTTATCTCAATTGAAGACATTTTAAAAGCTGCAACTTGGTTGTCTGCACACACCTTTACTTTTCACTATTGTCTGGTCAACATGTCGAGGTAACAGCAATTTTGGGCAAGCAGTTTTTTGCAGCCTGTTCACCCATTAGTGTACTCTTCACTGGTATGGTTGGGTTGCTTTTTCAGAATTGCTCTGCTTTCAGCTTGGGACTCTCCAGTTCATGCCTGCTTGTTGATGGAGAAAGTAAGTTTGCATACCTGTAAATAGTTATCCATGGACTACAGCAGATTGAATTTGCTCTGCTTATTGGCCACCCACCTCCCTGGAGAGTAGTCTACCTCACTAAAGCTTAAGCTCTGAAACAGACCAAGGGGCTCATGAGGCAGTGAGTATGGGAACTCCCATACATGCTCAGTAAAGTTTACTGAGCTCTGAGAAATAGGTCCGTTCAGTGCCACCAGATAAAATCACCCACGTGTCATGGCCAATTCATCCTCCAGACTGCAGAGAAACCTGTTAACAGGTAAGCAAACTTACTTTATTTAAGAATTTAAAAATAAATTGAACAATTGAATGCAATTTCCATTATAAATACAGGAGAGAATGCTGTTAGAATGATGTGGAAGGAGGGGATTCATGTGATTTCTCAGTAAACGAAGGAGCTTTAGCACAGTACTCTTGCAGGTAATCCCTGAAATTTAATTTTTAATTGTTCCAAACTGACCTCTAAAAATATATGAAGGACAGTTCAAATATTTCTATACTGGCAATGTGATCTGTACAACATGGGAAGCTGTGTGGAAATCCAGTGGAAAGTCTGTGCCTAAGATCATGCACCCAGAGGAGAAAATGGCGGCCAAGGATCTTGAGGTTTCAAACCCATCTTTTCCTCCAGGTATGATAGCCACAATAAGATATGCTTATCAACTTTCAATTAATATGCATAGCAGCTTGGGTGTTAGACTTGAAAAAGTTATAAAGTAGCTCAACTTTTATCCACAGTTAAAAGGTTATAACTGAAAAGCAGGACGATCTAGAAAACAGAAGCCAATATAATAATAATTGCGAGAACGGTCTCTTTAAGAAGATGGATGGATTGAGATTGATGGAGTGTTTTTTTCTGGGTGGCTACCATGTGTTCTGAACATCACCGCATCTATTGCCAAGATAAAAATGGAACACGCAGTCCTCGGATCAAAGCGGCATGGAGGAATTCAATCTTTGAGAAATGCTGATGATTGACCAGTATGCCTCAGATATCAAAAAGGTTTAGCAGTTCTATTTCATGATTCCAAACAGCTGCAGTTCAGCTCCCAATGTTTTTGTGCTAAACTGGGACAGTGATCTACTTTTATGTACCTGTCAAGTCCTCTCATTGTCAGGACTAGGTCATTCAGGACAAGGCAAAATTGATTTTCATAATGTCAGTATGGCCATATCAGGTATGGCATCCCTTTGTCTCCCATCTGTCAGTTTAGCCTCCTTTTTTGCTGGGGAAACTCTCTGACTCTCATCACACATGAAGTCTGCAAAATGTACCATCTGAGTCTGCCATCATTGGCTTTTTCATGACATAGATGCCCAACACACAGGAGGTGGAGGATGTGCTGATTTCAGCTTGAAATCCTTCTGCCAGAAGATCCTACAGCTTCAGGCAGAAGAAGTTTTCCGTTTTGGTGTGAGACCACTCGGATGGATCTTTCTCCTGTGGTCTGAGGGACGAGCTTCAGCAGTTGCTATTCTCGTCTTCAATCCTAAACACTTCTTCAGTTAAAGTTCATGTAAGTGTCACTGTAGTGTATCACCAGCAGGTGGAAAGAGCTCCAGTCTCCCTTCTCCTATATTAAAGATCAAGAGTGATTTGTAACATTCCAAGTCTCTGAGCAATAAACCTCCAGTGCTTTGGGATCTCTGTGGTCCTTGCTCGACTCATGAAACCTTTTGAACCTCTTGAGTTGATGGACTTGAAGTTTCTTACCTGGAAAGTGTTGTTTCCTGTTGGCATCCCTTCAGCATGAAGGTCCTGGTCTCCTTTTCACCATACCTGAAGTTTTCAAAACAGGATGGTTCTATGCATTTGCCCTAAGTTCCTTCCAAAAGTAGTACCTGCGTTTCACATCAATCAAACTATCGTGCTGCCTGTTTTGTTTCTAAGACCACCTGCACACCGAGGAGAAAGGACTCTTCACTCCATGGACTCCAAGAGAGCCTTAACATATTACTTCAGAAGGACACAACCCTGCTGTCAAACTTTTCAGCTGTTTTTTTCCTCTGAAACCAATAGATTGGGTCAACAGTTGCTAAAAGAACTCTTAATTGGCCAGCAAGCTGCATCGTGCACTGTAACACACTGGCAGATTTACAGATTAAAGACTGTCAAGGCTTATCAGGTGAGAGCCATGGTGATTTCATTGGCTCATATATGGGCCACTTCCATTGAAATTATTTGGAAAACTGCCATTTGGTTGTCAATTCACACTTTCACATCCTACTACTGTCTCGACAACACGTCTCAAAGAGACAGTAACTTTGCACAAGCAGTTTTGTGCAACCTGTTTACCCAGTAGGCCACTTTCCACAGGTGGGTCTGGATTGCTGCTTATGTCAGTAGGTGCTCCACACTGCAACCCTCACCTTGGGATTCCCCATGCGTTACGGCTAATTTATGCCAGCTTGTGGATGAAAAAAATAAGTTTATTTTACCTGGAAATTAGGTTCTCCATAAGCAGGATGATTTAGCCATTGTTAGTGTCCGTCTCCCTGGAAATTGATTATGTTGCTATAAGCTTGAGCTCTGGAAGAGGCTCTGCGCATATGTGAGGACTCCCATGCATGCTGAGTAAAGGGTGTGGGGTGTTTTATTTTTTTTCTAAGTTCTAAGAGTTGGGTTTGTACTGGCATCATGAAATCCTGCTGCCTTCATAGAACGCTGTTCACAGTTAAGCAAATTTAATATCTCTGCGGCTGCTTCTTCCCGTGGCACTTCCCAAAAGGAAAGCATGTTCATATTTCCCCTTTGAGAAATGGTGTAAAACAGATGGATTTTGTAACAATGTGGGCACTTCTGAAAACTGCCGACATTAGTGCATTATGTAATGGCAGAGCACTCTTCATATCCTGATCCTGAAAGTGGACTGTGATAAAGAGTAGTTTCAGACCAGATATCACCATTTAAAAAAATATATTTTAATGTTTTGTTGGTGAAAGATGAGCTATCCTTATGGCTTAGAAACACAGGAAAAAAAAATAGTTCAGTAGTGGATCTGCAAGAACCTTGCAATTCCTTTGGCTCTGGTGTAGGAGGTGCAGGTGTGATTTCTCTTCCTGGAGTTAATAGGGTTTACACTATAGTGGAGGTGATACAGATAAGTCATCAGAGAAAGGAAGGCCTTCTCTGGCATGGGTGCCTTTTCCTGGCTTTGGAGGAACTCACAGTGGTTCAGCCTCTGAAAAGGCTTCTCTTAGCTTGTTTCCAGTAGGTTACCTTGTGAGATTATCTGGGAAGACACGGGTAGAACAGGGTTTAAAAAAAAAAGACTTTTTTTTTTTTTTTATGATGGCAAGTGGAAATTTTTGTGTTTAGTCATCTGCCTCTTCTAGAGAGTAATTGAAATTGTTTTTGTGGGGATTTTTGTTAGCTCTTACATAGTTCCTTCCATTTAATCTCATGGCTGACAAAAGCTTGTTTGGTGACTGGTGAAATGCGAGTAATTCTGCTTTTTTTTTCTTTATGCTTTTCAGCACACCATGTGTGAGTAAAATTATGCAAACTTGTTAATAAAAGGCCTTCAAATTTTGAGGATCCAGCTTTGATACCAGATGGGAATGAGCTCACTCTCATTCAATATCTCTGTGTAATACATGTAGTGCAAATCATCTTAACTTAATTTTCTTTTTTTCTTCTTTTAAGGCCCCTCCTGTAGTCGGTGGTCCAGTTGGGAAAGAGACAGCTGAAGAAAGCAGTCAGGAGACCATCGCGGAAATCGATGACAAAATGGTAGCCAAACGGAGGAAGTCCGGCGCTCCTAAAGTAAGTGCCGCCCCCCTGCTACTGTCTTGAAACCAGATGACCTTGTGTCACACCCAGCATTTATCTAACCTGTGGCTATCAGATTTGCAAGGGCAAGAACATTATCCAGTATCCAAGAGCACCCTGAATGAGGTTTCTTCTTTATGCATCGTTTCATGTGTGCCTGTGCACGGACATACTTGGGATCTCTTGGAGCACAGCTCTGCTGCCACCACCTGCTTTGAGGCACAGAGAGAGACAAAAAATGAAATCTCACTACTGCTGCATCTAGCAGCCACCAACCAGAGGTCTAGTCATTTCTTGGCACTTAAGCTAAAAAAAAAAGTTTTTCAGTCACTGCTGCATATATATCTGTACTAACATCAGTGAATTTGTGATGTTGGAAGAAACTAATTTTACCCTGTCTTAGTTTTTCTTTGAAGTAAAATGAAATGGGTCAGATCCGTGCCATGATGCATGAGCAACGTGTTCATCTGCTTATCTCCTGTCCGAGTTACTCTTTTAGAAAGAAATTGTGGATCATACACTCAAGTGCATTTGTGGAAGGGTGGAATAGGCGATGAGAAGTAATATTTCTTTCAAATAACCTTTGCAGCTTGGATATTTAATTATTGGAGGGAAGATAGGACAAGCGTTTGCTGTAATGTGGGTGGGTTGTTTTTTTTTCTACACTGCAATGCCCTGGAAGAGGAAGTGTTCCCTACAGCAGCAGACTTACCTTAAAAGTTGTATGTGCACTAGAAATGTGCAGCATTTTTATTTTGTTTCCTCTTTCGTGCACATTAATTTTGAGTTACATGGTGGTGCAGTGGCTGGGACACCCTTGGCAGTATCCCCAGCCAGCACAAGGAGTGGTAGCCAGGCTCGAGCATCAAGCCTTGATCTCACAGCACTGCTGTTGAGCTATGATGGTGGTCCTGTCCAGGGGGGGCTTGAAGCAGTACAGTGTTTGTTCAGGTGGGGGTGTTTTGTGATACCATCTGTTCTTGTAGGCATCCCTGTGCAGTGTTGCCTGAGATGCCAATGTACAAGAAGGCCGTGTGTCATCATTGCATTGAGTCAGTGTAATGGTCTTTGGAGTAGGAAAGGGGAAGAGATTGCAACCTCTCAAATAGGCCAATTTAGTGAACATTGTCTGAGAACAGGTGCTCCGTGTTGAGCACCCGCTCTCCCGGCACGCACCCAGCCACCTCTCCTGGGCTCATATATTTTAATGAGGGATCGCGCTAAAAGGAGGCGCTAGGGACGATTATGCACCCCTAACACCTCCTTAGCCCAAGAGAGGTGGCTCTGTCAGCGGGTTCAGGAAACCGATGCTCAATTTTATGAGCATTGGTTTTCCGAACCCGCTGACAGCAATGTTAGGAAAACAGACGCCGGAAAAATTGAGCGTCTGTTCTTCTAACTGGACCAGTCAGCACTTTTTTTTTTTTTTTTACATTTTTGGATATTAAGTCGGAGGGTGTACAGAAAAGCAGTATTTTCTGCTTTTCTGTACATTTTTCCAGGCTGCTCATAAAGGGCAGGCATTAATTTACGAGCGTAATATGTGCAGATTGGCCGCACATTTTACTTACAGAATGTCGGATGAATAACTAATAGGCTCATAAGCATGCATCAACAGGCAGTATTGTCAGTGACTGCATAAACTGGTCAGAAGGTGTGCATATGTGGGGATATTGTTCCCTATAAGGTGCATGCATGCACAGCTTACAGACCTGAAGTACACAGCCTTCCTTTCCCCTTGCATTTGCATGAGGTCCCTACCTGCAAAAGAGAAGACGAGGAGGAGCTGATGCTGCAAAGAAACTGAACTCAGCAGCCTGATAGAGAGGGGAGAAGACCAGCCAAGGGCCAGAGAGGAGAAGGGAAGAGACTAGTGGCTCCCAATGCCAAGAAATGCAGAATCATGCATCTGGGGTGTGGTAATCCGAAAGAACTATATGTGTTGGGGAGTGAAGGACTGATGTGCACAGAGCAGGAGAGAGACCTTGGGGTGATAGTGTCTAAAGACCTGAAGTCGACGAAGCAGTGTGACAAGGCAATAGCCAAAGCCAGAAGAATGCTGGGCTGCATAGAGAGAGGAATATCAAGTAAGAAAAGGGAAGCGATAATCCCCTTGTACAGGTCCTTGGTGAGGCCTCACCTGGAGTACTGTGTTCAGTTCTGGAGACCGTATCTCAAAGGAGACAGAGACAGGATGGAGGTGGTTCAGAGAAGGGTGACCAAAATGGTGGGTGGTCTCCATCAAATGACTTATGAGGAGTGGTTGAATAACCTGAATATATATACCCTGGAGAAGAGGAGCAGGGGTGATATGATACAGACCTTCAGATACTTGAAAGGTTTTAATGATCCATGGTCATCAAACCTTTTCCATTGGAAACAATATAGTAGAACTAGGGGTCATGATTTGAAACTCCAGGGAGGAAGACTTAGAACCAATGTCAGGAAATTTTTCTTCACTGAGAAGGGTGGTGGATGCCTGGAATGCCCTTCCGGAGGAAGTGGTAAAGACTAAACCTGTGAAGGATTTCAAAGGGGCATGGGATATAAACACTGTGGATCCCTAAAAGGCTAGAGGATGGGAATAAATAAATTTAACCGGCATGGAGCGGCAGTTACTAACCTTAAGAGAAACAGGGGGGAACCTGCACGGAGTGGCAGTTATTACCTTGGGAAGCTTGCTGGGCAGACTAGATGGACCATTTTGGTCTTTTTCTGCCGTCATTACTATGTTACTGCAGATGGATTAACCTCTACAGAATAGGAGGAGATGAGGCACACTGCAGAGAAAGACAGGACTGTTCTCACAGGACAAGCAGGATGGTAGTCCTCACATATGGGTGACATCATCAGGATGGAGCCCAATCACGGAACACTTTTGTCAAAGTTTCTAGAACTTTGACTGGTACCACTGAGCATGCCCAGCATGGTCCCAAGCCTGCATCCAGCAGGGTTCTCCCTTCAGTCTCTTTTTTTCCATGCAGCTTTTGCCACGTGGACTTAAGATCTCTCTCACAAGTTCCTGACAGGAGTTTTTTTCCTCAGGAATTTCTTTGCAAATTGGGGTCGCCCTTCTCCACCATCAGTAGCCGTGTCCGTACAGTAGGTTTACCCCATTTTTCGGTTGGCTTCCATTGGGGGCCGGTATAGGCCTCACAGGCACCGACCACGACAGGCCTAAATATTCGACAGCAGCGATGGCGACCGGTTTTCGTTGGTGCCCTGATTGTCCTAGGACAGTGTCTATCACAAATCCTCACCAGGTCTATGTACTCCGTCTGGGACCAACATATGACGTGGACTCGTGTACCAACTGCGCCGAAATGACCCCGAAGGGCCACCGGCATCGGCTGGAAAAAATGGCTTTGTTCCACACAAAGCAGCGCCCGCCATCCCAGGCCTCTGCATCATTGGTGCCGTTGCCGGCGAAGTCACGCCATTGGTTGGATACCAATGACTCGCGGTTGACATCGAATTCTACTGCGTCACCGTCCTCTGTGCCGGACACAGGTAAGGCCGAGCACAGAGAGAAGCATAGACATAGGCATCCCAAGTCCATGTCGTCGGCACCAGATGCACCGGTGGCTTCAAATTCCAAGTCTATCGAGCCACCGAAGAAGAATGCATGGAGGCGTTCCCCCGCCTTCCGTGGGCGCGGCAGCCAAGACTCCACTGGGACTGGTGGACCCTCCGGCGATGCCCTCCATGCCTCCTACTCTGGACCTGGTGTTAGCCGCACCAGTGTTACGTGAGGAATTGCACCGGATGGTGCAAGAGGCGGTGGTACAAGCCATCCAGGGCCTTCCGAAGCTATCGACGCCGATACCAGTTCCCGTGTAGGCTCCAGAACCATTGCCACCAATGCTTGTTCCGCTCCTCGACAGGCTGGACATCCTCAAAGGTGGTCTGCCATTGGGAACCGGGGAAAGTACCGATACTGCTCGTCCCTCGACGCCCATTCATCTCTCCTCAGATGAGGAAAGTTCATCAATGCCAGAACCTGTTCCAGGGCCTTCTGGTACGTTTCCACCGAGGTCACCGATGCCTTCGGTGCCCCTTCGTCCTTCATCGATGCCGGACCCGACGCCGTCGATGCCAGCACCGATACCCTCAGTGCCCAGACCTCCGGCCAGAGAAGGTTCTTTTCTACCATCTGACCCACCATTGGTGCTGGGATCAGCCTTACCATCCGTGGACCGATGACTCCTCCGATTCCCAAGACACTGGTGATTTTCCATCTGAGCCTTCACCACCTGAAGAGAGACGCAAGTCTCCACCTGAGGACCTCTCCTTCATTAATTTTATTAAGGAAATGTCGGAGACTATACCTCTTGCCCTTCAAACTGAAGAAGACTCTAGGCACAAAATGCTGGAAGTACTTCAATTTGTAGATGCACCAAAAGAAATAATGTCCATCCCGGTTCATGATGTTCTGCTTGATCTTCTGCAGCGCAACTGGGAGCATCCGGGTACGGTCCCTCCGGTCAACCGCAAGACTGATGCTACCTATTTAGCCCAGTCTGTGCCTGGTTTCCAAAAAACGCAATTAGCTCATCATTCAGTGGTGGTAGTCTGCCCAGAAGAAGGCCAAGAGACCAATGCCTATTCTTCGGCACCTCCAGGGAAGGAGCAAAACTTCCTTGATGCTTTTGGGAGTAGAGTTTTCTACGGCTCAATGCTCATCTCTCGTATTGTGGAATATCAGTTGTATATGACCCAATACAATAGAAATTTATTCAAGCAGGTTACAGGAATTTTCTGAGTCTCTCCTGGATCAGTTTCAAGATCAACTGAACTCCATTGTCAAAGGCTTCGATGCAGGTAAGCATGAAGTCAGGTCAGCTTATGACATTTTTGATACGGCTTCCAGGTTGTCAGCAGCCGGAATAAGTGCAAGGAGGTGGGCCTGGCTGAAATCCTCGGATTTGCGCCCAGAGGTACAAGACCGCTTAGCAGACCTCCCCTGTACAGGGGACAATCTGTTTGGTGAGAAGATCCAAGAAACTGATGCACAACTCAAAGATCACAATGAGTAGCTGCGGCAGCTTTCCGCTGTACATGCTGATTTCTCTACCTCTTCTAAACGGCCGTTCCAAAGAGAAGCAAAGAGATCTACTTACAAAGCACGGAGATACTACCCTCCACCAGCTCGGTCTCATCCATCCAGGCCTTTTCAGAAGCCTCCACCTTGACAACCCAGGCCTCAGAAGGCACAGCCACCTGCGCAACCTGGTCCGGCCTCAGGGTTTTGACTCCTTGCTAGAGAGCGACTGTCATCTTCCCCCTCTACAATCCCTGCTGGTTGGCGGCTGGCTCTGCCACTTCACCACCATGTGCCTCAAGGTCACCACGGACTAGTGGGTCCAGTCGGTCGTAGCTCAAGGTTACCATCTAAACTTCATACCATCTGATTCTCCACCTCTGCCGGGGTGAACTTCCTCCGACCACTCTCAACTCCTGCAGGGTGAGATAGCTTCCCTCCTGCAGGCCAACGCCATAGAGCCAGTATCTCCTTTACAAAGGGGACAGGGCTTCTACTCCCGATACTTCTTAATACCAAAAAAGAGGGGGGCATTTGCCCCATATTAGACCTTTGTACTCTGAACAAACATCTACGAAAGGAGAAGTTCAGGATGGTAATCTTAGGCTCTTTACTCCCTCTTCTCCAACAGGGAAATTGGCTTTGCTCTCTAGATCTAAAAGACGTGTACATGCACATAGCATTTACTCCGGTTCCTCGTCGGAAACCAGCATTTCCAGTACCAAGTACTTCCGTTCGGCCTGGCATCGGCCCCTCGTGTCTTCACGAAATGCCTGGGAGTAGTAGCTGCATACTTAAGACGACTTGGCACTCACGTCTATCCTTATCTAGACGACTGTTTACTGAGTGCTCAGTCTCCGGAGGTGGTTCTTCACTCCCTCCATCTCACCGTGCGGCTCCTACTGTCCTTGGGATTTCTAATCAATTATCAGAAGTCCAATCTCATTCCGTCTCAATCCCTCTCCTTTATCGGAGCAGACCTCGACACTATCCAAGCGAAAGCTTTCCTTCCCAGGGATTGAACTCATACGCTGGCAGTGCTTGCGCACACTGAACAGTCTCACCAAACCACGAGTTCTCGTCATATCCTCGTCTTGTTGGGACATATGGCATCCTCGGTCCATGTTACCCCAATAGCTCGACTTGCCATGCGAGTAACACAATGGACATTAAAATCCCAGTGGTCCCAGGCCCACCATTCAATGTCCAACATTGTCCATGTCACCAGGCAGCTTCGTCTCTTACTAACTTGGTGGATCCAAGAGTCTCACCTGCTCAAGGGGCTACCGTTTCAGGCTCCAGAACCTCAGATGATTCTATTAACCGATGCTTCCACTCTAGGTTGGGGAGCACATGTCAACCACCTGCAAACTCAGGGAACCTGGTCTGCAGCAGAAGCGCAGCATCAGATAAACTTTCTGGAGCTCAGGGCGATCAGATATGCCCTTCTAGCCTTTAAGGATTGCTTATCCAACAAAACAATCCTAATCCAAACAGACAATCAAGTAGCGATGTGGTCCATCAACAAGCGGGGGGGGGGGGGGGGCCTGGTTCCTACCTCCTACCTCAGGAAGTAGTGCAAATTTGGGCTTTAATTCTCTCTCATTCCATGCTACTGAGAGCGACCTACCTGGCGGGCGTGGACAGTGTTCTAGCGGACAAACTCAGTGGGACATTTCAGCCCCATGAGTGGTCCCTAAACCCCGCGGTGGCGGATCAGATATTTCAGAAGTGGGGGTATCCGAGCATCGACCTCTTTGCATCAGTTCACAATTGCAAGGTGGATAACTTCTGCTCCCTACATCGCAGTCACAAAACTCCACCGAGGGATGCCTTCGCCCTTTCTTGGGCAACTGGTCCCCTGTATGCCTACCCACCACTTCCTCTCATCAGCAAGACTCTCGTGAAGCTACGCTGGGACAAGGGCCTCATGATTCTCATAGCACTCTACTGGCCGCGACAGGTATGGTTTCCCATCCTTCGCGACCTCTCAGTCCGTCCACAAATTCACCTGGGCACAGATCCGTCTCTATCTCTGAAGAACGGACAGCTGCGCCAACTGCGACATCCGAAACTCCAGGCTCTGGCGCTGACAGCTTGGATGTTGAAAGGCTAGTTTTATAGCCTCTTAATCTCTCAGACTCTGTATCCCAGGTCTTAGTAGCTTCACGAAAGCCTTCTACTGGAAGGGAAAAATAACCCTTGCTTTAGTTACATGTTGTTAGGTTCCATATTAGGAGCTACCACCCAGGAAAAAGATCTAGGCATCATAGTGGATAATACTTTAAAATTGTCGGCTCAGTGTGCTGCAGCTGTCAAAAAAGCAAACAGAATGTTAGGAATTATTAGGAAGGGAATGGTTAATAAAACGGAAAATGTCATAATGCCTCTATATCGCTCCATGGTGAGACCTCACCTTGAATACTGTGTACAATTCTATTCGCCACATCTCAAAAAAGATATAGTTGCGATGGAGAAGGTACAGAGAAGGGCAACGAAAATGATAAAGGGGATGGAACAGCTCCCCTATGAGGAGAGGCTGAAGAGGTTAGGGCTGTTCAGCTTGGAGAAGAGACGGCTGAGGGGGGATATGATAGAGGTCTATAAGATCATGAGAGGTCTTGAACTAGTAGATGTGAATCGGTTATTTACACTTTCGAATAATAGAAGGACTAGGGGGCATTCCATGAAGTTAGCAAGTAGCACATTTAAGACTAATCGGAGAAAGTTGTTTTTCACTCAACGCACAATTAAGCTCTGGAATTTGTTGCCAGAGGATGTGGTTAGTGCAGTTAGTGTAGCTGGGTTCAAAAAAAGTTTGGATAAGTTCTTGGAGAAGTCCATTAATGGCTATTAATCAAGTTTACTTAGGGAATAGCCACTGCTATTAATTGCATCAGTAGCATGGGATGATCTTAGTGTTTGGGTAATTGCCAGGTTCTTGTGGCCTGGTTTGGCCTCTGTTGGAGAAAGGATGCTGGACTTGATGGACCCTTGGTCTGACCCAACAGCCCGCTGGGAATTTCAGGCTGCCCGTTATCCAAAATCACCCCTGTTGTGCCTGTTGCACGTCTTTGGGTGCTTTTGGTACATTGCTCAGGCATCCTCAGCTCGCTATTCACCCATATGTGAGGATTACCATCCTACTTGTCCTGTGAGAAAGCAGAGTTGCTTACCCGTAACAGGTGTTCTCACAGGACAGCAGGATGTTAGTCCTCATGGAACCCACCCGCCACCCCGCGGAGTTGGGTTCGCTTGCGATTTGTTAATTTATTTTTCGCACGTACTTTTTACTATACACGAGACTGAAGGGAGACCCCTGCTGGCTGCAGGGTTGGTGCCATGCTGGGCATGCTCAGTGGTGCCAGTCAAAGCTCTAGAAACTTTGACAAAAGTGCTCCGTGATTGGGCTCCATCCTGTGATGTTACCCATATGTGAGTACTAACATCCTGCTGTCCTGTGAGAACACCTGTTACAGGTAAGCAACTCAGCTTTTCTGCCTTTCTGATGTGACCCTCTTAAAAGGGATGCACGCCTACAGCTGAAACTACCTTTTAAACAATTTTTGGCACATAGAACCACTGTTTAAAGTTGAGGGGTGTGGTGAATTAGTTTGAGAGGGGGAAGGCTTGGGTGAGTTTGAGAGAGAGAGAGAGAGAGAGAGAGCCTTGAGAGGGGAAAACTGGCTGTACGAATGGGGAGAAATCAACTGGGGCTGGGATAATAGGGAGCAATTAGCTGGAGGAGGGACTCTCTGAAGTTGGGGAGAGTAGCTTTAGAGATGCGATATGCTGAAAGAAGGCTTTAAACCCAGTACCAGGCAGACCTATCAAGTCTCTTGCATGTGGCGGGAGTTCCTCGCTTTCAGAGTTATTTCCTGCTCTCCCACATTACAGCACTAGACTCCTGCCAGATGGGGGAAACTTGGGGCAGTCAATGCATCACTCGCTTCATGCTCCCTTCTTCCTATCAGGATTTTTGAGCAGGTGCAGCAGTGCCTGTCCCTGCAGCCCTCCGTCCGCACACTTCCTGATCAAAGGAGGCGAGCTGCAGTGACAGGCATTGCTGCCCTTGCTCAGAGACCCAGCAGCCTGTGCTGCTGACACTGTTCAGGAGAGCTTAGGTGGGACAGGAGGAGTGAAGGAAGAAAGGATGATGGAGAAAGGGATAAAGAAATAAAGGGGAGGGAAGTGGTGGAGGAGAGCGAGTGAAAGAGAGAAGGAAAAGATGAATTGAAGGAGAGCGATGGAGAAGAAAAATGAGGATGTGGAATGGAAGGAGATGAGGGAAGGAAATAGAGGAAGAGAAGAAAGATGAGGTAAGGAGGAAATTGGATGTGTGTGTGAGGAAAGAGCAGGCGAGAGCAGTATGTGAGAAGAGGGGAAGATGAGTTTAAGAGCAGAAGGGAGCAAGTTGTGTGTGAGTTGGGAGGGATGTGCAAGTTAGCAAGAAGGGGAATGACTGTTTTAGGAAGAGGGATAAATGTGTGACAGAAGAATGGGAGGGGGAAGATTGCTGTAAATACCATGAGATAAAAGAAAAAAGAAATGACAGAAAAGAAATGGGTTGTGGAAATGAGATCAGCAAAAGAAGAAACAGGATGGAAACAACTAGAAGAAAGTCTGAGAACAGAGTGGGTAAGAGAAGTAGAAATCAGAACAGAGAGGAAATTTAGAAAAAAATGGAAAATGAATAAAGAAGGAAAAGTTGGAATAAAGAAAAGACATGAACAAAAGAGGAAAAAACGATGGAGAAAAATCAGAAACACAAAGGTTTGAAAATATTGTATTGAAAAATATTGTTACTTTACAAGGTAAATTGATAGACCAGGAGTATCAGGCAGTGGTGGCCTTAGGGTGGTTCAGACCCTGGTGATGGTGTAATTTGGGTCCCCTTAGAGGCTGAATGTTTTGATAACCTGTAAGTAGATCGGACATTTTTTTATTATTATTTGAGTTTCACTTTGAATTATCCATAAAACTGCATTGGAGTTTATATGGTGGATCTTTTTCTTTCTTTTTATGTAGTAGGGACTGCGTCCCTGTTAACTTTGCTCGCCCACTCTGCTGGTGAGCTCTTTGCTCTGGAATCTCTTTCTGCTTAGGCTTAAAATGCAAGGAATGGCTGAGTGGGGTGACTGACAACTACTGACAGGCTATTTAGCCACCTAATGAAAGGCAGGGAGAGAGCTATAGAATTCCTGCCCCTGCCCCTCCTTTTCCCCCCTGACTGAGCCTTTCTGTACATTAAGGGAAACACCATAAAGAGAGTTTTTGGAATTGCATGCCAACTTTAAAGAGCACTTTTTATGACTCCTTGGCCTGCATGTGTATTATAGAAGCTCCAGTTGTGTGAATGTCTTGGAGTTGCTCTGTGGGGAGGCAGGAATGGGAGTAGGTGTTTGTTGCTTAGTAGGGAATGCGTGGAGGGATGTGGCTCAGTAGGCTTGCGAGTGGGGGAGATGTGTAGGTTAGGAAAATCTTTATCCCTCACAATCTTTACTTTGTTCTCCTCTCCTCCCCAACCATGTGCGTGGTGATGGTGATGGGTAGTGTAGTGTAGGTGAGACATATGTGGGGAGGAGGGATGGTAAGAGGAGGGTGTGTCTGTTGAAGGTGGCGTAGGGCGTGGGTTTATGGTTGGGTGTGGTGGGGGAGGAGATGGTGGTTTAGGTGGGTTTTATATCTGATTTGGGGCAGAGGTTTGGGGTTGGGGGGGGGTATGCACGCACAACTTTTACCCCTTGCACGCTCCACTTTTTCCCCTTCTCTTCTTATCCCGCTGTACACGTACTGGCCCCACATGCTCGGACTCCATCTACACCACTGTCATCACCCGCACACACAAACTGGAGAAGCAGAGGGGGATAGAATGCACACACAGCAGCCAATGCATACCAACTATCAACCCTCCTCTTCCGCCCCACCCACATATGGGGGGCAGATGGGGTGAGCAAAGTGGAGCATGCAAGAGAGAGCGCATGTGCCCATACATCCCTTAATCCTCTCACTGACTACCATCCCTCCCACACCAAAGACATACCCCTACTCATACAGGGAAGGGAGAGTTTGCAAATTTGGGCAGTCATGGTGAGGGGGTTGTGTGTATGGGTGTGTACAGTATCCCTCGTGCTTTCTCCCCTTGTCCCCCTTTACGCCTTCCCCTTTTCACTGACCCACCACTCGCCTCTCCTCTTGTATCCCAGTCTCTTCCCTCCCCTTCCCCTACACTTGTAACTATTCTCTTCTTCCTGCTGCTGGTGGGATATGAAATACCCCACCAGCCTTTCTGTATCCACCACACGTCTTTTTCTGCTGGTAGAGCTCTGGACGAGCCCGCCAGTTTTTCCACGTTCGGCCTAGCTGTTGCCATACTGATTCTTATAATACTCATCTGAAAACAGAGGGGAGCCCTCAATGTTTTTCATTCCAGATTCTCACTTCTAAAAAGGGATTGGCACCAACAAGAAAGAAAGAGAAAAAAGAACAAAACAGAACATTTACAAGTCTATAAAAATAGTATTAGTAAATGTAAGTTTCAGGTTAAAAATAAATAAATAAATCTTATTATAGATTAGATTGAAACAGGTTGAAAATCTTCCTCAGCTTTATAAAATCATTTCTGAGCTTTCTGGGTGACAGAAGTTCTCAAGAATTGGGTGTTGCAAATAACTTGACTACATATGCTTTTTTTTTTTTTTTTTTAACTATTTCAATTAAAAAAAATTGTAAAGATATAAAAAGAGTTTGATTCTAGTTCATCACATCATGAGCTAGATTTTGATCTGCCAGCAGGACCAGGACCGGGGCCTCTCCCATCTGCTGGCACACTCTCTCTAGCCCTGCTACAAGCACTCTACCAACCTCCATCTAGCCTCCTCCAGCAGTCATCACCACTCATCCTCCAGCAGTCATCACCTCCAGCAGTCATCACCACTCATCCTCCAGCAGTCATCACTTCCAGTATTCATCACTTCCAGCAGTCATCACCACCACTCATCCTCCAGCAGTCATCACCACTCATCCTCCAGCAGTCATCCAGCCTCCTCCAGCACTCATTCATCCTCCTCCAGTAGCCAACCCCATCCTACCCATCACAACAAGATCACAATGCCTCTGGGCCTCCCAATCCCGATTCTTCACCACAGTCTCCTCATCACAAGAAAAGCAATAATGCAACCTCAACCTCGTACCACCAAGACCCTTATCCCAATCATGATTTCACCTCTTACTCAACTCCTAGGCCTTGCTCTATTTTCACTTACACTATTCAATGCTCAATCCCTCACTAAGAAATCACTGATCCTCAACGACTATCTTCTAGATGCAAAACCCGACATCTGCGCCATAACAGAAACATGGCTTAAACCAACAGATATAGCACTAATAAATCAACTCCCCACCCAGCTCTACGACTTCTTTTCCCTCCCCCGGCAAAAGAAGAGGTGGGGGCATTCTTCTAGCAGCCAAAAAAGAACTCAGATTTTCCCAGCTCCCAGCAAAATCTGACACAAAACTAGAAATAGGCCTCTTCAAAGCAAACCAACTCCAAATTTTCCTCGTTTACGCCCCGCCAGGACTCCTTGAATCAGATTCCTCCTCCATAGTAGAAATTATCGCAAAATATATGAACCTAGACGCCCCTGCTATGATCGTAGGAGATTTCAACCTCCATGTCGACAATACCACACTTGCGTCCAACTGTGAGGCTTTTCTCACCACGCTTTCAGCTATGGGCTTCAAGCAGATCATTAATAAGCCCACCCATAAAGCAGGCCACACCCTGGACCTTATTTTTATAAACTCCGGCATTACACACTCATCCCCCCCTCCTGTATGCACCCAGGTCCCCTGGTCGGATCACTCATTAATTTCAGCCACCTTCAAAATGACAGAAACCCGCAACACCCATCCCACTCAATCTTCATTTCTCTACAGAAGATCCTGCTCCTCCGAAGACCTCAGCAGCCACTTAGCTAAAGAACTGCCGCACATTGACCTTTCAGATCCCAACGCTGCCCTACTTTCCTGGAGCAACATCACAGAGACAGTAGCAAATAAATTATGTCCTCTTCCATCAAAAAAAACTTAACCCCCAACACCCTAAAAAGACAACCGTGGTTCACAAACGAACTCCGGAAACTCAAACAATCCCTCAGAAAGAAAGCAAATGGCGCAAATCACCTTGCCCAAGCACACTATCCGCATACAAATTTGCTCTCCACCACTACAGGAGCTCTACCTTAAGATCAAAAAGGGATTTCTACGCTCACAAGATCCACGACATTATCTTTGACGCTAAAGCATTATTCTCATATGTATCCGAACTAACACAAACCAGCGCCCCATCGATCCCCTACGATCAGGCACAATCCAAAGCAGACGAACTGGCGCTTTTCTTCCAAAACAAAATATCCAACCTTTTAACTCTCTGCTACCCCCTAGCCCCTCTTCTACTACCAGCCCCTATCATCTACCAAACAAAAAAATCTCTCTTGAATCTTTCGAACCCACCACTGCTTCAGAGATCCAATCTCTATTAAAGAAAATGAAACCTTCCTCCCATCCATTCGACCAAATCCCTACAAAACTTCTCCTGCTAATACCGGACACATCTCCAAAACCCTGGCTGATATCATAAACTGTTCTTTAGTTCAGGGAATCTTCCCAGATGCCCTAAAACTGGCATCTCTTAAACCTTTTCTAAAGAAACCAAATTTGGATCCAAATGACCCCAACAACTTCCGCCCTATTTCCAATCTTCCTTTTATAGCCAAGATAATGGAAAAATTAGTCAACTCGCAACTTTCCGATTACCTAGAAGATCATAAAATACTGCACCCTACCCAATACGGGTTCCACAAGACATTATTAAGTACTGAATCCCTTCTCATATCGCTGACTGACCACATCATCATGGGCCTGGACAAAGGACAATCCTTCTTCCTAATTCTCCTGGACCTGTCTGCGGCCTTCGACACCGTCAACCATTCCATCCTCCTTAACCGACTGACGGACATTGGAATAACAGGAACGGCATTTCCTTGGTTTCAAAACCTTCCTTAGTAACAGAGGGTACAAGGTCAAAATCAACAATAAAGAATCCCCTCGCTGCAATTCCTCACTAGGAGTTCCACAAGGTTCCTCTCTTTCCCCCACCCTCTTTAACATCTACCTGCTTCCTCTATGCCAGCTGTTAACCAACCTTCAACTAAAACACTTCCTTTATGCCGACGACGTGCAAATATTGATCCCCATCAAAGAATCAATTACAAAAACACTCGAGTACTGGGAAATCTGCTGACAAGAGACCAACCTCCTCCTCTCCAGTTTAAACCTGATTCTAAATTCAGCGAAGACTGAACTCCTCATTTCACCGGAAAACAGTAATACTACACAAAGTACACCATCCAACATCTTTGTCACTCAAGCAAAGAGACCCAGGAGTCTTAATCGACAACCACTTAAATTTAAAAACATTCATCAACCGTACTACCAAGGACTGCTTCTATAAACTACAGGTACTGAAAAGAATTAAACCACTCCTTCACTTTCAAGACTTCAGAACTGTCCTCCAAGCTATAATATTCTGCAAGATAGACTACTGCAACTCTATCTTGCTAGGTCTCCCTTCTTCTTCCATTAAACCTCTTCAGATGCTACAAAACGCGGCCACCAGAATTCTGACAAATACCAGAAGAAGAGATCACATCTCCCCATTCTCAAAAATTTACACTGGCTCCCAATACACTTCAGAATTCTCCACAAGTCCATCACCATCATCCATAAAACCATCTATTCCCAAACCCCTCTTAGTCTTCAAATCCCGCTCAGATTACACTCCTCATCCAGACCCATCAGAGAAGCATACAGAGGATACCTACACGTCCCCCAAACAAAAGTTACACACCATCAAGCATTCAGAGAACGGGCCTTCTCCACTGCGGGACCATCTATATGGAATGCCAATCCCCCTGACCTCAGGCAGGAACCATGCTTACTAACATTCAGAAAAAGGCTTAAGACATGGTTATTTAGACAAGCCTTTTCCGAACCCAACTGACCCACCTAACTTTCTCAATAGACAGACTGCAACTACCTATAAAGATACCTGGCAGCACAATGTAAATAATTTATTCCTCTCATTGTTATTGGTTAAACTATTCCTTCTTCTCTTCTTCTTCCCCTAGTTCCAGCTTCCCCTGTTTTATTGTAACTTTTACTTTTTTGCTTCTCACCACTTGTTAATTGTTCAAAGTTATCACTCCCCCTGTTACCTGTAAACCAGCATGATGTGATTGTATCATGAATGCCGGTATAAAAAAGCTCTAAATATTTCAGGATTGTTGGAAGTGCAAGATACTACGGGCAGAAGTAAATTTACATCTTTTAACACATTATCTGAATTTGTTATATAGAAAGTACTCCAGCTCATGGATTCTTTCCCACCTAAATTATTAAAATTACCAGAACTAGGCATTACTCTTTATTTGTTATCAGTAAATGTTAGGTTAGAGCAGGCTGTCTTCCATTTAGACTTAAAGGAAGCTCTTACATGGCCTGTTTCTTTAAAAAAAAAATAAATAAATAATTTGACTGTACCTATAGGTCACTCTCTAATCATTTATTTTTAAATTGTTAGAGAAAGTTGTTTCTTATTAGTTAGACGACTTTTTGGCAAAAGTCAAAGCCTTTCATCCACAGGCTTTGGTGTGGAGAAGTGACGAACAGCTTTATTAAAATATCAAACTAGAACTAAGGCTGAAACTGGGAAGGATGCTTTGATCATTTCATTTGATTTGAGTGCAGCATTTGATTCTATTTATTATATTTTATTGCAGTGTTTATGTGATCTTGCTTGTAGGGTTTTATGGTCTGTTCCATTCTTTCTTCATTCAAGGTAGTTTGGAACCAGGCCAAGTCTGATTTCATGTCTGGGTTATTTGGTGTTCCTCAGGCCTCTATCCTTGGTCCTGTTATTTTTAATGTATATCCTGCCCCATTGATCACATGGATTTTTAATGTATATCCTGCCCCATTGATCACATTGATACAAGACCATGGATTTCGTCCTTATGTATATACAGATGACATTCAGTTTGTGGCTTTTACGGAGTCTGATATTTCAGATAACTGGTCCTCTCCAAAGCAGTAACTTGTGCCAGTATTTGAATAGTTAAAAGAACATCGGCTGAAAATAAATCCATCTAAAACAGAAGCCCTCTGGGTTAATCCATTCAATCAACCTCTCAGTATTGCTCTAAGGTTCAATTCAGGTTTTGGTAGTAAAGTTAGATAACCAGCCGACTATGAGCAATGTAGTTAAAACATACTTCTTTTTAAAGTTTCTTTGTCAAGTAAGATTTTATTTGGAAATAAATTGTTTAGTGACATTAGTCTACTCATCAGGATGTTTAGATTATTGTAACATTTTATACTTGGGTTCTGGGAAATTATTAAAGTATCTTCAGTTGCCACAGAATACTTCTGGGAGGCTACCTTTTGGCACTAAAAAGACAAATTCAATTACCTCTATTTATTTATTTATTTTTTATAGACTTCATTGGGTATGTTTTCATTTTTGCAGTCAAGTTCAAAATGTTGTCTTTAATAAAGCTATTCACACTGTTCATGCACAATAGAACTGTTCCCATTTCAATATGAGCTGAGAATAATTGTCTGAAATTTCAAAAGATTTTAAAAGTGTGGTTATTTAAGCAGGCTTATAGTGTAGCATAGATACTATTTTTAGTCTCGTAATTCAGTCAGTTTTTAATGATATTTTATTTTGTCAATGTGAATTGTTAGTCTTGTTTTTACTACTGTTTTTAAGTTTTGATTCTTTTTTTTTTTAATCTATTATACGTATTATTGTACTGTAAAGCACTTTGTTGGTTTTGCTAATGGAAGTGTGGTATATCAGATCAATAACAATAATAATTCTACCAGCCCTGGCCCTGCCACCACAGTGCTGATCCTGCTGGCATGGCCCTGCTTCTTGAGGCTCCGTCATCGGCTTTAATGATATTCTGGTATGCCCTACTTTGGATGAGCGTTGCTGTGCAGGTGCAGATGGCACTGAGATGCTCACAGACCCTGTACGTTTCCCAAATACAAAAAGAAAACATTTCTTAAACCACCTACCTGACCATGCACAATCACCCAAAGCAGTATAAAATAAAATTTTAAAATCCAACAAAACAAATAAATAAAACTGACAATGATCGACCCTGAAATGCAATATTCCCTAACATTCTAGAAATGCAAGTGCTTCTCCATTGTTAGTAATTTTTAATTTTATTCTCTCCAATACCAGAAACCAGTGGAGGTAAACTAACAGTTATTTTTCGCTGTTCAGAGTAATAGTCCAAAGTCATTGTCTGAAGTTGGAATGATTTGTTCCAGGACAGGCTTTGTAGTCATCATGGGGTCTCCAATAGTCAACTTCAGTGGGATGTGGATTTTGTTTGCAGCATTTTTGTAAAAGAACATTTATATCATAGCTCCATAATTAGGGAACATGTTGCCAATTGCAGTGCGGTAAGAACTGAACTATCAAAAATTCCAAGAACATGTTAAGACTTTCCTGTTCCCTGGTGCTTGAGTGGGTGGTGTTGCAGGGTAATGGGTTTACCAGTAAAGAGGATGATTATGCATGTTTGTTTTTGGGTTTGTTTTTTTTATGGATGTTTTTATTGTAGACCATTCTGATAGTTTTGCTTATAGTACGGTATATACATTTTCAAATAAATAAATAAAACCGTACACTTTTTTTCAAAAAGCCAGATAATTAGGCTCAACCTTAATGTGAAAAGGAAGTTTATTCCAAAGTTGAGGAGCAATCTGCACTGCAGTTTGGATTTCCTAACTTTCTTACAAGTAGAGACTGCTAATTTTTGCAGCTTAGGAGGAACACCTTTCTCTTGGGGGGGCTCCTACCAGTATAGTATAGTTTCTTTCAGATAGGAAAGCCCATATCTTCTCAGCAACCTAAAGACCATGGATGAGATCTTAAACTGCCCTCTGTATGTTATTGGCAACCAATTCACCTAAAGCATCAGAGACCAAGGACAACCCCAAACCAGTCTAGCCAGAACATTTTGTACTAGCTAAAGCTTGCATATCAGCCTTAAAGGAAGCTTGATGACCAGACCATTGCAGTAGTCCAGATGTAATGGTCTTGGGATGAATTAGCCACTTAGACAAGTATTAAATGCAAATATGCCACTTCCTTGCAAAAACTTCAATCATTTGCAAAATGTTGGGGTCCCCTAAGGTGTGAGGCCCCAGGTGGTTTCCTGGTTTGTCACCTTCTAAAGCTACAACCGTAACCAGGATTATTAAGTACTAGACAGGATGAAGAGTGTTTTGATTACTACTTGGTCTCTCGCATGTGCTTGGTATATTTGATTCTGATTTTATATTTTTTATGGTAATATATCACACATGATAAACTGATCTTGTCAGTGAGGGTTAGCTCTGGTAGCCAAATTGGTCCAGAAGAAATCTGGAGTCATCGTAGGCTGTGATGTAACCTTTTTGCGGGTTCTTTAAAAGGTATCACAACACACAAAAATTTTCTTAAACCAATGAGAGAGTTTATAGTGCTTAACTTCTTTCAAGAACATGGATTCTGGGATGCAGTAAATTGCACATATTTAAAATTTTCTTTCTTTCTTTTTTTTTTTTATTTTGTAGGGTTAGTACTTGCATAAAAGTCCCATCTCCCGTGTATGAATCTTTAAGTAAAATTTCTTGTCAAGTGTTTTTTTACTGCAAGAATGGGATATTGCCGGGGACAGGGAAGATAATATACCTATTGCAGACCAGAGTGGAAGGGGGACCCCTGCCCCACCGCTCACTTGCAAAATTTATGTGCCCAACACTAGTGCACACTCGCGCACATTCTGAAAGAAAAGTGTAGAGAATGCATTGTGGGGTGGGTGGGTATCTGGCCGTACGTCCAAGCTTTCAGACATACTGTGTTGCTTTTTGACTTGCAGGCATCTGGCAAACAATCCAGTTTAGTGGTGGAAACTCAAGCTGAAGAAAAAGAGACCAGTGCTTCAAAGGAAGACATTGGTGCAGAACAACCCAGCAGCGAGGTATGTGTGTGTGTGCGACTAAGGTGACAATTTACCTCTGTGTTCTAGGGGACAAATTGAACCAGTTCCAGCTTTACCCCATTGCATGCATGGAGAGAGAGCTTGGATTTCCTTAAGAAAATGGGGAGTACACTTCTGTGCATGCAGTGGAAATCAGGACTGGCTGAGCCTGTCTTGATTAACATGGAGCTACAGGGTCATCCACTGTGTGATAGATATTCAGCAGCAGGTGATGGGAGGCAGTCTTTGCTAACCCTAGTACTTACAGTTTCTTACATTTCCATGGTGAGAGAGTAAATTTATTCTTCAACAAAGCCTCCTCTGTAGAGGATGGAGGCAGCGATTCATACATACAGCAAGAGGAAAAACACACATTTATTGCTACTTTGAATACTTTTGAATTATGTTAAAACCATTCATCAAGAAAGGCTTGGAGCTGCATGATAGTTTTTTCTTTTTTTTTTTTCTTTTGTAAACCTTGCTAAATAGGATTAATCTGTAGCAAACTTTGATTCACTTGTTGGTAGTTACCCTCTTTGCCTTCATGGCAGCTACTTCGTGTTAGGGAAGTGAATCTCTTATATCCTTTGGTGCTATGTGCAGTGATAATTGAACCTGTTGAAAAACCACAGAGCCAAAAAAAAACAAACAAAGAATGAGTTTCAGATACTAATTTAACCAAAGGGCTTGGTGAATTCGACTTACCCTGGTACACCAGCAATACCAGGAAAGATGAAAAACTCAGTCTGGGTTAATTCAACTTCTTCTTCAGCCAGATCAGACCAGACCAGAGACATGTTTGTTCCCCAAACAGCAGATGGAGGTAGAGAGCAATAGGTTTGCTGATATCAGCCATTATAGGATCCCATGCTTCCTCAGTCTGCCTCCAGCAGATGGTGGGCAAGCATCCCGTGTCTACGCTTGGTGAAGTCAGAATATAATTTGGCTGTTTTGGGGGGAACAGTCCTTGTGGGCTGTTCCTCTCCTGGTCAAGCTTAGCCTAGGAACAGAGAGCTTCCTGGTGGAATTTAGGTGCGCTTGGAGAAGGGGGGGGATGAGCAGACATTGAACTTTCAATAGTCTAGGCTACAGGACAGATTCTTCTACATCTTCTCCCCCACATCAACCCTCCTGCAAGTCTTTCTCCATTTTCTATACTCTTCATTTTTCTGGTTGGCTTCCTTTGCTTGGTTGCTGCTTCGCACCTCCAAGCTGCATAAAGTTAATTAAAAAAAAAAAAAAAGACAGCAGCAGTCCTAATGGGATCCTCTGAAGAAGCATAAGCGGAACTGAAATAGCCATAGTTTCAAGAATGAAGCAGTGGGCCGTGAGTTTGCAGCAGTGTGTGAGGTAGGAGATGGGGTGGATGTTGGGGCTGTCTGTGCAGTGCATGTTGGAATTGATACATGCTGAGCCTCCCCCTGATGTAAATCTTGGAGGAGGAGGAGGTTGCTGGCAGACCACCAAATGCAACTTAAATAGAAGATCTTGCAATAGGGCTGGTTTCAAGAGTTCCTGCCAGCGCCCTGATGGCCACAGCGAGAATGGTGATTTTGGAACAGAGTGGCTCACTGGAAGCAGTGAATATGGGACCTCCTGTGCTTGTGCTGGCTGATCCTGGGATGAGCTCAGGGGCACTTCAGAGCTTAGCTTCAGGAGCCCCTGGAGTGGGGTGTTGCTTATTGCCCCTCCTGCCCTTATGCTTAGCTCTTCTACAGTTCCTTCCTCCCTGTCCCTAGAGTTCCTGCGTTTGCTCCATCAAGCATTCTGCTTGGAGCAGGATGCATGAGTGGGTCTTGCTTTGAGTAATATCCCTCCCAAGGGGTGGTAGCAATGAGTCGGGTGAGAAAATGGCCCTGGGATGGGGGAAGACTGAGACCCAGAGGAGAAGTTCTCCAGGTGTGGTGCATTGAGGTTTTCCTTGGAGGAGGTCATGAGGAGTGAAGGGACTGAGGAATTGGAAGATGGGGAGTGTTCCTCCAGAGAAAAGAATGAATCTGAAGTGATTCAGCTGTTTAGGAAGGGAGGAGCTGTCTTCTGTGATTGTTCAGGCTTTGCAAATCTTAAACATTAAGAAGAATAAGGGAGAAAATGAAAAAAGATAGAGGTAGAGATCCCATCATGATAGGCATGAGGAACCATGAAGAAGTCTTCCCCATATATTGGATAATCATGGAATTAATCTCTTTGGAGTGGGATTTCCCTGATGTTGGCTTTAAGGTGGGTAAAGGTGGGAATGCTTTATCCTTTGCTTGCTCAAGAGAGGAAGATGTTGAAGGCCCGTTAGTGGATATGCTGGTTTGGGCAGTAACAAGAAAGACCATCAGAAGGAGGTAAATGCCTTAAGGATGCACAGGACTGTAAGTGTAAGTCCTTAAACAAGCAGGCCTTCAAGGTGTCCAAGCTAGTGCAGCAGATGGCGATATACAGTGACTTTGTGACCATAGCACGCCCATGTTTCCTGTTCATATCCAGATCAGTCCAAACAAGTGGGTTTTGCATCCCTACTAGCAGATGGAGGCGGAGAACAAAACTTTGAGGCATTACTACATAACTGAGAGTGCCACCTGCAGTCCATCAGTATTTCTCTGTCTCTAGCAGATGGTAGAGTTACAAACCTGCAATCTGACACAAAAAAAGAAAAAGGGAGAAGAGAAGGTTTGGAGTTGGAAGCTCCCTGAGGTGTTAAGCTCTTCGTGGACCCATCCCTCAGGTGGAGCCAGGCAACGTTGGGAACCTCTAGCTGGTGTTCACCCACGGCTTTCCGGAGGTCCTGATAGCCAGGGGACTAGCTCCCTAGTGGCCCCCAAGGTCTCCACCTGCGAGCCACCGTCCTGCCAAGGGAAGTACCCTTTTTTTTTTTTTTTTTTTTGTATTAAGTTGTCTGAGTTTAAAAAAAAAAAAAAAAGGGAAAAAAAAAGTTGGCAGAAGCAGAAACTTTAAGTTGGGGCACAGAGGTTAGGGTGCCTTGGGCAGCAGGAGCTGTTGGCGCCAGCAGGAGAGGGAGAGTGTGGTAGCCACATTTCCCTTCTCCCCGGGGTTCAGAAGGAGGTTTTTCCTGTGCGCTGTTCAGGGCTGGTGCGACGGCACAGCGCAGCAGTTCAGCCACAGGCGTAGCCTAGAGGTTTCCCGCTCAGGCCGGTGCAGTGGTGCAGCGATTCAGCCGGGGGTGTGGCTTAGAGTTTTCCCATGCGCCGCTCATGTCTGTGTAGCAATGTAGTGCTTCAGCTGCGAGTGCAGCCTAATTGTTCTTTTGCAGCACGCTGACGCCGACTGTGTTTTTCTTGCGACTGTGTACTTTATGGCACCAAAGCCGCCAGTGGCGGCATGCAGTTGTGCTCCACACAGCTCAATGCACATTCCCTGTGCTCTGGCTGCGCGACAGGAGAAGAAGGTAACTCAGTGTGAGTGGCTTTGGAAAAAAAAAGGGCCCTCCGTTTGTTGGGGGCCACAGCTGCGGTCCCGGGGGATACCTCAGAGTGCAGATGTGCCTGCGGGGGACTGTGGGCAGGGGTCCTTGGCCTCCAAAGAGCCCAAGGGCTCTTCTCCATTCCTTTCTGCTGTAAGACAAGAGGGGCAGGATTGGGGAGGAGATTCTGAAGAGAGCTTGATAGAGCAGGGGACCGAGGGTCCAGAAGATTTTTCTCCAGTTTGTTGTTCTCCTGCATAAGGCCTTCCTGGTGAGAAAGGGGGCAGGGGAGGGAGGGAGGGAGGGAAGCATCCGAGAGCGAGGCCATTTCGTCCCTCTTCAAAGAGGTCTAAGGTGGTGGCTTCAGGAAGGTCTGGGGATTTGCTGCTACGCCTGGGTCTGGATCATGCAGGTTCGAAGGTTGATCCTTGGGATTTAGGAGATTCGGAATATCCACAGGAGGATCAGCTAGGGGCGGATCCAAATGTTGACACGGATGCTGCTCCAAATGTGGATCCTGCTGTTAACAAGATGATCCTGATCCAGGTGAGTTTTTGGTGTTTGAGAGGGATGATCGTCGGGTGATCCACTTAAGAAGGAGGAATTGTGTCCCCTTATTCCCCAGGTGTTGGAAGAACTGGAGGTTAAAGTGGCTCAGGAGGAGTCTGATAATGAGGACATGAATCCGGTTCTACGTTGACTGCATGGTTCTCCTAGTGCTTTTCCCTTGCCTAGGAAGATTCGGAAGTTGGTGAACTGGGAATGGGACTTCCTGGAAGCAGGCCTCAAGGTCGGCAGGGCTATGGCTAAACTTTACCCCCTATTGGAAGAGACCTTGGAGCTCTTTTACGGGTGCTGAAGGTGGATGCTGCGGTTTTGGCAGTTACCAAGAAGATGACCATACTGGTGGTGGGAGGTGCTGCTGCTCTGAAGGATGTTCAAGACCGCAAGTTGGAGATTCAGTTGAAACAGATGTTTGAAGCTTCCACCTTGAGTCTCTGGGCTGCAATTTGTGGCAGTATGATCCAGAGGGCCTGTTTGTGCTGGGTGCAGAAAGCTCAAGAGCAAGCCTCAGCTGGGGATGTCAGTGGTCTACAGTCGGCATGCTTGGAGGCTGGAGTGGTTATTTCGCAGATGCGCTATATGACTTGGTGCGCTCCTCGGCAAGGAGCATGGTCTCAGCAGTATTGGCCCTCAGGCTTTATGATTGTGCAATTGGTTGGTGGACATGTAGTCCAAGGCCCAGTTCTGTAATCTTCCCTTTAAAGGGGAACTCCTTTTTGGGGAGGATTTGGATCAGCTGATGAAGAGTTGGGGAAGTTGAAAGTGAACAGGCTGCCGAAGGATAAGAGCCAGCAAGAATGATTTCACATCTCGCTCCCGGTTTCAGGAGTTGTATATGATCCAGTCAAGCAAGCCTTCCTCCAGCTTGGGAGCAAAGTAGTCTGGGCACCAGCAGTCCTTTTGAGGTTCCCACAGATCTTCCAGGGAAGGTGCCTTTCAAGGGGCTGGTGGTGGAAAGTCAGTGCAAAGCCAGGATCGCCCATTCCTCCATAGAAGCGGTAGGGGGCAAATTGTCCAGCTTTTACGAGGAGTGGGGCCAAGATTACTTCAGTCCGTTGGGTTCAGAGGTGGTGAGAAACGGCTATGCTTAGAATTTTCATGCCCTGTCAGAGAGGCCTTTCTGGAGTCCCATGTTATCTCTCGAAGCAAGCAACAGGCGGTGTGGGGGACTCTGGTCCTGGTCCATCTGCTCCTCCAGGCTCGGAGGGCTTCTACATCCCTGGCATATGTCAGGGTCTGGAATGTTTTTGAGTCTTGGTGTCTACAGCAGTGACTGGATCCCCTGGCTGTGGATGTTCCTCATATCTTAGCCTTTTTGCAGCAAGGGTTGTCAAAGGGTTCGGCCTGTAGCTCGCTTCACATGCAGGTGTCCACTTTGGAGAAGCACTCCATTTATTTTGTGGTTCCCAAGAAGGGCACCTTTCAACCCATTCTCGATTTGCAGAAGGTGAACAGGGTCCTGCAGGTTCCGCGTTTTCGAATGGAGACATTTTACACTATTATAGCGGCAGTCTGCAGAGGAGAATTCTTGGCGTTGTTGGACCTGACAGAGGCATACCTTCATATCCCCAGTCAGAAGCATCAGACGTTTCTTCGGTTCATGGTGCTGGGACAGCATTTCCAGTTCTGGGCTCTTCTCTTCGGCTTAGCCACAGCGCCACAAATATTCACCAAGATGGTGGTGGTGGTGGGGGCGGCGGCCCTGTGACGAGAAGGGATTTTGGTACATCCATATCTGGACGATTGGCGTATTCGATTGAAGATTGAAGAGGAGTGCGTGCAGTCTCTCCAGCAAGTTATGGATATCTTGCGATCGCTGGGTTGGGTCATAAATGTGGCAAAGAGTCACTTGGTGCCGACCTAGTCATTGGAGTATCTGCGGGCACGCTATGATACCCAGAAAGGCAGGGTGTTCTTGACCTCGGACAGATTGTCAACGTTATAGGCGCAGGTGAAACGCCTGCTTCGTCTTGCAGTGCCAACATTTGGGATTATTTGCAGGTTCTGGGGTCCATGGTTTCCACATTGGATTTGGCTCCATGGGCCTTTGCACACATGAGATATTTGCAGAAGGCATTCTTGTCCAGGTGGATTCTTTTGTCAGAGGAGTATCATCTACCTTTGCTTCTTTTATGAGAATCCAGGTCATGTAGCAATCTGAAAGGGAATGGATCTGGAGACCCCGGAATGAATCTGGTGACCACGGACACCAGTCTAATGGTTTGGGGGGGGCGGTGTGCCTGGAGTGGGCTGCCCAAGGGCTTTGGTCCATAGTGGAGAAGTCCTGGTCCATCAATCATGTGGAAATGAGGGCGGGGCAACAAGCCCTGGAAGCCTTTCTTCCCTGGGTCAACGGCCCGATGGTTCACATGTCCTCGGACAATGCGACGACGGTGGCATACATCAGCCGGCAAGGAGGGACAAAGAGTCATGCAGTGGCTCTGAAAGCTCGACTGTTGTTTGGATGGAACGCCATCTTGAGGGAATAGCGGCGTCTCATGTAGCAAGTGCAGACAATGTGCAAGCAGATTTCCTCAGCAGACAGCAACAGGATCCGGGGGAATGGGCATTGTCCCCAGAAGCTTAGGATCGCATCTGTAGCAAGTGGGGCCAAAGTATGCCAAAGCAAAGACAGCAAGGTTTTTCAGTTGCAGAAGAGAGGTCAGTTCGGTGGGTCTGAATGCTCTGGTGTGCCCTTGGCCAACAGGGATCCTACTGTACGTTTCCCCAGCATGGCCACTTGTCAGTCAAGTTCTGCGGCACATAGAGGCACGTCCCAGGACAGTGGTGCCAGAGTGGCTGCAGCGCTCGTGGTTCATGGATCTGGTACATCTTGCGGTAGAGGGGACCCTTCAGGTTAGCCCACCTGCCAGGGTTGTTTTGACAGGGTCCCATTTTTGGATCAGGAGGATCACTTCTGTCTCATGGCTTGGCTTTTGAGAGGAGGTGGTTGCACCTGAAAGCTATTCGGAACTGGTTATTTCCAGGCTCAGAGGCCTTCTACATCCCTGGCATATGTCAGGGTCTGGAATGTTTTTGAGTCTTGGTGTCTATAGCAGTGACTGGATCCCCTGGCTGTGGATGTTCCTCATATCTTAGCCTTTTTGCAGCAAGGGTTGTCAAATGGTTCGGCCTGTAGCTTGCTTCACATGCAGGTGTCCACATTGGGTTCCCTTAGGAGCAAGCTGCGATGGAGACCTTTGGCCTCTCATCCTGATGTGGTTCGATTCCTGAAGGGGGTCAAGCATTTGCACCTTCTGGTTCAGAAGTTATGCCCCGATTGGAACCTCAATTTAGTTTTGTAAATGCTCTGTGGCGCTGCTTTTGAGTCTTTAAGAAGAGTGATTTTGAAAGACCTGACTTTGAAGATAGTGCTTCTGGTGGCTTGTCAGAAGGATTTCAGAATTGCAGGCACTGTCATACGGGGATCCTTTTTTTTGCATATATCTGATGGGGTGACATTGCAAACGGTCCCCTCTCTTTTTTTTATTTTTTATTTTATTTTTTTTTTACTAAAGGTGGTGTCCTCTTTTCATGTTAACCCAGTTGGTGGAGCTTCCAGCTTTTCCGGAGTGGTCTAGGGATTCCCCTCAGGATAAGGAGTTGCATTTTTTTGATGTGCTGTGGACTCTGTTGCAATATCTGGAAGTCACTAATGGTTTTCGGTGATCAGATCACCTCTTTGTGTTGTATGGTGGCGTAAAGAAAGGAGATAAGGCCTCTAAGGCCATGATTTCTCGTTGGCTTATATTTGTAAAGGTTGCAAAGTTCCAGAGAGGCTGAAAGCGCATTCTACAAGTACAGGCAGCCTCCTGGACATAGTGTCAGTTATTGTGTCCCCAGGAAATTTGCAGAGCTGTGTTGTGGTCTTCGCTTCATACTTTCACCAGGCACTACCGTTTGGACATGAGGGTGCAGGAGGATGTGTCCTTTGGCGAGAGTGTTCTTAGTGTTGGTCTTCTGGGTTCCTGCCCAGTTTAGGGGTGCTTGAGTACATCCCACTTGCTAGACTGATCTAAGTATGAACAAAAAAGGAAAATTGGTTCTTACCTGCTAATTTTCGTTCCTGTAATACCACAGTTCAGTCCAGAGACCCATCTAGTCTCTGCCGAAAAACTGACTTTCCCAATAGTCGATGTACAATTTTGTAAAAGACTTTTTTGCAGTTTGTACATATGTTGAGTTCATACTGTTTTTGGTTTCTGTCCGTGTTAGAGGCTCCAGTTCAGAGGGTTCCAACCCTGAGTTCCCTGTTCACCATGGAGAGAGTTTTAATCTTTGGCTTGGGTACAGGTCAATACTGAGGGGACTGCAGGTGGCACTCTGTTATGTAGCAGTGCCTCAAAGTTTTGTTCTATGCCTCCATCTGCTGGTAGGGATGCAAAACCACTTGTCTGGACTGATCTGTGGTATTACAGGAAAGAAAATTAGCAGCTAAGAACCAATGTTCCTTTCTCTCAGTAACTACAGGAAAGTCCCTTGGAAGGTAATAAAGAAGCAACCCAGCTAGTACTGGGTAGAGCCTTTTTGGCTGAAGCCTCGTATGACCTTATTTGGGCTTTGACATGAAGTATGGTCACCGTGGTGATGGCCTGCCATCTACTTTGGCTGAAAAACTGGGCTGCAGAGTCGGCATCCAAGACACGATCAGCTAAGCTTCCCTTTAAGAGCAAGCTTCTGTTTAGGGAAGCCCTCAAACAACTGATTAAGAGCTTGGGAGAGTCATGATCACATACTAATGTGTGAAGGTTTTGTAAAAGTGATACTGTTACTTGTTTTTCTCAATAAACAGTTAATTTGTAAAAAAAAGAGCTTGGGAGAGTCTAAGACTCTTAGACTGCTCAAGGATAAGCCTAGAGGGGCTTCATGGAAGGTCCCAGTAAGGAGTTTTCAGAATTTTGTTAAGTATAGGCCTGGTAAGGAATTGACTTGCAGCACAATTGACTATTTGGCAGATCTCAGACCTTTCGAGGTAACAGGAAAGGTGGCAGGAAGGTGGAACTCCAGGAGTGCCAGTAGTTTTTGAAGCTCTCAGTGAAGATTTTAGGTGTCTATTCTCTGGGACTGCAAAAAGGGAACTTGGAGTTCGTGAGAGAAGGTGTTATGCCTTGGAGCTTTCTCACCCTATTTCCAGTGTGTTAATGGAGTCTCCTTGTGTTTTCATCAGAAGGTGGTGATCATCTTCGTCACATGGGGTTGTAATCCCAGTTCCAGTGGTTCTGTGAGGATGAGAAACATTCCATTTATTTCATGGTTCTTAAGAAAATGCCATACTGGGTCAGACCAAGGGTCCATCAAGCCCAGCATCCCGTTTCCAACAGTGGCCAATCCAGGTCATAAGAACCTGGCAAGTACCCAAAAACTAAAAGGAAGGCATCTTTTCCCCCATCTTGGACTTAGAGCAAGTCAAAAGGGCATAGAGAGTTTCTCATTTCATTATGGAGACTTTAAGATTTGTGATGGGGAGACAAAGGGAGTTTTTGATCTCTTTGGACCTGATAGAGGCATTTCTTCATATTCCATATAGGAGGCATATCGGAAGTACTTTGGTTTATAATCCTGATAGGCTACTTTTAATTTCGGATGCTTACATTTGGTCTCGCCATTGTTCTAGGAACCTTCACCATACTGATGGTGGTAGTAGTAGTTCATTTCTACCTTGACGATTCATTAATCCAGTTGAAGTCTACAGCGGAGGACTGAGCAGCCACTGCCACTTTGGTTCAACTGTTGTAGGAGTTGGATTAGGTGGCGACTGATCGCCGACCTGCCGCCCGTGCGTCGCCAGCGGCCACCCCTCGACCCAACGCTACCCTCGCCCCCCGAGCTCGCTGCACCCGGCAGGGGAGACCCATCGGGGTCCGAGCCGGAGCCCGAGGCCCAGCGATTCCTCAGGCGGCCCTCCTTACCTCTCTGCCTGCACCCGGCCCGAATCGCCGCGGAAGGACCGTCCACTCCTGGTGCCTCACATCCGGCACAGAAAGACCTTTAAAAGAACCAAGCAATCCCCTGGTGTCTCGCGCCGAAGGAGCGCGACTAAGGGGCCTGCCCCTTAGTGCGCCCCTTTGTGACAACTTTGTGACTCTATCCTCCCTTTCACTCTCACCTTCACCCTGCCCCCCACATCCCTGCACTAGATACCTCCTACTCACTAGACCTGCCTTCCTCCCTTAACCTAACCGCTCTACAACCCATTCACCGCCTACTGAAATAGTGTTGTATGATCCAGATACTTTACATGCTTGATCCAGATATGTAGTTGTATAACCACTGCTATTTCTTTCCTTTTATCAATTGTATATTGAAAGCCTTGTAAGTGCATATTCCACCTGTTTAATCCTCTAACTGTATAATCCTCCCTTAATGCTTGTCTCTTGCAGTTTCCTATTTGTACAAGAAAATTTATTTTGCAAGCACATACTCCAGTTAAACTACATAATCTAATCACGCCGTGTAACATGTAACTGCATAACTCCTCCACTCTGCCTCTAACTCCTACCTTCATCCCACTGTGTGGGTTTACTGCAGCCCCCCTTACTGTTTCTTCTTTCCCTGCCTCCTCTTATTTACAATCCGACATGTCACTCCACAATCCCCATCATTCACCACCCCACCCTACGCAAAACCACCCTTTCCCAAACCTATCCTTTCAACCACCTGAAATCCTTAATCCCCATCTTGATCTCACCCCTCACACAACTCCTAGGCTTAGCAACGCTAGCCATTTCATTATTCAACTCCCAATCTATCCTTAAAAAAGCACCTATCCTCTACGACATCCTCTCTGACAACAACCTAGACCTATGTGCCATCACGGAAACTTGGCTAAAAGACACAGAGCAGGCTTTCCTTAACCAACTCCCACAACAAACCTATGATATCTTCTCCATCCCAAGACCCAAAAAAAGAGGTGGAGGATTACTCCTAGCAGCCAAAAAATATCTTAACCTAAAACTCCAACCGTCTCAACCCCCTCACAAACTAGAGATAGGACTCTTCAAATCTACCACTCTACAGGTATGTCTTATCTATGCCCCCCCCCCCCCCCCGGCATACTTGACCATGACCCATCCCCCCTCATAGAATTTATCGTTGACAACCTTAAGCCCGACCGCCCAGCCATCATACTTGGCGACTTCAATCTCCACGTAGACGCCAGCCCGATCACCTCGGCATGTGAAACCCTATTGATCACTCTTAAAGCCCTAGGTTACAGACAGCTCATCACTATACCCACACACAGAGCTGGTCATACTCTTGACCTCCTCTTCGTTAACTCCCACATCTCAGCACCCAACACCACCCCCATCCCTTGGTCAGACCACTTCATTGTCAATGCCTCCCTCTCTATCAGCATCACTACCAACACATCACAATCACAGAACAAAACCATATCCTTTCATAAAACATGCCCCTCAGAGGAACTTGCCCTTGCGCTTGAAAACGCAACCAAGAACCTTGACCTCTCCAATCCAGATACAGCCTTACAATCATGGAATAACATCATAACCACTATAGCTGACGAACTCTGCCCAATTGTACACAAAGAAATCCCCCTCTCATCGAGAGAAAAACAACCCTGGTATACCAACCAATTAAAGAAGGTAAAGCAGGACCTCAGATCCAAGGAACGCATCTGGCGCAGACAACCCTCTCCTACCCATAAAGCTATATACAAACAGACCCTGCATAACTACCGCCAAGCCACCCTCCAAGCCAAACGTGACTTCTATTCCTCCAGAATTCATTGCTACCAATTCAACCCCAAGGCCCTTTTCTCCTATGTTGCTGATCTTACTAAATCTCCCACCCCCATCTCCCACGGAGGAAATACCGACACAAAATGTGAAGAAATCGCAAGGTATTTCCAGAGCAAAATCAACAGCATCCTTCAGCGCCTCCCCTCCAAGCCCTCCCCCACACCTCCCCTACCAATAATACCAGGTACCTCCTTGAGTCCCTCGAACACACTTCCACCCTAGAGATAGAATCTATCCTAAAAAAGATGAGACCGGCCTCTCACATAACAGATTCAATCCCCTCAAAATTCCTCCTCTCCATACCCACTACTATTGCCAAACCCATAGCAAACATAATTAACTGCTCACTAACCTCCGGCAAAGTCCCAGACCCCCTTAAACTAGCTGTAGTCAAACCCCTCCTAAAAAAAAACCCACTCTTGATCCCACGACCCCAGCAAACTACAGACCCATATCCAACCTACCTCTCATCTCCAAGATCCTCGAGAAGGTAGTCAACATCCAACTCGCTGACTTCCTCGAGGACCACAATATCCTACACCCCTCGCAATTTGGCTTCCGTAAAGGTCGTAATACCGAAAATCTCCTTTTAGCTATCTCTGACACTCTCCTCATAGGCATGGACCATGGGAAATCATACCTCCTGGCCATCCTAGACATCTCTGCTGCCTTTGACACTGTTAACCACCAAATCCTGCTTTCCAGGCTGGCAGAAATAGGCGTCACTGGCACTGCTCTATCTTGGTTCTCCTCCTATCTTAACCACAGAGAATACTTTGTACAAATCGATAAATGTACCTCTTCACATATCCCACTCACACAAGGCGTCCCCCAAGGATCCTCCCTCTCTTCCACACTCTTCAATATCTATCTTCTCCCCCTCTGCCATCTTCTCTCCGACCTAGGGCTGACTTTCTTCCTGTATGCTGACGATGTCCAAATCCTCATCCCCATTCAAACTACACTCAAGGCATCCCTACAATACTGGGAATCCTGCCTCTCCACCATCAGCTCCCTATTGGCCAACCTCCACCTGGCACTCAATGCAGATAAAACTGAAATCCTCGTCATTTCCAATCAACCAGAGCACACCTCCCGCCCCACTGCTCCCGCCCCCACCATAACCCACTCACCCACACCCACTGTAAGAGACCTAGGAATCCTACTTGATCAACACCTCAATTTCAAGCCACACATCAAATCCCTATTAAAAGGAGGTTTCTACAAACTTCACATACTTAAAAAAACTGAAACCACTCCTCCATACCCATGATTTCCGCTTAGTCCTACAATCTACAATCCTTTCCAAACTAGATTATTGCAACTCCCTCCTGTTAGGCCTCCCTGCATCTACTATCAAACCCCTACAAATCCTTCAGAATGCGATAGCAAGAATTACCACTAATACCCGTAAGACTGAACACATAACCCCCATACTAAAGGACCAGCACTGGCTACCTATCCCATACCGTATTAAATATAAAACCCTCACCATCCTGCACAACGCCCTTCATAAAAACAATTCTGCTTGGCTTAAAGACATGCCACACTTCCGCACCTCCAATTGACCCACCAGAAATGCCCTCGCAGGCACTTTGCACACCCCGCCCATCAAAACCGCGCACCTCTCCAATACCAGAGAAAGAGCATTCACCATAGCCGGCCCCACCCTCTGGAATTCACTTCCCTATCACCTACGACTGGAGCCCTCCTTACATACCTTCAAAAAAGGCATCAAGACTTGGCTGTTCAGGCAAGCCTACCCAGATACCAATCAAACCTAGCCCACTCCCTATCTTTTCAGTCACCGTCCTCCTTCCATTTCACCCCCTCCCGCCATCCTTCTCCCCCCCAGCCCACACTCCCTGCCTCTTGAAGCTCTCCCCTCCCACCTCTACCCCCTGCTTCCTTCTCCCTCCCGTCCCCCCTTGAACACAACCTTGCCAAAGCCTTAACCCAAACAAGTAATTATTCTATTGATTTATTGTAAATAAGTACTTCGCCATAATTTATAATTTTAGAACCCAGTTATAGTTATGTTCTTTTTTCTTATATTGCTCAATTATTGATTGTTACTCTCTCTCCTTCTGCCCTATCCTTTCCCGCTGCTCTTGCCCTGCCCCTCTCTCACCCTCTTCTTGCCTGCTCCCCCTTTCCCCCCCTGTTTTTTGTATTTTCTGCCTGCTTCAGTTTTTTGTAAACCGGCATGATATGTCCTATGAATGTCGGTATATTAAAAAGTTTCATAAATAAATAAATAAATAAATAAATAAACATTTCCAAGAGTAAGTTGGAGCCCACCCAAGTATTGGAGCATCTGGGAGCAAGGTTCAGTATGGCAAACAGTTGAGTGCACATTATGATGGAAAGGATCTAGATGCTCCAGGGGCAACTAAGGAGTCTGATAGCATTTGGTTCCATGGTAGCGGCGATGGACTTGATGTCATGGGTATGAGCACATATCAGGCCCTTATAGAGAGCCTTGCTGTCAAGGTGGTCCCCTCAGTCACAGGTGTATTTGGCAAGACTTCCAATTTCCTTTAGCATCCAGAGTCTGGGCTGGTGGCTTGGGTAGTGGGGATGGACCTGGAGGCCCTGTCATGGGTAAGGATGACTGATGCCAGCATCTATGGCGGAGGAGCTCATTGGGGGCATGTGGCTCAGGGGATGTGTTCACCTATAAAGTCCAAAATAGTCCTGGAGGAAAACGTCCATAAGAAATGTGATCTGACAGTTTGCTCCTCTGGTTCGAGGTCAGGCAGTCTGGGTGCTCTTGGACAACCAGGGAGGCACCACGAGTCCTCAAGTAGAAAGAGAAGTAGATCTGCTAGTAAAGTAGGCAGAAGAGCATTTGGGACTGCTCTCAGTGGCTCATATTGTCAGAATGGAGAACATTTAATCAGATTTCTTGAGCAAGAAGCACAGTAGACCCAGGAGAGTGGGAGCTGTTGAAGGCAGCATTCTGCAAAATTGTGTACAGACGGTGGGAGCTGATGATGGTCTTGATGTCCTTAGCCAGAAACTCCAAGGAGTTTTTTCAGCCATAGGAAGGAAAAAGAGTTGATGGATGTTGATGCTCTGGTTCAAGATTGGCCAGTTTGGGGGCTATTCTGTGTTTCTTCCATGGTCCCTAATAGATTGAGTGCTGCAGAGGATAATCGAACATCAGGAGCCTAATGATCATGGTGGCTCATGAATGGCCCAGACACCCTTGGTACACAGACTTGATGAGACAGTGTAGGGGGTCTTTGAGTCCAGGGACCAGCAACACTAAAGGACTTGTCTCGTTATCTTACAACATAGCCCTTGATAGGGCATATTTGACTTGGAGGGGTTACTCAGAGGATTTGGGGTCTAACTTCTTTTGGTCCAAGAAGATGTCCATGTCCCTGGCATATGATAGTATGGAGGATTCTTGAGGCTTGGTGTGCAGCAGCAAAGGATTTGGTGGTATCTATTTTGGCCTTTTTGTAGGAAGCTCTGGTGAAGGACTTGGCCCTGAATTCTCTGAAGGTACACAGATTAGCTGTTGCCTGCTAAAGGGATCAAGTTATGGGCAGATCATTAGCGGGACACAAAGATATATGTTTGTTTCTGAGGGGTGTCAAATATATTCATCACCCCCAGGAGGGAAGGGGCCACTCAAGGGAGTTTCAGTTAAGATCTTAATCATTAAATACTTTTTTATGCTGATCTGCTTGCTTAGGTGAGATTCAGAGCTGCAGACTCAGTCTTGTAGAGAAGTATTCTTACAATGTTTGAAGGAATCTGTCAAAATTCACAGTTCTTCTTTCTTTCTAAGGTGATATCCCAGTTTCATTTTAATCAGATGGTATGCCCTCTTTCAAGAGGGAAGCTTGCTCATAAAATTGTGCAGCTTCGTCTCCTGGATATGCATAGAGTTCTTCTCAGCTATCTGAAAGACAGATCCTCTTCCATCTGGCGTTTGAGGATGTTTGATTTATAGATCATGCTGGCCTTCTCGTTCCTTTGCGATTAATCCCCACAGTTGCAGTCCCTTTGTATTTTCATTATTTCTTATCAATTTTATTTGGTTTTTGTGTATTTTTATTTATATTTTGGTTTAGTTTTATTATTGTGTATATATTATTGTTACCTGCTGCAAATTGTGGAACATGCAGGCTATACATTTTTAAAAATAAATAAATTAAAATCCTGTTTAGTGTTTCATGGAAGGCCAAAGCAGATTTGAAGGCTTTCATAGCAAGATGGATTAAGGAGGCAAAGGCTCAGCATATATAGCCAAGAGATTTGCTACCCAGGATACATTCTACTGGAGCGCAGGCCTCCTCATGAACAGATCTCTGGTGTCTACAGTAAAGATTTGCAAAGACGGGCTTGGTCTTCCTTGCATTCTTTTTTGAAGCATTATTGTTTAGATGTTTGAACCAGGGAGATTGTGATTTTCGGCTCCATGCATGCATATATCCCATGCATCTGGGCTGGTCTAACTGAATGAAGAGGAAAGAAATATTTAGTATTTCTTGCTAACTTCCTTTCCAGGACCCTTCCAAACCGCCAGAAGATTTAGCACTCTTATGCTGATTCAGCTAATTCAGGCAGTTCATTGGAATTCACATTCCAGATACTGTTTGTTAGTTGTGGGTCATGATTATTCTGGTTCTAAAGCTCTCTCCCTTCCTTAGGCAGTCAGTCTGTTCCTTGGAAGCCCCCTGATTGGGGTTGGGTGGGCAGTTATAGTGATTGATTAATTAATTTATTGTTTAGCTTATTATTTGAACACGGACAGCCTGAGGCAGCATGGGATCCTATAAGGGCTGACATCAGCATATTTATCGCTGTCCCCTAAACTCATGTGTTTGTCCTGTCTGGCTGGACTCAAGGAAAGGAAATTAGGAAAGACTACGTTTCTCCATTACAGTAGTACAGTAAGAATAAAATCTTGTCACTTTGAGAGGTGGCCCATCTCAGCATGAGGATGTCTTGCCTGACTTCACTGGAGCTCCAGGCTCCTGACGGAGCTTCCTTTTGCCTTATTTCATATAGGAATCATAGGGAAAAACCAAAACCAGAAAGCTTTTTGAGATTGTTACTCCTGCTGTTTGCTTAGGACTGTAGAAGTGAGAGAGTTTATTATTTTTTAAATAAATGAAGAAAAAACTTGTGAAATCAGTTTGCACATTTCCTCTGACTCTAGAGATGATAGTATAAGCTTCTTTCCTTTTGAAGTGCTGTGTCCATACACTCTTGTCATCGAGGACTTTCTTCTTAGTACATGATATATATATATATATATATTTTGTCAGAGAAAAGGAGTCATCTGTTCGTGGAGGGGTGAGCGGCTTAAAGATTTCAAACTTTTGTAAGTGACCTTCCTTCCTTTCCCTTAGGATGTGACTAAAGCAAATGATGGATCTGCAAAGGGCAGAAGAGGGAGGAAAAGGAAGGTACTGTAACATTCACCTTTTAGTACATGCTCGTCTGTTGTGAACTCTACTTCTGCATTATTTCATGTTTGATGTTTTTATATCCACTTTGACTTTTGGGAAATGCAGTTAATAAATGTGGCCTTGGATTCACACATGCTGAATATTTTATGCCCTTAATGACTGCTCAGTTGTGAAGAGGCAGCTAATCTTGTAGAAAGAAAAAGAAGGGAACAGAGAAACCAGTAGATAAACATTAAGGGGTAGATTTTACAAATCTATGCACGCGCGTACTTTTGTTTGCGCACCAGGCGCGAACAAAAGTACGCGGGATTTTATAAGATACGCGCATCTTATAAAATCCGGGATCAGCACGCGCAAGGGGGGGCACATTGGTGCACCTTGCTCGCGCTGAGCCCTGCACGTGCTGCCCATTCCCTCCGGCCCTATCTAAACCCCCTCCCTACCTTTATCTTAAAAGTTACTACTGCCTCCGGGCAGTAGCAGCTTACGCGCGCCGGCGCGGCAGGCCCCGACACAGGCCGCTATGTCGGGGAACTCGGCCACGCCCTGGGACTCACGCGCATCCCGCGGCTTGCGCACACCGCCGAGCCTATGCAAAATAGGCTCGGCGTGCGCAGGGGGATTTTAAAAGGGTTACGCGTGTACCTTATGCGCGTAACCCTTTTAAAATCCGGCCCTAAGGATGTGCTCAGAAACATTTTTTCTTTCATATCATTATGTTTGGGTTATTTGTTTTGTTTCCACACATTGAAAAAAAAAATTGCTCTAAGATCCAGGATGCAAATTAAAATGACTGTTGCGTCTGAACCACCACCACCGCCACCACTCAATCTGTCTAAAACAAGTTCTGGGTCCCCTCTAACTCCTACAGCCCCCCCCCCCCCCCCCCCCCAAAACAAAACAAAAAACTCCCTTTGTCAAGCCAGTGGCAGGTTAGCAGGTAAGGGGAAGGTCCTTCTGCCAGTGCTGCATGAGGGATTTGGGGGGGGGCTTGCCAGGGCCCAAAAGCCTTTTTTTTTTTTTTTTTTTTTTTTAAGACAATTGCATGAGTGTAGTAGGGTAGGGGCACTGACCTGATTGTTTTGGGGGTTTTTTTGTTTTGTTTTGAGGATAAACAAATTAAAATTGTGTTCAGGATGCAGACATAATAAATGTTGCTGATATTTTCATGTCCTTTGCAAAGAAAAGAAAATCCCTAATTAATGTCTGTATCTGTAAGAAGAGCTTCAGCGGCACCAACCCTTCAGTTTTTGTGCACTTGCCTGTCCGAATGTTTTTTTTTATCCAGCTGTTTAATATTAATGTTGATACCCTTCCCTCGAGTCACCAAGTGTTAAGAATGTACTCCCACTGGGAGTGGCATTGTACCACACATGCCATTTCACACTGAATTGCAGATTGTGGCTTTCCCCTTCTCCCTCCAGCAGCATGCCTCTCTCCTGCTGCTCTCGTTTAACATCTCATCTCTTTCCTCTTGCATCTGCTTCTTTCTGTGCCGTCCATACTCCATCGACAAGCAGGATACATTCATCCATACAAATGTGTAACATCATCCGATGGCACCAAGACAGAAAAGCTCTCCCAGAGCTCAGAAAAACAGACTACAGACACAATTTTTCTGAGCATGTGCGGGCCTTCCCACAGAGCCACCTGCTGCGCGGGTCTCCTCAGTCTTTCATGTCCATTTGTAGGAACAGACATGTTTCTGGCTCTTTCACCTGCTCATTGATGTTTTTCAGGTAATTCTTTTACTTTTTCAGTTTTTATTTTTTTCAATTCTCATATCTTTAATTTTGTTTTTCAAAATTAAGTTTGATTTGACTGTATCCTCTTCGCCATACGGAGCTTCAAGAGATGTCCCCTACCTTTGCCAAGATATCTTTCTGACTATGACGACTACTATAAGGTGTTTAGACTCCTTTCATGATGTACCTAGTTGTGTGACCTGCAGTTGTATGTCTCCAAGAGCCAGAAAATATAGAAGCCTAATTCTTATGGATTGTCTGGAAAAGGCCCCATGAATCAGCTTTGGGAAAGAAGAAATCTTCACAAGCTGAGAGAACTTTGCCTAAAGCAAAGTCCTTTTATGTTAGGCACAATGAGTGGAAGTACTCTATGAACAGATATCATTCCCCCTCCAGTAAAGAGGGGGAGGTAACTCTCATTCTTTGCCATAAAAATCCCCTGTGCCTAAGGAAAAGGAAAATAGCACCATGCTTTGCGCCAACCTGGCAGCAGAATTGCTCTTTGGTGCAGATATTCTTTCAGTGCCATTGCCTAGCAAAGATATTGAAGCGTTATTAACACTGAAATTGTCTTGGTGCAAAAAAACGGAAACAACATAAACTAGAGTATGATTTGCTGGTAAAACAAAAAATTTCAGTTAATTATGCGAATCCTAGCCCCTGAATCAGATGGCTCTTCACCAGAAGATCCATCACAAGAAAAGAGAGCAACATTCCTTTGTAGAGAAGATGTGATTGGACGTCATGAAAAAGTATATTTCTCTATGGACAAGCAGGATGAATTCAGGTACACAAGTTGGTTGTTATTGTATGGCGCCAACAAGAAACACACTCAGAGCTCAGAAAGATTTCAAAGTCTGTCATTTTTCATCAGCTGAAGAACGTTGGCTCTTTCTTGCTGCGTGTCGGGTTTTGTTTTTCATTTTCTTTCAGTGTTTTTCTTTCCTGACGTTTTTTCAAGTCTCCTTAAAAAAAAACAAAAACAAATAGAATTCTTTCTATTGTTTTTTCCCCTTTTCATCATATCACAGAAAAGTTTGAGGTCAGGTTAAAATAAAAAAACACTTCAAACTATGCTGTGGATGTAGGCACAGAATGTCATCTCGATCTTCATGTTCTTTGTCTTGGCTATTTAGGCTGCACGTATGAAATGGCTAACTGTGCCACATGTGGGAGAATGTCCCCCGAGCTTCATTTAAAATTTCAACTGTCCTCTCCTTCAGACAAAAGAAGAAAAAGCTTGGACAGACCTATACCTAAAAATAAAAGGTCAGTCTCCAAATTGCCAATCCCTGTACGTACCAGGATCAGTCCAGACCGCTGGGTTGTGTCTCCCTTCCAGCAGAGGGAGTCAGAGAAAAAAAACTGAAAAGGCACCCCTCCTTAACCTGGTGTGCCACCTGTGATCCCTCAGTATTTTCTCTGAATCTCAGCAGAAGGGTTGACAGAACCTGCGGTCCGGATGTTTCAATTTTTTTAAATTTAGTTACATCTTTTTTTTTTTTTTTTTTTTTTACACAGAGTTCTAAGGCTCTGGATGATTTAGTTAACACCTTTGGCTACAGCAAGTTGGTTGATTTAAAAAAAAAAAAAAAAAAGTCAGTGCAGTTTTATTTTCTCAGGCTCTTCACTCAGCAGGTAGAGGTAAGGCAGGGGCTGGCAGCTCTAAACGCCTTGTTCCCGGAGGGCGGTCTATCTCTGGAGGAGGATTAACCGGTGAGCCGGTCCCTCCCCTCGGCGCCCCGAGACGAGTTTCCTCGGGTGCTGCAGCGTTCCCAGAGCTCCGGAAGGCTGCAAGTCGGCAGGGTATTTTAAAATCTTCTTTTTTCCTTTCCTACCGTGCTGTTTGAACTCCCCCCCCCCCCCCCCCCCCCCCCCGGGATGCCACGAGGGCTATTGTGCTTAGGAGGTGGGGTTGCACCAGCTGCCTCCCCGGGGGGGGGGGGGGAGGGCTCGAACGGTGGTGATTTTGGGCCCATTTTGCCAAGAGGCGTGGAACACGTCTGGGTCCGTTGCCGGCACGCACGGGAACAGCGGCCATTTTGTCTGAGCCCTGCCTGCCGACTGGGGGAGAGGATTCTCCGATTTCTCCTCCCAGTCAGTCCCATTTGACTGCACGATCCGGGGCCCGCCCCCTCGGGGAGCCCGGTCATCCTCCTCCTCCTCCCCCTCACCTATCGGATCCCTTAAAGGGCCAGTCAGTTTTTTCTTCAAAATTTTTTACTTATGCATAGGGCTTTTTTGGAGGCGGAAGCTCATCAGCAGGATGAGCAGCCCCCTCCCGCGAAGATTGCGCGGCGGGACACGTCTCTGGATGCCTTTTCGGCCCCTGGGGGGGGCTCCGGATCCTGCTCCTTTGGGATCTTTTCTGGATCCTCTCCTCCAAAACCTAGATGGGGGTGTTGATGAGTCCGCTCCAGTAGAGGGGATGACCCTCGGGATTCTCGGCTGTTTCGCCGGGAGGAGTTGGATCCCTTGATCCCCCTATGTCCTGGAGGAACTGGAAGTGGAGGCACCAGTCCCCAGTTCGGAGCCAGTTAAGGGGAAACCAATACTCTTGGGACTGCATGCCCTGTCCCAAACTTTTCCTTTCCACCCAATGCTTAAGCAGTTGGTCACTCGGGAGTGGGAATCTCCGGACGCGACCCTGCGGGTGGGACAGGCGATGGACAAACTCTACCCTTTACCTGAGGAAGCCTCAGGATTCCCAAGGTGGACGCGTCCTTACTGCAGTCACCAAGCGGAGCACCATTCCTGTTACGGGAGCGACGGCTCTTAAGGACTTACAGGATAGGCGGCTAGAAGTCCTCCTCAAGCGCATTTTTGAGGTGTCAGCGCTCTGTGTTAGAGCGGTGGTCTGCAGTGCCTCATGCAGCGAGCGACCCTCGGGTGGGTCCAGCAAATGCTCACATCACAGGTGTTGCCGCCAGAGGAAGCAGATCAGGCGAATAGGATCATATAATGCATCCGCGGTAGCTTACACAGCGGATGCATTATATGATCTATTGCGGGCATCTTCACGCAACATGGCCACTGCAGTTTCGGCTAGACGGCTTCTCTGGCTTCAGAACTGGTTCGTGGACGTTTCTTCCAAAACTCAGTTGGGCAATCTTCCTTTTAAGGGAAAACTGTTGTTTGGGGAGGAACTTGACACCCTTATTAAGTCTCTTGGGGAGAATAAGGTGTATAAATTGCCAGAAGACAAGCCTAAGTCTTCCAGGTCCTTTGGGGCAGTGCGTTACCGTTTCCGAGGGCAGCGCAGATTTCGGCAGTCGCGGCCGCCCACCTTTCCCGCCAGACAACAGACTCAGAGGGCTCAGTCTTGGCCTACTTCCTTTCGTGGTCGGAAGCCATTTCAGGAGGGAGGCTCTCAAGGGGCCACTGGAGGTAAGCAGTCCCAGTGAAGGCGTTCTAACCCTCTCCCTGGTTCCAGTGGTGGGAGGTCATCTCTCCCTGTTTCTCGAGGAGTGGGTCAGGATCACGTCGGACCAGTGAGTCCTCAATATCATCGCCCACGGTTACGAGTTGGATTTTGCCTGCCCGTTAAGGGATCTTCTTCTGATTTCTCCCGCCGGCTTTCTGGCCAAGCAAGAAGTAATCGGGCAAACCCTGAGTCGCTTGAAATTCCTGGGGGCTATTGTTCCAGTCCCTCCAGAGGAGCGCAGGGCCGGCAGGTACTCCATCTATTTCGTAGTCCCGAAGAAGGAGGGGTCCTTCCGGCCAATATTGAATCTCAAGGCAGTCAACCGAGCACTTCGGGTCCCCCGATTTCACATGGAGACTCTACGGTCGGTCATTGCGGCCATCCACTCAGGAGAATATTTGGCCTCTTTGGACCTGAACGAGGCTTACTTCACATCGGGATACGCGAGCGGCATCAGCGGTTTCTCCGGTTCATGGTCCTGGGGGAGCATTATCAGTCACAATCTGCTCAGGGTCATTGGACAAGTTATCAGACGGACGTGGTCAATCAAATCGATTGGAAACCAGGGCATTACGCCTGGCGTTACATGTGTTTCTCCCTCTGGTAGCTCAGTGTGCGGTGCGAGTCTTGTCAGAGAACGCGACGACGGTAGCCTACATCAAACCGCCAAGGAGGAACCAGGAGTCTGTCGGTGGCCTGGAAGGCCGAAAGGCTCATGACGTGGACAGAGCGACATCTGGTCCAGTTGGCGGCCTTGCACATAGCCGGGGTAGACAATGTGCAGGTAGACTTTCTCAGCTGCCAGCGTCTAGATCCCGGCGAATGGGAATTGTCCGACGCAGCCTTCCGGCTAATCACTCGTCATTGAGGGGGTTCCACACCTCGACCTGATGGCAACTCGGACAAATGCAAAGGCACCCTGGTTTTTCCGTCGTCGGAGAGACCACGGGTCGGAAGGAGTGGATGCTCTTGTCCTTCCGTGGCCTCGCGGCGTACTACTGTATGTGGTTCCGCCTTGGCCACTAGTGGGCAAGACCGTGTGTCGGATAGAGAACCACGTGGGGTCTGTCATTCTGGTAGCCCCAGAGTGGCCCCGAAAGCCGTGGTTTGCGGATCTGATCTCATTGGCGATCGGTCCGGTGCATCTCACCCTCCTTCCAAATCTTCTTCGACAAGGTCCAGTATTTTTAGATCGAGCGGATCGTTTTTATCTAGTGGCCTGGCTTATGAGAGGAGGCAATTGAGGAAGAGGGGATATTCGGATTCAGTTATTTCTACCCTCTTGCAAGCATGGAAATCGTCCACGTCGTTGGCCTATATTCATGTTTGGAGAGTTTTCGATTCTTGGTGCCAAGGTTTGAACGTCCCCCCCGCGTCTGGCTTCGGTGGCACACATGCAGGAGGGGCTGAAGAAAGGTCTAGCTTGCAGTTCTCTCTGGGTGCAGGTCGCAGCACTGGGTTTCCTGCGGGGCAAGATTGGTTTTTCGCTGGCAGCTCATCCAGATGTGTCCCGTTTTTTGAAGGGGGCCAAGCATTTGCGCCCGCCGGTACGACAAATTTGTCCTGCCTGCAGCTTGAATTTAGTTCTTAAGGGCTTATGTGGTCTTCCTTTTGAGCCCCTCCGGCGGGCTACGTTGAAGGATTTGACACTCAAGACTGTTTGGTTTTTTTGGTAGCCATTACCTCAGCTCGGCGAATTGCAGAGCTTCAAGCTTTGTCGTGTCGGGATCTGTATCTTCGTATTTCGGATTCCAGAGTTTCACTGCGGACGGTTCTCTCCTTGCCCAAGGTGGGATCGGCTTTTCATGTCAATGAGACGGTAGAGTTACCAGCTTTCCCGAATTTGGATCCGACTTCTGAGACGGATAAGGATCTGCATAAGTTGGATGTGCGCCAGGTTCTCCTTCGCTATCTAGAGGTGACCATGCTTTTCGATTAGCGGATCATTTGTTTGTCTTATTGTCTGGTCCTAGACGGGGACACAAGGCATCCAAAGCTACGGTTGCTAGGTGGTTAAAGGAGGCCATTTCCTCCACTTATCTTTGCGCTGGGCGTGCCATACCAGAAGGCTTGAAAGCACACTCTACCAGGTCTCAAGCGGCTTCTTGGGTGGAGAGCCAGTCTGTCTCGCTGCAGGAGATTTGTAGAGCAGCCCACTTGGAAATCCTTGCATACTTTTGCGAAACATTATCGTGTGGACGTCCGGGATCCATAGGTCAACTGTTTTGGCAGCAGTGTTCTTCGTGTGGGACTCTCCAGATCTCACCCCAATTAGGGCAGCTCTGGTACATCCCAGCGGTCTGGACTGATCCTGGTACGTACAGGGAAAGGAAAATTGGTTCTTACCTGCTAATTTTCGTTCCTGTAGTACCAAGGATCAGTCCAGACGCCCGCCCATGGGTTTTTTGGAGAGTCCAATTTTTCTGTATGTTTTCTTCATTTTTCTTACCTCGGCAGAGTTCTTTACAAGCATGGGAAGGAATCTTCTTGATTGATATGTTATGCGGCGGTACGGTTTGTTTCTTTTACCGCGCGTATTGTTGTAGCCACTAGTTGTTATGTTTGGGGATTTGTTCTCCTTTTTTGGTTATTCTGCTTTGATATCGCAGGTGGCACACCAGGTTAACAGGGGTGCCTTTTCAGTTTTTTTCTCTGACTCCCTCTGCTGGAAGGGAGACACAACCCAGCGGTCTGGACTGATCCTTGGTACTACAGGAACGAAAATTAGCAGGTAAGAACCAATTTTCCTTTGCTGCGGTTCACCTAGCTCCTGCAGCAAACATGAAAAAGATAAGCCCTGCACAGGTAGTGCCAAAAACACATCATGCTGAATCTTTGTCAGAACTGAAGAAGATGGCACCATTCACTTCTGGTACTGCTAAGCCAAAAGTTTTAGAGCCAGAAGCAGCATCCACATTGTCATCATCTGCACAGAGACTTTCTAAAACCACTATTGGAAAGCATTCTCCACCAGTCTTATGGGGCAATGGAATACCCTGCGCTGGCTACAGCACACGACTCAACGCGCGATTGGACACACGTTCATAACCCCCAATACAAAACGGGGGTTAGCACGTCCAAAATGTGTGTCAGTAATAAAGCTCATCACATGTAAATGCACGTTGATGAGGCTATTATCTATTCCACCCGATGCAAAAAAAAAAAAAGTGTGCCCAACGCGCACATTTTTACTTGACAAAATTAACGTCTGCACTAAGCAAGCTTTTAATTTTGAAGGAACCCAAAAATTGTACAGAAAAGCAAAAATTACTGTCCCCCAAAAACAATTTAAAAAAAAAAAAAAAAAAAAAAAAGCATGCTGGTGGTCAGGTTAGGAAAAGGGACACTCAATTTTAGAGCATCTGTTTTCCTAACCTGTGCACAGCCACAGGATAGAAAAATAGATGCTGACAGCCACATCTCCCAGGCACCTGCTGCCAAGGAGGCATTAGGAGCGAGCAGTTTCCCATAGCGCCTCCTTTTTACCGCGGCACCCGATTTTAAATACTAAATCAGGCACCCTGGAGAGGTGGATTGGAGTGTGTTAAGGAAGTGGGTGCTCAATCATGAGTGCCTGTTTAGTGCACGTCGATACTATATCGGCCAGTTAGTGCCAGTCAGATACTTCTTCAGTGACACTTCAGCCCACTACAACAAAATATCACACCTTTATACAGAAGTTATGCTTGGAGTTTTTTCATCTACCCCTCCTCCTGCACTTATGAAATCCATTCTGAAAAAATTTGCAAGTGAACTACAATTCATCTTTTCTGCCTTATCAAAACCTAAACAGACACAGAAGGAGAAGGCTCATAGTTTCAAATTGTCATTGGATAAACCATCTTTAGAAGAAGGCCCAGTGTTAAAATCATCAGACACAGAAATTATTTCATTCTTTAAAACACTTTCCCTTCAATCTTTTGAGGACTTTGTAGAATTGCCATCTGATCCCTCACTGAAGCCAGATAACCGGTCCTATCCTGCTTTCATTCCAAAGATGGCAAATTCTATACTGTTTAATGTAGAGGAGGAGGTGCGATCAAAAGAAGTTTTCTGGAGTATTAAAGTTTATAAATGCACTTAAGCAAGCTTTGGTAGACCTGATTCATAAAACACTGAAAGATCTTAAATCTAAAATTTGGCAATTGCACTTCACCACACCTTCAGTGGCCAGGAGGATAGATTTAAAATATAAAGTTCAGCTGTGTCCAGGACATAGAAAAGTTCAGCTGCCTCATGACTCAGTAGTGAAAGCAGCCCTAAAAAAAAAAAAAAGCTAAGAAATGAAAAACACATTCCAGTACACCTCCTGGAAAAGATCCAAAATTGTTGGATGCCACAAGAAAAAGATTTTCCAATCAGCAATGCTATAGTCAAGAACTTCAGCACATCAGTTCCAAATGGTTCTATATTTTATACAATTTTACAGAACATGAGGGACCCATCAGGAACTCCTTCAGACTTCAAGACAAATTTATACTGTTTCTCAGTGAAGCGGAGAAATGTGCAAAACATTTTATATAAATCAGTTTATGATATCTTTGCTATGTCATCAAGGTAGTCGGCCATAGCTGTAGGGTCTGAAAGTCTCACATGGCTGATAGCATAATGCTTAAAAGATGATGTGCACAACAAGTTTACTAATGCCCCATGCACAGGAGCGAATCTTTTTGGTGACAAAGTGAGAGGCTGTAGATCTTAGATCATTGTTCCACTTTTCAGATATTAACAGCAACTACTTTGGAACAGTCTTCACACACAAAATTCTAACAATCTTTTTTGAAACAATATTACTACTACTGCAGGAGATATCAGCTTTACCTTTATTATAGACAATGTCCCCAGCAGCAGCAGCAATTAAGACACTGTCCCAGTGACAGAACTCAACAAAGGCCTACCAAAGAATCCCCTCAAAATTCTGGTCCACAGTTTTGACTATCAGATCACCATTCTTTTTCTTTGCAGACTTTCAGTAGGCAGAAGGCTGCAACATTTTCACCCACAATGGTCACTTGTCACATCACACCGTTTGGTTCTAAAAATAGTTTCATAAAGATTAGCTCCTAAATTTTCTAAATTTACTTGTAGTGAATCCTCCATACTCTTATCTAGTACTCCTAGATCAACATCAAATCCCAAAAGACAAACTTACCTCCCTATTGACAGCAAATGCAATAGAACTATCCCAGTCACAGAAAGAGGGAGAGAGGTTTGTAGCTTAGATATTTCCTGATCCCAAAAAAGTCAGGAGGTCTTCATGCCATTATGGATCCAAGGGACCTAAGAAAACTCTTCAAAAGGGAACAATGAATGATGAATTGCCTTGGAACCATTCTCCCTCATCTAGAAGTCAGGGATTGGCTGACAGCCCTAGATGCTTACATGCATATAGCCATTCACAAGAATCATTTATTTACTGAAAAGCATTTATTACCCCCCCCCCCCCAAAAGAGTTCAGGGCGGGGCTTTACATGCAATTTGTAGTAGATGAAATTAATTATCAGTACCATATGCTACCAATTGGCCTATCAGCATCTCTAAGTGTATTCACCAAGTGCTTTTCAATCAAAGCTGCCCATGTCAGAACAATATTTTAGTCTTTCCATATCTAGACGATTGGCTAATTTCAAGCAAATCTTCAAAAAAAGTGAAGCAAACTATATCCTATACGCTCAACACCCTGCTCTTGTTGGGATTCATAGTAAACTTTCAGAAGTGCCACCAAACCACAGTACGTTAATTTGAGCTTTATAGGAGCTTACTTGGATACCCAAGAAGGAAAAGCTGTTAAAAACCAATAAGGTTGAGGGTTTTCCCATCCCTCCTTATGCAGTGCAACAGTAATCTTCTACGTCCCAACCTACATTCTTTAGCTGTGACTACTTAGATGTTGAAAGTTAACAAGTATCATCTATGGAGGTGAAGAAGATTTTGCCGGTATCAAGGAAATACTGAACCAGAAGATCATATAGGAAGAAATGTTTGGTCTGGTGTTCACGCTTTAGTCAAGACCCCTTTAAGTGTACTGTCTCCTCTTTACTTCAGTGCTCTAGCAGCATACCATGATGATTGTGGTAGCGCTCCCATTTCCCATCAGTCTACATTTGGCAGATTCATAACAGGTCTCTCTCATGTACAACTTACAATAAAAGATCACCTTGTTCTTGGCTCAAAAAAACACCATTTGAATTATTGGCATCAACAGATCTAAAAAGTTGTTCTTATCTTTGATAGCAGTTACCTCTACTTGGAGGTTGCAAGCCCTGGTTTCCTACCCTCCTTATACTCACATTTTTAACAAAATAATCCTAAAAATATATCATGAATTTCTACTAAATGTGGTTTCTCAGGTTCATTAAAGTCTGTCCATTCTATTACCAGTATTCTTTCCAAGACCAAATGCCTACAAGGGTGAGCAGGCTCTTCATACCTTGTATTTTCGCAGTGTTCTCTTTCTGTTTCGAAAGAAGAAAATCCTACAGAAAGTCCTTACAACTGTTAGTTTCATTCAACCCAGTTAAGCAATACGGGGTAGATTTTCCAGCATGCGCATCCATGTTCTCGCGCTTGTTTCAGGACTTAGTTCAGCTCCCGAACTGAAAACCTGGCTGCCGGCGCATGCAACTTTTCGGGACAGCAATCAGTGACGCTGTCCAGGCCCGTCACTTATGCGCGTATCTGCATTTACACGCATGCCTGGGCCCCTTTGAAGATTTGCCCAGTGCACTCAAGGCCCGGCCACGCGCATAAATGCCGGGATTTACGCACGTAGGGCTTTTAAAATCCACTCTTAAGGTATCTCAGTTACAAAATGGATTACTCTACTTGGATATCTAACTGCAATTCTTATTGCTACAGTCAATAAGGTTTCCTCTCCAAAGTAAAGTTAAAGCTCATCAACTGGCAGTTTCATAGCACAGCTACATTCTGCCTCCATTGAAGATATCTGTAAGGCAACTACTTGGTCTTCTATTTGTACTTTCACTGCTCATTACTGTCTAGAAAACGTTTCACGTCAGGAGTTTTTCAAAGTTTAATTTTTTCAGTTCTACCTACCTATCTCAAACAGTAAGTTTGGGATGCAGTGTCCTACAAAAATGTATGAGTTAGAAAATATTCAACTGCAACCCTCAGCTTGGGATTCCCCACTTACATGGCTGACTTTATCCTGCATGTCCACAGAGAAGGCTAAGCTTACTCACCTGTTAAGTTGTTTTCAATAGATAGGATAAATCAGCCATACCATCTCTCCCATTTCCTCTTGAAGTTGAAAGTTGCTATAAGTACTGAGAAGACTTGCAGGGCTGTGCAGGGGAGGCTCACACATGCTCAGAAAATCAGAGAAGGGCATTCTCGATTTTTCTGAAATCAGAGAGCGCTTTTCCTTCTCTGCACCATCAGATGGTATTATGCACTTGTATTGTGGATTTATCCTGCTGTGGAGAACACCTGTTACAGGTGAGCAACTTAGCTTTCTCTCCTGATTGGCTCTAATATTCTGCTGTGTGACCGGTGGGGACACCAGCTAACCTCAAAACAAAGAAAATTGCAATTGGGACAGGAAAGGGTCCACACAGCCCAAAGAATGAGACAGTGGCTCAGCTGGTTTAGCTGCTGACAGGGTCACAGAATGACAGGCATTACCTCCCTATTGGCATTCCCCTTACTTTGTGGCTTTGTACTAGAATGATACTAGTTAAACCCCCTGCCTTCCGTCCCCTCCCCCTGTCCTACACTCCCATTTATATGCACCTTTTCTTTAAGGAAACATATGCCTTCTTTGCCGTTTCACAGCTGGTATAGAGCTGGGTGCCTGCCTGCTTCAGTAGATATTTTTGCTATGTTCTTGTGGGCAGCCCTTAACTTGTAGTGTTAATTTTTTTTTTTTTGTATCTGCTGCAAGACTACATTAGTAAAACTCTCGTACTCTTGGAATATCCTCTAGTGCAAGGCAGTATTTTGAAAGCATGAATTCTGATTCCCCGTATACCCTTCTCACCATTACGTCTCCATTGTCTCAAGGAAGCTACTGGTTTTCAAAACATGCCTGGTTATGTGGAGACCCACAAGGGAGCTTCCTCCTCATTCAGCTACTGCTGCTGCTCTTTTTTGAGCTCTTAGACCCTTCTATGCACCAGTTTCATTGAAGCAGACACTAGCCCCTTCCACCCCCTCATAATCATTCCTATAGTTTGGCTGAACCGGTGTGCTGCTCTTAGGACCAGGGCTGAATCATATGTAGACAGATATTTCATAATTTCATAATTTCAACTTGGACAGCTGCTTTTCCTGCCATCATTAATTAAAAGGGGAGATTTCACAAGCCTTAATGCATAAAAAATAAATAAAAATAGAAAATCCTTTCAGGTAATTTTTTTTTTTTTTTTTTTGCCACTTTCTATAGATTGTGATTTTTTTTTGTTTTGGTTTGTTTAGGTAGAAAAACCGGTTGAACTGGAGCATGAAGTAAGTGCAGTGGCAGCTGCTCCACAGCTGAGTCCTAAAAGAGGAAGACCAGGTGGGTTTCCCTCTTATTTAATAAATATTATATGTTTGGAAGGGAAGGAGTGGATTATTATTTCTGCTTTGAGTGACCTAATGAGTATTTCTGAACTACATTTGATCTTTGAACAGGTTAGTTTGTATAGTTTTTTGTTAGCCTGAATACTAGATCTTGTGTTGCCTCATGAGGACAGATTTGGGGGACTTAGCAGTCTGTGCTTCAACTAGATCAGATATAAAACTTTAAAGTGCGCTATAAGGATTTCCAGAACAATAGCCATTCATCTTACCGGCTGGTTGCAGTCGGGCCTGACTGTCAGATCCCATTTGGGAAGCTCCAGTAATTTTCCGTGTGACTGGTAGGTCTCATCCTCTGATTCTGAGCTCAGTTTTAAAACTGCAGACATGACAGCTGTGTGTATTGCCTGTTTCTGCCTTCCTCTGAAATTTGTCAAGAGGGGAGATTCTTGTGTTTTTAAACCAGTGATCCGGAATTGAAGCAGGGAGAAGTTCAGCAGTGATGCGGTTCTAACCCTTTACAACATTTTATAATCTTAACTGCAGCGGAGGCTAAGGTTCCAAAACCACGAGGAAGACCCAGGCTCTTGAAACCACCTTCCTCTTCAGATAGCGACGTGTGAGTTTACTTCTTGTATGCGTATTTTACAAAAATAGTATGGATACATGAGTTGTTTCTGCTTGATAAACTTTCCAGAGTCCATATTCAAAGGCATTTAGCTGGATAAATTGTGAGTTACGTTTATTTATTAAAATGCCCAATTTGAAATATTTTGAGCACTTGTCTGACTAACTTTTAGCAGATGGTTTGTGAAATCACTAGTGTATATTTATCTCATTTCTACCTTCTATCACCAATCACCAACATTTTTTAAAAATAATTTTTCTGAATTTTTATTATAATGAAAATATTTTCAGTTTATTATATTATATGAGAGGAAAGACCTCAGCACTGGTTGAAAATGTGAAGCACTGAGTCCAATCCAGTAGGTACAATCACCGGTCAAAAAACTCTCCATTTTATTTTAAATTCAAGTCCATTTTCCATCGGACTAAGCGGAGTATGTATATAAAGAAACGAAGAATATCGCCCTGACACAGCATCTGCGAAACGTTGGCAACATCAGCATTTCAAGAATGTCTCAACAACGTTGAAATGATCCTGTGAAAACAAAATAAAGAAGTATAATCGGGACATATTAAGATAAGTAAATGCTGTGATATTGGATTAAAATATTGAATCATATCAGGCAAAACTTCTGCTTAAAAGATTTGAGAAGGATTTTATTATTAGATTAAAGATGGAAAATGGACTTTAATTTAAAAGGAGAGGTTTTTTGACTGGTGGTTGTATCTACTGGTTTGGACTCTGCTTCACGTTTTCAATCAGTGCTGAGGTCTTATATATAATATAATATAATATATTGAAAATTAATTTTAAAAAAAATTTGGTGATTGAAAGCAGAAGTGAGATAAACAAATACACATTAGTCATTTCACAAACTATATAATATAGAAAATATTGTTTCCCTGAGTATAGCATCTAAATTTAGCGGATAACATAGGAATAGGGTTGTTCTGGGGTGGAGTTTTATAAGAGACTATAAAGAAAAGAGGGATGAAATACACTAAGTAATTGTTTATTATTATTTTTATACTTTTTAACAAAATGTATAAATAGGAACAGTACATTTGACAGAAAACACTTACACACACACCAAAGAGAATCACTCAAATATATACAAGAGCTAAGAAGGAAGAAGAACTCAAAAGTGAAAAGAATCCAAGAATCCCAACAGAGGCCCCCATTTCACTAGACAATAGCTTCCTCAGGGGAATTATATGAAGTATTAAGGTAATATAAAAATCAATGTCCAAAGGACATTTTTATAATGCCATACTAGGCAAAGTATATAGTAGTTTTCATAAATGTGTAGTCCCTTCGATGGAATTGAAGAAAACCACGAATGTGCTATCACAGTGAAGCAAACACTTAGGACATCGGTCCTCACATTTGGAAAAGATTCAAAACTAGAATAAATAAGAGAAGTAAATCAGATACTTTTAACCAGAAAAAAACTGGAAACATTGTGCAAGAAATATGAATTACAAAACACTAACACTTACTTTAATAAGATTGAGGTTTATATATAAATCGAACACTACTTGTGCTGTCACAATGATCTAATTTTCATTGGCTCTTGCCACTTTGTATGTGGAAAAAAACAAATTACAGCACTAGAGAGCATATGTTTTATCTATACTAAAAAAGGTTTTATGACAGAGACCAAGTCCCTGATAAATAAGAAAAACTTTAAAAAGCGAGTCCCACTTACTTTAGCTTGCATAATTAAGCAGCTCAACGTGTTTCTCAGAGAGCTGGAAGAGTACTGAAAACGACACCCAAAGAATTTTATCAGAGCAACCGGATAACTAAACAAATGCGGTTAGTACATCATATGCCTCCAAAAAAAGGAAAAAACTGATTAAAAACATCTTTCCTGTCATGTAGCCAGATGGATTCAGGACCAAAGGGTTATGCTCCCCTGCCAGCAGATAGACAGTCAGATTTCAAAGCTGATGTCACCCTACATACATCCCTGCAGTGGCCTCAGCCCTCCAGTATTCTCCATCTCCAGCAGATTGTGGAGAAATTCTACATTCTAAATTGGAGAAAATTGAGCCCCTCTCTCCTGTGGTGATACCTAAAGGTCCCTCCCCGAGTTGAGAATTCCTGAGGTGATTTCCAAGATCCCTCAGAGGGGTGCCTTGGTCCAGTAGCTGGTTTCTGGCGTGGACTTTGCTGCTTAAGCAGCTGAAAAGGCAGCGGGTGCAGGAAGCTGAGCACAGTGGTGATGGCCAAAGCTCTCTTCCCCCGCAGCTGGAGACAGTCTCAGTAAGCGCTGAGCCAGGTAAGTAAAAAAAAAAATTTACCTCCCAATTCAGATATTTGGAGAGGTTTCGGTAAGACTTCCTCAGGTCTTCTAGCTCAGCATGCCATACTGACGACGTTCCTGATCCTGTTGGAGTAAGGGGAAGTGGGCTTCCAAGCGGGTTAAGCAGCCCCCGGTGGGTTAGGCCCCATTTTAGGCTTGGTCGGCACATTGCATGGTAGGCCACAGCATGCCATCTTGAACGCATCTTTGTGCATGCCATATTGCCTCCATAGAACGTCTGTATGTACAGTGCATCAGCTCTGCATATGTGCCGTGCGCATAACGTCACTAACATACATATGCGCACAAGTTCTAAGCACATAACCAGGAACAGCCGGGTGCATGAGCTGTGCGTGCACCTCGTCGCACCCCACCTATGCACACGAAATCTGTGCGCATAAAAAATGAAGTGCTAGCCAATAGAACACACAGTTATTGCTGCCAGTGGCACCAGCAGCCAAGAAACATAAGCACTTTTCTCTCTGCACTGCTTGTCATATTAGGGCTTACAGTCTGACCTGGATTCCAACATATGAAAGCGCTGTGAGGAAGCCCAAGAAGCATTGGCCTCTCCAGACTTTGCTAAACCCGGCTCCTCCCATTCAGAAGATGGGTTAGCCACAGCCTTAACTGGAAGTACCCCGGATCTGAGTACTACCTTGACTGGGTTTTCCATGGGAGAGGGAAATTCAATGGCTTCTACCCCAGTGCCTCCTGGGCTAGGAATGGACCTGGCTACCTTCTCATGGGTGGAATTTTTCCAGGGTCTACAAGCCTTCATTCCGGCGCAGTCTACTACCTTAATTGCCCTGTCCGGGTGGACCCTCAGCCAGTAAGCCCTCCCTCTCCCAGTCCTATTGGCAGACCTCAAAGCATGCCTCGTCTTACCAAAGGCATTCCTGGTAGGGACCCAAATGGCTCCAATGAAGAGGATGATTTGGACCCCTTGGAATACGGAGAAATTCCCCCTGAGTTGGAACCATATGGAACCATGTTGCGGTTTTTTCATAGAGACGAATTGCTGACCTTGTTTTCTTAGACCCTGAAGATGCTGGGAGTCCCTGGGACCGATTCTGACTGAACCAAAGAAGAATCCCATTTTGATCTCCCTACGGGAGAGCCCTGCTGCTACATTCCAGTACTGGAAGCCATCCAGGAGTTGATTGACCTGGAATGGGATGCCCCGGAAGCAAGTTTTAAAGGGGAACGAGCATTAGAAGCTCTATTCCCACTGGATCTGGCAGCAAGAGAGTGTTTGTGTTTCCCTAAAACGGGTACATTGGTCTGTGCCGTCTCTAAGCGAACAACTATCCCGGTGGAAGGAGGAGCGGCCTTAAAGGATGCACATGATAGACAGATGGAGTCCATCCTTAAACAAGCCTTTGATGCAGTAGTAATTACCTTGCAGATTGTTTCTTGTTGTACCCTGATAGCTCATTTGTGCCTACTCCTCTCTCAGAAGGTGGATGACTTGGGGGTGAATTCCAGAGAGGTTATGGAACCCGCCACCGCCTTTTTAGTGGACGCGGGTTTGGATCTAGTCCGAACTTCAGCCAGTGGTGGTGGTGGCCTGAAGACAACTATGGCTATGGAAATGGTCAGCATACGCAACCTCCATAGCCAATCTCACAAAGATGCCCTTTAAAGGATCTCTCCTTTTCAGGAGCGAATTGGAAAAGCTGGCTAGTAAATGGGGTGAATCTCCAATCCCCTGGCTACCAGAAGATAAGAGGAAGCAGTTTCAGTGCCCCTCACCTATGAGGGGCCAATCCAGGGGCTTCCAATGCCTTTGCCCCTATAGAAACTTGACATTTCAGAGGTCTCGGCCCTTTGGGAGGTCTCAGTTCTTTCGTAGTCAACAGCCCAAGAGAGGGGCAGGCTCGGATTCAGGTTCATCCCAAACCAGTCAATGAAATTTTGCTGAACACCCTCGGAATGAGGAGATAGGGGGTCGACTGTCCCTCTTCTACCAGCGGTGGGTTGAGATCACTTAGGACAAATGGGTACTGGAAGTCATACAAGAAGAATATGCGCTGAATTTCACAGCACTCCTTGGGACGTATTCATGATGTCTCCTTGCCAATCCCAACACAAGAAGCAGGTACTGGATATTACTCTTTTAAGGCTCCTCAGAATGAGAGCTATAATCCCAGTACCTGCGCCCCAGGAAAATACGGGCTCTATTCCATCATACCCAAGAAGGAGGGTTCCTTTCGCCCCATCCTGGACCTCAAGAGTGTCAACAGACATCTACAATTGAATCATTTCCACATGGAAACATTACGCTTCGTAATAATGGCCTTACAATCGGGAGAGTTCTTAACCTCCCTGGGACCTATCCGAGGGCTACCTACATATTCCAGTCGGTCAAGAGCACCAACGCTTCCTACACTTTAAGGTACTGGGTTGCCATTATCAGTTCCGGGCACTGCCCTTTGGCCTAAACACCGCCCCCAGAACATTTTCCAAAATTATGTTGGTCGTAGCGGCAGCATTGAGAAAAGAGGGGATCCTGGTACACCCGTACTTGGACGACTGGTTGATCAGGGCCAAATCCATGGAACAGAGTCTCTGGATGACCAACAGGGTGGCCTCCTTGCTTCAGGAACTCGGTTGGGTAATAAACCTGGACAAGAGCAGTCTCAAGCCTTCCCAGTCCTTAGAATATCTGGGAGTCCGGTCAATTCCAAGCAGGGCAAGTTCTTTCTCCCTCCCTCCTTCCCTCGAGGATAAGGAAGTTGATGTCCCAGGTGCATCAGTTGATGAGCACAATATGCCCAACAGTGTGAAGCTATCTCCAAGTTCTCGGTTTGATGGCGGCAACCCAGGAGGTAGTACTATGGGTGAAGGCACACGTGACCACTCCAACGCTCCCTGCTGTCACATTGGAACCCACTGTCTCAAGACTGTTCGATCTGCCTCAACCTACCAATGGAAGTATGTTCTCTGCTTCAGTGGTGGCTACAGGAAGTGCATCTAAGCAAGGGTGTAAGCCTGTCCCCACTGAACTGGCTAGTCCTCATGACAGACACTAGCCTCCGAGGGTGGGGAGCCCACTCAGAAATTGACAACCCAGGGGTGATGGACCAATTGAAAGGCAATGACTGTTCAAACATTTTTGGTACCTCAGCACTCATTGGTAAAGCAGCAGATTTATTTAAGTTCAAGATCAGCCCAGCAAACAATCTGTAGTCCTTAAATTCCCTTAGTAAGTGTTCAAAGGAAGAGACAGGGTCTATAATATGAAGCAAAATATTTGTGAATGCTGCTAGCTTAAAAGAGCAAGATCCTCTAGTACTATTAGGGACCCCTTTTATATTGTCATTCCCCAATATTTTTTTCAAAAGGGGCTCTAGGGTTAAGATGAACAAAGCTGGGGATAGCAGAACGCCTTGCCTCGTTTCCTTATTTATTTGGAAAACATTTGATATCACCCCATTTACTAGTACTGATGTCAGTGGCCTATGGTATAACACCTGCACTACTTGCAGAAAATATCTCATAAATCCAAATGCTTTTAAGGTTTCCATCATAAAAGTGCAGTCCACCTTGTCGAAAACTTTTTTATCATTGAAACTTATGATCATAGCTGGAATCTTCTGCCAGGTACTAGAGTTTATAGACTGTATAGAGACTTAAGCAGCCAAAGCCACTGTCTGTGCCACTAAGAGAAGATTGTTTCTGCAAGATGTGATGATTTCTTTGAAGAAGACGTATATTTGTGTTTTCCCCTGAAGCAGAACCGTTGGTTCGAAACGCAATCGCATCGGGATCTTACCTTGAGTTAAGTACTGTGACTGTGTTCTTTTGAATGGATATTTTATTAGGGTTGTTTTGATGTCTGGATTATTTGACCAAAATGGATTATTAGTCTGTTTTGCACTGAGTCTCCTGTGGCAGTATGGAACATTTTAAGACATAATATACAAAAAATTCTAAAAATAGTTTAAATATAAAATAAAGTAATGTGACCATTCCATGGTGGATCTGATTTGACATACAGACTCTTTGCGTATTGGTCCTACAAAATGTATTACATTTAATTAATATCGGTGTGGCCAATTTTATTGATATAAAGAGTTACCAGCAAACCATTTTTGATATTTTGTACTTAAGTTTTCTGGAGTACACTGTGTGTTTGGGCCAATGTGTTGTGATTTGTACCTCCCCTATCAGGGTCATTAGGTATTTGGCCAATCTATCCACTATAATCTTTGAACCAATTTAAGTTCAAAATTTAACAGTGAGATTGACTTTTACAAATGCGGGCACTCCGGATCTTTCCCCGACTTTAGAATTACCCCTTACTTGAGAAAAATATTGGAAGATCTTCTGTTGTCGTTGCTTCTACCATACCCCCCAGAGGTAAAAGCACTTGGTCCTGCAATAATTTATAAAATTCTGCTGGATAACCATCTGGGCCCGGTGATTTCATAAACTGAGCTGTCCAAATACCCATTTGGAGTTCAGAGGCCTGGATAGGAGCGTTTAATGCATATAGCTGATCATCTGTCAACTTATGCACCTACAGAATGCAGATACTCCTGTATCCTTGGAGAGTCATTTACCTGCGCTGAATATAACTGGCCGTAATAATCAGCATAGATTGCACAAATATCTTGATTAGTATGAGATAACCGACCTCAATAAAGCTAGGTCCATGCCATCTTTTAGTGAGCTTAGCAAGAAGCTTCCCCACTTTATTACCATATTGAAAATATTTATACTTATAACAAACTTTTTTTATGTCCTTTGATGTAAAAGTGTATTAAGTGCATTCTGAGCTTCTACAAATTGAGTTTTGTTACTGTTACATGGATTCTGCTCCTGCACTTTCTTTGCCCTTTGTAACTGATTTTCAAATTGCAAGATTTCTTAGCCAAAGACTTTTTGTCGAGGTACTACAAAGTAAATTATATTTATTTATTTATTTATTTAGATGGTTTTATATACCGACAACCGTTTGCACATCGTGTCGGTTTACAAGTAACTTACAACTAATGTATATATAGGCATGGCCTTTACAAAGAACAGTGAAGCAGTAAATGCAGTAACAGATAAATAACTAGATAAAACTAGAGGAGGGGGGAATTAACTGGGGGTGACATGGGGAGGGGCAGGGAAAGGGTAGACTGTGACAACAGGGGGGGGCAGGGGAGGGGTAAACTGGGGCACTGGGGAGGGGGCAGGGAAGGGGCAAACTGTGGAAAACAGGGGGGAAGGATTAAGCACTGGGTTTGGCGAAAAACATTTGTTATGTACAGGTTATATACATGGTAATGGAACCCTGTATATGACACTCGTGGAGGTGAGGTCAAATACATGATTAAATAATATTCTTTATGTACAATTAAAGTGGAGAGAGGAGGGCTAGAGGGGGCAAGGGTTAGAACTGGGTCCTGAAGGGGGAGGGTTAGTAATTGCTGATGATGGGGGGTAGGCTTGGAGGAACTACCTTGGCAGTTTCCCAAAAGAGTAGGGGCCGTTCTATGTGCTATTTGTTTCCACAAAAAATTCCCAACGCTTTTTAAAATATTCCTTATATCCCAAGTCTTTATACAAGTATATCGGGAATTTCCATTTCCCACGTGTCAGGAGGACAGAAACCACTCATTTCCATCCATAGCATGGAGTAGTCAGATAAGACCATTTCTAATATTTCTGAACCACTTACTTGGGAGAAATAAGAGCTATTAACAGCAATAGTCCAGGTGAGCATGTATTGTGTACTTGAGAAATGTGGGTATACTCACGAGATAGTGGGTCTACCACCCGCCACACATCCACTAAATCTAAGTGGTTATATAAATGGAGAACTCCCAAAAGCTTCCTTTGACTCTTGTCTCATACCTGGGGGGGGGGTGCCGTATCCAAGGTTTGGATCATGCAAACAGTTGAAGACTCCCTTCCCCAACTAACATCAACTTAACATTTGTTGTATATTTTGATCTGGTTCAGCTTTCTTTTTTAGGTTTGATAATTAAGAAAGATCATGACAAATTGATTACTTCCATTCCCCAAAAGGACACAGATAGGAACATGCGACATAATTCCAGTTTTCATCCTAAACATCTAAAATAAAATATCCCGGTTTGGCAAGCTTTTATGCCTTCACAGGTTATGTCATTTGATCCAAGCATACAAAATTTAGGAAAAACTCTATCAGCCTGTTTTGAAGATCGTGGATCTACTGCAGGTATACAAACAAGCTTTACATGCCAATCAGGATAGTTTTCTTATGGGCACTGAATGGTGTGTGCTATTCCTTATTCCAGTCGAGCGCTTCAGATTAGAGCGATTGTACACAATCATTGGCAGGTCCTAGCTGGTTGGGCCCTTTTAGGGAAGCCACTATCTTTGCATTTAAAAGAATTAAAAACCTTCAAGGCCATTTGGTATCTGCGGTTTTGCCCCCTTTGAATACTCCCCCTCCTCAAGGCCAACATTCACTATGTAGAAGATGTAGTGTATGACCTCATTCTCTTATCCTATATGTTTTTCAATATCCTGGTCTCACTAAAGGTTACTGCATTCCAGGTATATTTGATTGTAATACTGCTCAGGTAATTTATGGCATTTTATGCCCCTACAAATTGCTCTACATTGGACAAATTAAAGTGTTTGCACTCGTATAGTGGAACACAAAAGTTGCATTCGTACTGTAAAAGCGCAGGCTCCTTTGGTGGAACATTGGGATTCTCAACGACATAGCCTTGAGGATTTCAAATTTTTCATAATTTGTAGAGTGACTTTATGATGGGGAGGGAGTAGCCTAGTGGATAGAGCAGCAGGCTATGACCAAGGGAAACCAGGGTTCAAATCCTGCTGTCACTCCTTGTGACCTTGAGCAAGTCACTTTACCCTGTGTTGACTCAGGTACAAAATTAGATTGTAAGCCCTGTGGGGATAGGGAAATACCTATAATACCTGAATGTAATCCACTTTGATATACACTTTGAAGTGCCGAAAAGCAGAATATAAAAATCTAAAATAAATATCTCCTGTGCTCTCATACAGCGGGAACAGCAGTTTATTCATTTTTGGGGCACACAAAGCCCAAGAGGACTAAATCAAGATTTGGAGTTAACATCTTTATTATACACTTATGCTTCCCAGTTGGGGTTGCTTCCTCTGGCTCTCCGAGAAATACGTTGAGCTGCTTAATTATGCAAGCTAAAGTAAGTGGGACTTGCTTTTTAATTTTTTTCTTATTTTTCAGGGGCTTGGCCTCTGTCATAAAGCCTTTCTTGGTATAGATAAAACATATATGCTCTGTAGTGCTGTAATGTTTTTTCGTATATACGGGCCAATGCAATACAGTGCGCTCAGCCAAGTGCACTGTTTAACCCACAGTTGGACGTGGGTTGTGTAGGTGCAACAAAATCCCCTTATGCAGTAAGGGGATTAGCGCCTCCACAACGCGCGTCCAGTGCACCGGGAAATTAATAGCGCTCATCACATGCAAGTGCATGTGAATGAGGCTATTAGTTATTCACTCCCCATGCACATTTTTGCACTCAGAAATTAACACCTGCTTTTTTGTATTTCCTCCGACTTAATTTCGTAGCGATATTAAGTCAGAATAACAAAAGAGATATAGGAAAAAAATATCTCCCTCCTTGAGAGTGAGCCGTGTCTGACCTGCCCCAAGCTCCCTCCCCGTGAGGAAGCTTGGGGCAGGTCAGAAGGACTGAATAAATCAATATTAAAGTGTCGGGCCCTTAATGTTCATTTATTCACTCCACTTATTGCTCATTGGTCTTTTTCACTGACACTGATAAATTCAGCGTCCGTTTTCTTAATCGGCGGACAGCCACCGACAGCGGACCTCTTTTGGGTGCACGCTGTCAAGGCACCAGGGGTGCACCTCGACAACGCGAGCCCTAATTTAAATATTGCATCGCGCCCCCAGGGGAGAGGTGCCTGGGGGTACGTTAGGAAAGCAGGCGCTGAACACTCCGTGTCTGCTTTCGGTGCACTTTTTTTGCATCGGCCCCATAGTGGCAAGAGCCAATGGAAATGAGTTCGTTGTGACAGCACAAGCATTGGATTTATATACAAACCACAATCTTATTAAAGTAAGCGGTGGTATTTTGTAATCTGTCTTTCTTGCACAGTTTTTCCAGTTATTTCTGGTTAAAAGGATCTGATTTACTTTTCTTTTATTTATTCTAGTTTAGAATCTTTTCCAAATGTGAGGACTGGCGACCTAAATGTTTGCCTTACTGTGAAAGCATTTTTGCAGTTTTCTTCAATTCCATCGAAGGGACTACATGTTTATGAAAATTACTATATACTTTGCCTAGTATAGCATTATGAAAATGCCCTTGTGGACATTGATTTTTATATTACCTTAATACGTCATATAATCTCTCTGAGGAAGCTATTTAGCTAAATTGGGGCCTCTGTCAGGGTTCTTGGATTATTTTCACTTTTGAGTTCCTCTTTCTTCTTATTACTTGTCTATATCTGAGTGATTCTCTTTGCTATTTGTGTGAAGGTGTGGCTTATCAATGTTTATAGATTGATGTGTTGTGGCTGTGAGGTATGATTGTATGTTTTTTTTTTAAGATGGATTGATTACACTTCCTGTTCTTTTTTGGGTATTTCATCTTTTAAAAAAAGTGTAAAACTAGTATTAGTCTTTTCTGTCAAATGTACTGCCCCTCATTATACATTTTGTTCAAAAGTATAGAAATATTAATAAAAATTACTTAGTGTATTTCATCCCTCTTTCTTTATATTCTCACATATTGTTCCCCCTTAAGAGGGGTTTCGTTTCTGTTCCTTCTATTCTTTTACCTAGCGCAGTTTTGTAATCCAGCTGATTTAGTCTATTTTCGGTTCTATTCAAATAACATTAGGTCTGCCTCAGATGGTTGTGTGTGACTGGATAACTTTAAACTGAACTGGCTATACGTTATGTGTTAAAATAAAAAAAAAAATGAAGGGCGAGTATGTGGCTCAATTCCTATACTCCCACCAGATGTTTTACAAAAGGCCCTGCCAGACAAGCACCCCTCCCCAGTCCCTAAACCCCTCTGAAAGAAAGGAAAAAGGAAGTGTGGGGAATGCTGGCCAAACTCTTCCCATCCCCTGCTTGGTTCTGCTGATTATTTATTTATAGAGTTTTATATACCATCATTTGGTTTTGCCATCACAGCAGTTTACAAGTTTGTAGTAAGACATCCATTTCTCCTTCTACCTTAAATCTTAACCCTCCTACCCACCTGAAAACTTGAGCAATCCAGTCCAAGTGCCGGGATCCTGGCTGCCATCACCACTCTTAACGTATTGGGCTAACTTTGGTGGGATATTCAGTGGCGTAGCCACACCACTGAATATATCAGCTAATATATCAGCTATTTTAGAGATAGCTGGATAACTTTAGTTCTAATTTATAGCATGACTAGAATTAGCCAGATAAGTTCCCTGTACGTACCAGGATCAGTCCAGACTGCTGGGCTATGCCTCCCCTCCAGCAGATGGAGTCAGAGAAAATACTATAACTGAATATCGGAGTTAGCCAGATAATTATCCAGCTAACTTACCTCTGCCCTGGAACACAGCTATGATATCTGGCTAAATTTTAGCTGAATAGACCCAGCTAAAAGGTAGCTAGATAAGTGCCCAAAATATTAAAAGGTTGGCATTTAACTGGATAACTCACAAGTTATCTAACTAAAAGACCCCCAAGTTGATCAGAATAAGATTCTTGGGACTTAAAGGTCCTGACTATTTCCTCTCACCTTCCAGATGGAGTATAACCCAAAGGTGCTGTTAGGGAAACACGCTGGAATTCAAAAAAACTTAACATTTCAATTTGCAAAAAAAACTTCAAATGGAAAAAATGAGGCCACTTTTCCCTTACGTTTCTAAGGTAAAGGTGAACCTGTACTGGTGCATGCATGCTGCTGTTCATTAAATGCTCCTAGAGTTGTTGGGAAAAATGTTTCATCTGCTGTACAGTGTGACGGAGACATACACAAGAATATTCCAAGCAGCGTAAAATATCCCATGTTTATATTTCTGATGAAAATAGCAGCAGTAAAATAAATACAAGTGCCTGTGTGTGCAAGAACATAAATAGGCCTTTTTTTTTTTTTTTTTTAAGTATCCAAGGTGCTTGCAGGCCTGTGGGTTCAAAGAACTGATTTTTCAAAGTGAAACTCCCTGCAGATACAAAGTACACCGGGGTAAAGCATGTGCAGGGATTTCCAAATGAATTTCCCATGCATACTTAACCCAACTCGCCCTAACCCTGCCTCTGGTTCTGTATCTTCTCCTCAGAGAGGGATGAAAGGGATTGTTTTCCCCACAAACAAGACCTCACCCACAGAAATCCCTTGGAAAATTCCCCCCCTCCCCCCACCCAAAAAAAATTAAAAAGGTGAATCGTGAATCTCTTAAAGGATCCAGCTTTGTTCTCTCTTATGTGTGTTCCCTCCTGCTGTGACTGTTCCTCACTTCAGTTTTAGCGAGGAGGAAAGCAACAAGAAAAAAGTATCAGAAGAAAAGCAGAAGAAGCAGACAAAAAAGGCCGATGAGGGTCAGAAGCAAGAAGAGGAGAAACCAAGGAAAGAGCCAGACAAGAAAGAAGCAAAGAAAGCCGCGGATCCGAAGAGGAAAAACCCGGCTAAGGCGGCTTCGGCATCCAACTCTGACTCTGAGGAAGAGCAGGAAGAGGAGAAGGTGCTTGTGCTTTTATATTGGGGGGGGGGGGGGGGGGAGGGGGGGCAGAAATACAGTTCAGCAGCAAGCGCTGACATACAAAACTTGCTTTCATGTTTTTATATTAGGTGGGGGGGAGAGAAGAACCAGACCCACAGAAAATGACAAAAAAACTAAGGACCACAAGGCCCTTCTAGCCTCCCATCCTCGATACCGTAGCATAAATGTTGCGAATAATCTGGAAGGGTATCGTCTATCTGCCCACATTTTACTCTCAGTAAAATTATGGAACATTTTACCTCAAGATGTAATTGATTGCAACCAGTCCAGATGTAAATTTGGCCAAGTTTTTAGAGAAAAACGATGATACGGTTATGAGGCTAAAGCCACTTACCGGGCAAAGTGCCAGGAATTATTTTAGTTGCTGCAGGACTGGCTATAGTTACACAGTTGTGTGGTTTATTTTACACCTTTCCCTGGATTCTCATGTGGAGCAGGGGATGGGGGGGGTGGGGAGGTACATGACGCTGGCTGTTGAGAGCTGTGAGCAGATCGGTCTCTTAGAATATCCATCACGAATATTCATCAGGCATATCTGAATATGTTTTGCCTGTTAGCCAGATTAATTTGCTGGAAAACCAGGTCTGTTTGCTGCCCTCTCAAGGATGGAGGGGGAATGCACCTCTGCTGTAGGACAATCACAAGAAGGCTGGACCTGATGGGCCCCTGGGCTTCTTATTTCATCCTGACCAGCTATGTAGCACAGGAGATTGCTGAAGGTAGAATGAGCTCTTGGTGTAAGAGATGGCAGTATTTTTCTTATAATTGGCAGCGTGAGAATACTTGGCTGAGGGTGGGGAGGGGGCTTGCCTGTATTTTTCAGGACAGTTTGATAAAGCAAGTATAAGTTAATGTTTTTAGTTAAGCAGGAGGGTGACAATAATCCTCCCTTGCAGCTCACAATGATAGAGACACTGTTGGGGGTTTTTGGGGTTTGGTTTTTTTTTTTTGTGAAGCTATATAGGTAATATTTTTTTTCAAGTTGTCAGGATGGAGTAAGAGTGCTGAAGTTGTAATACAAAGGAATTATATTCTGTGGCATTAGCTCTGCTCCATGGACTGTGGTAGAGGCTGTTTAATTTGCTGCTGGGTACTGGCTAGTAATAATTTAGCTAAAAAAAAATCTCTTTTCTTTGTTTAACAAAAACTAGTGCTAGCAGCAGAATTCTGTGCTTATTCCGGCAAGCTATCAGGCACAGTGGCAACCCCACCCCACCATCCAGTGGCCTGCATCGGCTTCTTCCTTCCTCCAGCTTTGGTGAGACAGTGAGGAAGGGAAAGGGAGAGTGGCATATGTAGCACTGGACAGGTGGCTGAGCCTAGTAGGTGATTTTCTACCAGACTGCTGACTCCCAGAGCCTTTTTCGGCTGCACTGCTGCAAACTCAGTTTTTCAAGAATTTGCCGCAGCGCAGTTGAAAAAGGTTGTGAAGATGGTGGGGGGAAGGGGGGGGGAGAGAAATGTGCCAGCACTACAAAGTTTGTGGACCAGGTCCTGCAGCAGCAGCAAGGAAGTGTTTGTTTCAAAAAATGCTTGCAGTGCTGGAATGGGGTGAGACAAATCCCACCAGCCACCAAAGACCAGGAGACTACTGCCCATCTAACCTCTGCAGGAAAGTAAGGAAGGAAGGGAGGTGAAAGAAAGTCTGGGGTGGGGGAGGAGAGGGGTGCAGTGGTGGTGTGATAGAAGATTGTCACAGGCCGCCTGACGTAATACCCATTTTTTCCCCATAAATTTACCCTGTAGCTCTTTAAACTGCTCTGCCCATTAGGTTATTTTCTTTTTCTTTTTTTGTTTTTAAAGAAAAACATTCATAAATTGCTACTAGGTAGCACCCACTGCATAGTAATAACCTGTACCATGTTGTCAAACCCAGTATTTTTGCAAAAGCAGTTCTCGAATGGGAATTTTTTTTTTTTTTTTAATTTTAAAATCTTTTTGTGACACCTTTTCCCTTTTCTTCCTCTTCCTCCACTTTCCAACACCTGTGGCAAATGAAACAAGAAAGGGAAAGGAAGCAAGCACTTCCAAGGTGCCCAGAGAAGAAACTTGCTGAAGATGCAACAAGAGAAGGAAGCGGTCGAGAAGAAACGCAAACAGGAAGAGCAGGGGGATGCCGAAACGTGAGTGCATCTTCTTGCAGTCTACTAAGAAGGCACGCTCTTGCAACCAGCTGACAACAAGGGCTGCCTGGCTGCTTCTTGCTGCTGGTTGGACATGCAGCACTGTTTAAAGAAAAGATCTCAATCTGATTTTTATTGCTGCAATTTTTGACCTGAGCCATTGTAGAGGGAGCTGAGACCTCAGAAATTATAGTTTTGGAATCATTTTAGTGCACCAAAACAGGGTCTCTGTTGCTCGCATGCCTCTCTGTTCCCTGACATTTCTTGCACACCTCTATTTAAGCAGATATTCCTTCTGTGATTTGAACAGGAGGGGGTGTACAAGAAAATCTGAGTTCCTTATACATTCCCAGATCAGTCCAGACTCCTGGGTTTTGTCTTCCTGCCAGCGGATGGAGATAGAGAAAGTTTCACTGACACTGTACCCTGTTTCCCCGAAAATAAGACAGTGTCTTATATTAATTTTTGCTACCAAAGATGCACTAGGCCTTATTTTCAGGGGATGTCTAATACCGTTGAGCTGCTGGCTGCCCCTGCCTCAGCCATGTCCCACCAGTGTGCTGTCAGAGAGAGGTAAGAGTGTGCAGCATTCATGGTAGTCAGCTTGGGCTGACTCTGCTGCTTTTGAACCTCTGCACACTGCTTGGAAGGGGTCCCCCGACTGGTACTGCCACCATCCCCAGATGTCAGTAATCTTGCTGCCACTGTCACTGCTGCCACATGGCTATTGGGGAGGCGCCGATTGCTGCTACTGACACTGAAGCCCATTCTGCTGCCTCCTCTGTGCAGGCCCCGTGGGCTTCCACTTTCTCCATGCTGATCTCGTACATTGTGAGATCCGCATAGAGCGAGTGCTATTCTTGCACATTCCCAAAGATTACATGTGCCAATCACTAAAAAGTAATTTATTTATTTTTTTTACCTTTGCTGGCTGATCTTAGTTTTCTAATCGGTTGGTCACAGGCTTTTTTTTTTCCACCTTCCCTTTCTTATTTTTTTGCCAATTCCTTTTATATTGTCCTTTTTTCTTCCGTATTTCTTTTCTCTCCATATTCTTCCCTCAAACACAGTCAGGTTCTCATTCTCACATGCATTTCTCTCACACACACACACACACACACACACAGGCTCTCCCTCATGCTGTCTCTCATACAATCATTCATACACACAGTCTCTCACTGGCACATGCTGTCTGATTCTCTCACAACACAGGCTCTCTCTCACTCCCACATGCTGTCTTGCTCAAGCATAGGCTCTCACCGTCACACGCTGTCTCTCTCACACACACACACACAGAGGCTCTCACATGCTGCCTCTGCAAACATTCAGATCCTCACTCACACACAATCTCTCAATTCATCTCATACACGCACGCACACACCCTCTACAGACCCTCAGCCTCTCTCTCACCTCTGGGCCTCCTCTTCGCGGGTCGCCACATCTGCAGCGGCCCTGAACTTCTCGGGCCACAGCAGCCCTGCTACCGGGCCTCTTCCTCTTCTCCGGCCCTGCTACCGGGCCTCTTCCTCTTCTTGGGTCGCTGTGACTTGGGATTCGCAGCGGCTCCTCTTCTGCACGTGCTGATGCTCTTCCTCCTTCCTGCCCACGCGGCTCCGGCAACATTTACTTCCGGGGCCGCACAGGCAGGAAAGAGGAGGAGCATCAGCGCATTTCAATGCGATCGTTTTCTTCGGGCCATGGTGACGTGATCTCCACCACGGCCTGCCGATCTGCGTGTCGCTGCTCAGCGGCCGCATGAGCTTCCTTGCGCCCGGGGGCATTGGCTCCCCTCGGGATACCACTGCTCGCGTCGCCCCCTAATACTTTGTAAACTTTATTTAAAAAAAAAAACAACAACAAAATCACGTCACAGGATTGAGCGGCCCACCGGGGGAAGCCCAATCCCCCGATAGGAAAATCCGCCCTGTTTACAAGGGATGGCTTACTTTCAGGGGAGGTCTTATATTTAGCAATTTTGCAAAACCTCTACTAGGTCTTATTTTCGGGGGATGTCTTATTTTCGGGGAAACACGGTACATAACCTAGTGTGCCACCTGCAGTCCCTCGATATTTCTCTGACTCCAGAAGATGGTAGATGGTGTAAAACCTGCAATCTGGAGAAAGAGAGAAAAAAAATAGATTAAAAGACAAGATTTCTGGATCCTCCCAGGGAGTTGTGAAGTCTTGGTGGGGCCATCCCCCCTGCTTTGAGGGGGGCGAGCAGGAGGTTGGTGACCCTTCTGATAGCTCGGTCCGGAGGTCCATGTGGTGCACATCTGATGGTCCAGGTCCCTCATGCCCCACAAGACAGTGGTGGAACCTGCTGGTAGTATTGCACTGCAAGCCCAGTGGAGTAGGGAAGTATCCCTTTTATACGGTTTATTCTGTGCTGGATTGCTAAAGTTTGGAGGAATTTCATGGACATAACCACTTGTATGGCTCTTTTCTGATCTGCCATACAGGCTGCACTCCTGAAACGGGAACATCTACACCAAAGAAAAGTATTGGTTTCTATGAATCTCTATTTGTTTTCAGAGAGTAAAAATAAAATAAAAAAAGAGAAAATGGAACTAGTAGGAGGAATGTATGCAGCAGTGGGGTTCCTGTTCGTACCCCAGATCAAGCCAGACAAGTGGGGTTTTGCATCCCTACCAGCAGATGGAGGCAGAGAACTAAAAACTTTGCAACCCTGCTACATAACCGAGAGTGCCACCTGTAATCCTTTGGTATTTCTTTCTCCAGCAGATGGTAGAGGTGCAACCCTGCAATTAAGAAAAAAAGAAAGAAGGAACAGAACAAGAGAAGTTAGAAGATGCTCCCTGAGGTGTTAGGTTCCTTCGTGGGCCATCCCTCAGGTAGAGCTAGGCGAGCGGGGGGGTTGGTAATCTCTGATCAGCTTTAGCCCACAGCAGATCCAGGGGTCTGACAGTCAGGGTCCTGATTCCCTCTTATCTCCTGAAGGCTCCTTCCCAGACTTGTTGCCAGTAAAGGGAAAGTATTCCTTTTTGTGCTTGAATTTCTTCCTTTGCTGTGGCTGCTATTTCTTTAAAGAAAACAAGTGTTAACTTGTTTCTCTTTGAATTTCTCTTTCAGCAGCAACCACTTGGGCTGTTTCTGGTCAGGGAAAGCCAAGGCATGGGGAAGGGAGCAGTATAGCTCCTCTGTTTGCAGCTTTGGGCTGCTCGGGGAGCTGGAGGCTGCATTGGGCAGTGTTCCCCTCCTCTCCTGCATGCCGCGATCATGCGGCTTCTGTTCCTCTGCAGCAGACTGAGCCACATGAAGACAAGATGGCGCCAACAGCGGTTTCCCAGTGCAGGAAAGCTTGTCAGGCCAGCAGCCTAGCTCAGGGACAGCTGAATGCATCAGTGCTATGCTGTGATTCATTTCTGGAGGGGAGGGGCCCTAGGGGGGTGGGAAATGAGGCTGGTAGGAGAGCCACAGGTTCCCAAGGCCCTGTCATGATCAATACTGGGAGCCTAAACAGCCTGTCACGCAGGAGAAGGGCTACAGCTCGGAAGGTGATGGACTCCCAGGAGCCTAGGGACTACCCTCTCCTGTTGTCTCCGGCAATCCTGTCAGGGGAAGGGAGGAGATGACGTGGAATTTCCTCAGAATTTGTCTTGCTTATGCATAAGGCCTTTTTAACCAGGAAAAGCACTGGTTATATAAAAGGGCATTTCTGTCAGCCATCTTGTCTTGCTGCAAAGAGGCCATGGAGCTCCTTAGCCGGTGGGGGGTGGGGGGGGGGGGTCGGGGAACCTCCTTCGCTGGCTGGACCTGGACTATCCTGAGGGGTCTGGCAGCTCAGATGATTTGGACCTGAATGAACCCAGAAGATGGTCTTGGGGGTGGATCTGGATGACCCAGCAGATTTCCTGGTGGATGTCGATCAGGCTGATCCAGAATAGGTTCCGATAATGGTGGGAGATGATCCACGGATGGTTTGTCTGTTCTGTAAGGAGGAGTTGAGGCCCCTTATTTTTCATGTTCAGCGGGAACTGGGTATTAAGGCGATCCAGGAGGAGTCTGACAATTTAAGGGGTGGATCTGGTGTTAGTTGGATTCTGGGGCCCACCGAAAGCCTATCCTCTCCTTAAAAGGATCAAGAAGCTGGTGAACTAGGAATGGGACTTTCCGGAGGCGAGTCCCAAGGTGACTAGAGCCAAAGCAAAATTGTATCCCCTCATGGAGAATATCCTTCAGCTGCTGGTATTGCTGAAGGAGCATGCCTCTGTCTCGTGGTCACTAACAAGTTGACCATTCTGGTTGTGGGTTTGGCAGCGTTAAAGGACGCGCAGGACTGTAAGCTAGAGATTCATTGGGAGAGGATGTTTGAAGTCTCGGCGCTGAGCCTGTGAGCAGTGTGTGGAAATCTGATGCAGAGGACCTGTTTATGATGGGAACAGAAGTCTCAGGAGAAATCTTCAGCAGATGCTGTTGTTAATAGCCAATTATATATCACTTAAACTGCCAATATGATGTAATCACTTAATATGTCACCAAACATCACATATACATGGAAACATCTATTAATTCTTATTTGTGAATAGAGACTTCTTATAATGTTGAAGAGAGTTTATATTCTGACTCTCGTTCTCAAATGTGTGGTTATTTAATGTAATCAGCACTACAAAATAGTCACAATGGCTGATTATATTTTCCTTTTATAATCATTGGTCTCCATTTCACAGACTTATGTGAGCTTATTTCGCTTTTTCACTTTTTTAGTAGTAATAATAATAATATATATATTATTTATTTATTTATTTCATTTTAGCCAGTGAGAAGCAAAAGACACATCGTTTTATGGTCTTTTCTGAGCGGTTAAACGCTCGAGGAGCGGCTCTAAATATCCTGCCTGACACAGCTCGTGTTTCGATGGATACTTCGTCAGGGGCATTAACTGCATATTTTGATTTTGCTCCAATTTTTTCTGTCACCCATCTCAGTCGTGCTTCAGTGTTAGATCGGAGTTACATTCGGCCACACTCATCCAATATCTTCAACAGCAAATCATACCACGGGGACAATGTATAAATAAATCACCATTAGTGTTTCAGGAAGACGAATCCTTTGTAGCTAAATGGGTATCAATATTGAATAAATGCTCCATTGACCTAATGGCATTAATTGTAGAACGCAGAAAGATCTCCATTGAAGAAACCACAGCCCGTATCACAGAGTTTCAAGAACAAATGCTTAAAGATTTTTCAGTGGAACATTTGAATCAGATTATTGAAAAATGTCAGACCACATTAAGGCCAGTTTTTTAGGCTGCGGAGAATATGTTCGACTGACAGGGAATTTAAAGTGCAAGCATACGATCTGGCATTAAGATTTTTTGAAAGAGGATATCCATATGCAGTGATTCGGAAAGCATACAAATGGGCAAGGTACTCACACCGTTCCACCCTTTTGGAATATCAGTCCAGACGTAATATTGCCACAGAAGTCTGCGTGTTACAACACTTGGATAAATCACATTTAATTGCTGAGAGTATAAGACGCCATTGGCACATTCTACAATTACATACAGGCATTTTTTCAGATTTACCACTTTTTTTCCTATAGGAGGAGTAGAAATATTAGGGACCAGGTTGTACAAGCCACAGTACATACAACGGACCCAGGATTCAGACTAGGTAATCATGAAATCTGTGGTAATTGCGATATGTGCACACAAGCGATTAGACAATTCATGGCAACACCCAATAACAGGGGAACAATACACAAAAAAAAGGGCAACACATTGTGAATCAACTAATGTGGTTTACTTAATACAATGTCCTTGTCCTTCCATTTATGTAGGACGTACTAGCAGACAAATAAAGGTACGCTTAAGGGAACACAGAAGTCTCATCCACACAGCGAATGTTGAAGCTCCGATGGTAAAACACTGTATTCAAAACTCACATACATTCCAGCATTTAAAATGGACTATTTTAGACCAAATAAGGCCTTTTTGTTCCCTTCCCCCCGGCGAGCCTGATCTGCGATCGCACAGACAGCATCACAGCACAACAGCTAAGTCCCTCCCTCCAGACTTACCATCCAATCGGGGAGACGAGAGGGATTTTAAATTTCACCTCTCTCCGGCGCCGCTGACAATAACAACCTGAGGCCGCCGCTGCTGCTGACGCTACCGCTTCTGCTGCCGCTGCAAGAGGAAGGCCTGCGCGATCGGCGCCCAGACCCGTCGGGGTAAGGCCTTTTTGTTCCCTTCCCCCCGGCGAGCCTGATCTGCGATCGTACAGACAGCATCACAGCACAACAGCTAAGTCCCTCCCTCCAGACTTACCATCCAATCGGGGAGACGAGAGGGATTTTAAATTTGACATCTCTCCGGCGTCGCGCGCCAAAGGCGCGCGACAAAGGGGCTTGCCCCTTTGTGCGCCCCTTCGTGCAGCCCCTGAGATCATACTCTTTTTCATTATCTGCTTAATTCTCCTTTCATACCTTGATTAGAATTCAGCATATCATCTTTAAATCTATAAATTACATTGGCAACAAGATTCAAGTCAGCTGATTCGTGTAAGGGAGACGAGAATAGATCCCAAGCTTTATTCATCAACAGGAAAACAAATTGAAATTGTAATCCAAAATCTCCACAAACCCTGGAACCTCAACAGATAGTGTTCCCTGATCCTAAAGCCAGCTTCGGGTCAATAATAAGCCAGTTTACTGGCCCTTGAATCTTCATCTTCTTTGGAGCACTCGAGTAAGCCTCTAATATTCTCTCTATACCACACAAACAGATCAACATGCTTCTTGGTTTCCCTATCTCTATACATCACCATGTTTGCCATGGCGAATACTCCATACCAATCATCAAGAATCAACGTAAACATCAAACTAAGCCTCTCCCACAACACTACAACCGTCATCAAAGGCTAATTCCAATAATGATTTCACCAATCACACAATTCCTCGGCCTTTCTCTGTTATCTCTTACTCTATTCAATGCTCAATCACTTTAAAAAAAAACTCATATCTTAAACGACTACCTTACTGAAGTAAACCCAGATATCTGTGCAATCACAGAAACGTGGTTTAAACCTTCAGATTTAGCTCTGTTAAATCAACTACCAACTCAGCTTTATGATTTTTTCTCCATACCTAGAACCAAAAGAAAGGGAAGAGGTCTGCTTCTCGCAGCCAAGAAAGGTCTAAGAATATCTTTACAACATTCATATACCACATCAAAATTAGAGCTCTCTTTCTTTAAATCTGATCATTTACAAATTGGCCTAATCTACGCTCCACCAGGATCTTTAGATTCTGACCCTTCACCAGTCATTGAACTCTCTGCCAAATACTTCAACCCAGACAAACCTGCCATCTTACTGGGTGATTTCAACTTACATGTCGATGCTTCACCACAATCCCCAAATTGTGTTACCCTACTCTCGGCTCTCAACTACATGGGCTTCACACAAATTATAAAAGCCCCTACCCACAAAGCAGGTCACACTTTAGACCTTATTTTCATTAATCAGTGCATCTCAAACACAAATACAATCACATGTTCACCTGTCCCTTGGTCGGACCATCAAATCATCAACACGACCTTCAAGCTTTCACAACATCCTCCACTTTCGTTCCCAAAAAACACTATTCAATTCAGGAAACCTTGTTCTACAGACCTTCTCATCAATCAGTTCACTAATGAATTATCACATCTCGATCTCTCCAACGCATCTACAGCCACCACCTCATGGTGCAACATCACCAAAAAGATCGCAGACATTACCTGCCCTTCCATCACAAAAGTAGTACAACCTTCGCCAGACAACAGGAAACCCTGGTTCACCCCAGAACTGAAGCTGCTTAAACAAGAGCTAAGAAATAAAGAACACACTTGGAGGAGAAACCCATCCCCCACAACATTAGCTATTTATAAAACCTCCCTCAATGCTTATAGGATCACCATACTGAGAACAAAGAGAGATTTTTTCTCAAAAAAAAATACATCATTTCATATTTGATTCAAAAGCACTTTTCTCCTACGTTTCAGCTCTCACTAAACCATCACCTCCTACCATTCCTGATGATCAAGCACTCAACAAAGCATCAGAACTAGCAGAATACTTTAAGGATAAAATTGACAAACTGACTATCTCTTTCTCATCATCTTTTTCATATCCCCCTTTCCCTCACATTACCTCACCTCAACTAAATACAACGCTGGAAACTTTCGAGACCACTTCAGCACTTGAGATAGAAAACATACTTAAAAAAATGAAACCGTCATCTCATCCCTTAGACACAATTCCTACTAACCTTCTCATCGCAATAAGAAACTCCATATCAAAACCAATTGCAGACATCATTAACTGCTCTCTCTCCCAGGGTCTAGTTCCTGACCAACTTAAATTAGCCATTCTCAAACCTCTACTTAAAAAACCTAACCTTCCAACCACAGATCCAGCTAACTTCCGCCCAATAGCTAATCTGCCATTGATCGCCAAAATTATGGAAAAGATAGTCAATAAACAACTATCTGAATATTTGGAAGAAAACAACATTCTTGTATCTTCCCAGTATGGCTTTCGGAAATCGTTAAGCACTGAATCTCTCCTTATCTCTCTTACCGATTCTATTCTATCTAATATGGACAAAAAACAACCACATCTTTTGATACTACTAGATCTCTCTGCAGCCTTTGACACTGTCAACCATTCATCTCTATTAAAATGTCTGGCAGATATAGGCATTAAAGGAACAGTCTTCAGCTGGTTCAAATCCTTCCTAGCAAATAGACAATTCAAAGTAAAGATTAACAACAAAGAATCACAACCGATCCCTTCCAACCGGGGGGTCCCTCAGGGTTCCTCCCTTTCCCCTACCCTCTTCAACATTTACCTCTTACCTCTATGTCATCTACTTACTAAACTAAACCTAACTCATTATCTCTACGCGGATGACATCCAGATACTCATCCCAATCTCAGAATCCTTACAAAAAACCTTGGCTCACTGGAACAATTGTTTGCAACAGATCAATCATCTTCTCTCCAGCCTTTGCCTCATTCTTAACAACAACAAAACTGAGATCCTAATCATCAATCAAGACATCAACATCAAACTTCTAAACCCAGCTGACCTACTCAACTCATCCACTCCCATATTAAATCACTCACCACATGTTCGAGATCTAGGTATCATGCTAGACAATCAGCTCAATTTTAAAAAATTCATAAGCACAACCACCAAAGACTGTTTTTATAAGTTACAAGTCTTAAAAAAATTGAAGCCTCTTCTTTATTTCAACGATTTTCGGATCGTCCTACAAGCCATTATTCTATCAAAAGTCGACTATTGCAATTCGCTTCTCTTTGGCCTTCCATATTCATCCATCAAACCCCTCCAAATGCTACAGAACTCTGCAGCCAGAATCCTTACCAATACGAATAAAAAAGATCACATCACCCCCATTCTCAAGCTCCTCCACTGGCTGCCTATAAAGCAAAGGATCCTATATAAAGTACTCACCGTAATTCATAAATCCATTCACAATATCTCTCCTCTTCAATTATGTAACCAACTACGCCCTCACTCCTCCTCTAGACCCATCAGAGGAGCATATAAAGGCACACTCTATGTACCTTCAACAAAATCCTCGCATCATAAACGTGCCATATCTACAGCAGGCCCCATTCAATGGAATGCGCTCCCACCAGACATTCGGCTTGAGTTCTGCCACTCTTCATTCAAAGAAAAACTTAAAACCTGGCTCTTTAGCCAAGCTTTTCCAGGACCATGATCATCATTTTTTCCCCTCCAACCAGCAAGAACATATCTTCTTCACAAACCCCCATTTTCCATACCACTACCTACTTCGGTATCTAATCTCTTGCTGCAGGACACTTGAGACTTTCTCACTTATACGTTATAATTTTTATGCTCAATAAGACCTGTCAACTTAATTGTTTAAGTCTTTTTTTTTTTTTTTTTTTTTCTCCTTTATCTTTTGGTCATCAATGTTACAACGTTATTGTTAAATTTTGAACTTATGTACACTGTTCCAAGTTTCATAACCTTGTTCTATGTAATGCCTTTTGGCAATTTTCATGTTCTGTTTCAATGTAAACCGATGTGATCTTTATTTCATATAGGAACACCGGTATATAAAAATCTAAAAATAAATAAATAAATAAATAGTGTGTTCTGAGCAGGGAGGTTATTTTCATTCACAATTAAATTACTGTGAGCAAAGGTGGATATTCGGATTGTCTTCCCAGAGTCCGACAGGTATGAACGAGTCCGTAGATTGGATGACACTAATTTGACATTACATTTTTCAAGGTTTGCTATTGGTTGAAACAGTGGACCCGGTGAGATCTGTAATTGGCTGGAGGTGGATTCTGTAGTAGGTTTAAAAAGCCTGGGGAAAACAAAACGGAGGATCTCATTTGGAAACTGAAGCACAATTGAGATGGGTGAAAGAAAAAATTGGAGCAAAATCAAAATATGCAGTTAAGCTTGTCACTGACTAAAATGAAAAAAATGAAAAAAAAAAAATTACTAGAAAAAACGAAATAAGCTCACATAAGTCTGTGAAATGGAGACCAATGATTATAAAAGGAAAATATAGTCAGCCATTGTGCTTATTTTGTAGAGGTGATTACATTAAATAACCACACATTTGAGAACGAGAGTCAGAATATAAACTCTCCAACATTATATGAGGTCTCTATTCACAAATAAGAATTAATAGATGTTTCCATGTATATGTGATGTTTGTTTGGTGAGGTCTTAATAGCCAGGCAACTCAAGTGGAGGCCAGGATTGCATATGAGGCTGATGTGCTTTATGACTTGAGCTGGACTTCAGCCAGGAATATAATCGCGGTGGTCTCTGTGCAATGTCTACTGTGGTTGCAAAATTGGTCAGCTGATATATGGTCCAAGTCTCAGTTCTGTAATCTTCCCTTCAAAGGAAGGAAAATTGTTGTTCGGGGAGGACCTGAAACAGTTGATGAAGGTTTTGGGGGAATCTAAAGAGAATAAGCTGCCAGAGGATAAGATGACAGGAAGTCTTTTCCGCCTCGCTCTACGTTTCGGGAGATGTGGCGTTTTTCATCCCAATAAGGGTTTTGCACTGTCTTCGGTGTAGATCCAGGGTTTCAGTAGGCAGCAGTCCTTTCGAGGTGCCCGTAGACTTCCCTGTGAGGGATCTGACCAGGGGGCCAGCAGTGGTAAGGCTTCATAATGAAGTCAGGCTGGTCCATTCTCTCGAGATGGCAGTGGAAGGCCATCTATCACACTTTTACGAAGAGTGAACCAGGATTACCTCGGACCAATGGGTCCTAAAGGTAATAAGGGACGGCTATGCTTTAGAATTTTTTTGCCTCATCACGGAAGCTTTTGTGGTGTCAAATTGCAGAGTCCGAGGTGAGCAAGCGGCAATTCAGGACACATTGTCACCTTCAGTTGCTGGCATGATAGTACCAGTAGCAGCCAGAGAGCATGGTCTTGGGAGGTACTCGATTTTTTTTTTTTTTTTTTGTGCCAAAAAAGGAAGGAGCCTTTCATCCCATCCTCCATCTGCAAAAGATGAATTATGATACTACGAGTTCCCCATTTTTCCGTATGGAAACATTGCTGACGGTGATAGCAGCAGTTTGTCGAGTGGAGGTTTTCGGTCCTCTCTGGACTTTGGCGGAAACCTATCTGCACATACCTCTTCGGGAAGAACATCAAGGATTCTTTGTGTTATGATTCTGGGGTAACTTTTACAGTTTCGGGCCCTCCCTTTCTGTTTAGCAATTGCACCTCGCATGTTCACAAAGGTGGTGCTGATGGCAGCAGCTCTTCGCAGGGAAGGGATCCTAGTTAATACTTATCCAGATGACTGGTTTATCCAAGGGAAATCGGAGGAGGTATGCCGGAAGTCTACGCGCAAGGTGATGGATATGTAGTAGTCCTTGAGCTGGGTAATGAATTTGGTGAAGTCAGCTGAGCCCTATCCAGATAATGTAATCCTTGGGGGTGAAGTTAGATACTCAGCTTGGCAGAATGTTTCTCACCTCGGAGAGGCTTTGAAAGTTACAATCTCAGGTGGTGCAGGTTTTGCAGATGCCAGTGCCCAGGGCTTTGGATTATCTTCAGGTCCTGAGTTCAGTGGCATCTATGTTGAATTTGGTGCCATAGGCTTGTGCCCACATGCACCCTCTACAGGAGGCATTGCTGTCGACCTGGAATCCATTGTCAGAGTAGTTTCATCGGCCTTTACCACTGCAGGGTCCCTGAGATTGGTTCATTTGCAGGGGCTGTTAAGGCAAGGTCCTATTTTCTCGGATCAGGTGGATTACTTTTGTCTCGCATCTTGACTTTTGTGTGCAAATGCTTGTGACAAAAAAGATACTCTGAGCTTGTGATTTTCAAGGGCTTAGTTTACAATTCCTCGCTAGTTCAGGTGGAAGTCTTGGGTTGTCTGAGGTATACTCCAGGCAAAAGGTTGTAGGCCTCACATCCTGATGTTGTGAGGATTTTGAAGGGGTCGAGCATCTGCGGCCGCCAGTGCATAGATTGGGTCCAGCATGGAGTTTAAACTTGGTCTTGCGGGTGCTTTGTGGGCCTCCATTTTGAGCCGTTTTGGAAGGCATTGTTAAAGGACCTCATGCTGAAGGTGGTATTTTTGGTGGCGATTTGTTTGTTCAGAAGGATCTTGGAACTACAGGCTTTGTTCTGTAGGGAATCATTTCTGAAGATTTCAGCCTAGGGGGGGGTATCTTTGCGCACTGTACCTTCTTTCCTATTACAGGTGGTATCATCGTTTCACCTGAATCAGACTGGAGCTCCTGACTTCCCGAATTGGTCTGCTGAGTCGCTGGAGGCAAAGGTCACAAACAGTTTTCGGTGGTTGGATCATTTGTTTGTATTATTTGAAGGTACCAGAAATGGACACAAGGCCTCCAAGGGCACGATAGTGCGTTGGCTGAAGGAAGCTATTGTTTTGGCCTACCTTTGTAAGGGGAGAAGAATTCTAGAGGGGTTGCGTGCACACTCTACTAGAGCGCAGGCAGTGTCGTTGACAAAGTGTCAGTTAGTGTCGCTGCAGGAGATTTGTAGAGCGGTGACGTGGTCTTCTCTTCACACTTTATCTTGCCTTTACCATTTAGATGTTTAGGCTCCAGGAGAGCCAACCTTTGGCGAAAATGTGTTGAGAGGGGAGTCTTTTGGGGGCTGCCCAGTGTAGGGGTGCTGTGGTACATCCCACTTATCTGGACTGATCTGGGGTATGAGCAAGAAAGGAAAATTTGGTTCTTACCTGCTAATTTTTGTTGCTGAAGGACCAGGGAGGATATCCCTGGTAATGTTGAAGGAGATGTGCATCATGAGCAGGAGGGAGAAATTGCATATGATTGAGAGCCATTTTGGACTCTGCTCATATTTTTTCTTTTTTCACAGAGATGACTTGCTTAGTTTGTTGGCTCAGACCCTGAACATACTTAGTGTGGCCGAAGGTAAATTTTAAGTTGTGCTCTGTTTCTTCCCCACTGTATCCAATTCAAGAGATAGTGGATTTAAAAAAGGTAAATAAGGCTCTCAAGATTCCCTGTTTCCGCATGGAAACGCTGAGATCCATCATAGCGGCGGTACACAAGGCGGAGTTCTTGGCATCTCTCACCTTGACAGAGGTGTATCTGCACGTAGCCATCAGGCCAGAGCACCAGAGATTCCTGAAGTTCATGGTCGTACAGAAATATTTTCGGTTTCGAGTCCTTCAACAAGGTAATGGGGGGGGGGGGGCGCATCGCAAAAGGAGGTGTGTTGGTGCATCTCTTTCTGGACAGCTGGCTCATTCGTGTGAAATCAGAAGACCTCTGGCGACAATCTGTACAAAAGGTACTGATGCGCTTGAAGTCTATAATGGGTGATGAACCTAGCAACGAGCCATTTAGTTAGTCCTCTTTCAAACTCTGGAGTATCTGGGAGCTCAGTTCAACACATAGAGTATTTCTCACGGAGAGAGATTGCTGAAATTGCAGACAGAATAGGCTTCTGCTAGAGCTTTTGGTTCCCAGGGTCTGGGACTAATTACAGGTCCTGGGTTCCATGGCATCGACATTGGAATTAATGCATTGGGTGTTCGTGCATATGCGGCCTCTGCAGGGGGCTCTTCTTTCCTGCTGGAATCCATTATTAGAAGAGTTTAATCTTCCTCTTCCGTTAGAGGGGGAAGCCAGGTACAGTCTTTCATAGTGCTTTACTCGCACCAATCTTGAGCGTGGTGCGGAATTAGAGGTTCTGAATTGGGTAACAGTCACCACCGATGCAAGCCTCTCCAGGTGGAGGTTGGTATGGCAAGATCAGTCGGCGCAGGGCCAGCGGTCCAAACAGTAGGCTTCATGGTTTATCAATCGATAGAGATGAGAGTGGTGCATTTCGCATTGCTTGTCTGTCTGCCATGGTTACACGGCCATCCAGTAAGGATTCTGTCAGACGATGCAATGACAGTGGCCTTCATCAATCATCAGATCGGAACCAAGAAGCAGGCAGTGGCTCGATAGGCCTGGGAGTTCATTCTCTGGGCAGAGCAACACTTGGAGCGGCTGGCAGCATCTCACGACATCAGAGTGAACAAGGTTCAGGTGGGTTTTCTCAGTTGGAGAAAGTTAGACCCCGGGGAATAGGAGCTGTCTGAGGCAGCAATGAGTCTCATTCACAAAAGATGGGGGTATCCTGACCAAAGAGAAAACAAAGGCGTTGCGTTTTTACAGCCGCTAAACAGAACACGGTACGGAAGGAATCGGAGCTCTGAGGCTGCCGAGGACTCCAGGGATTCTTCTTTGTCTTCCCTCAATGGCCTCTGGAATTATGGTGGATAGAGAACCATCCAGGCAACATTATCCTGATAGCTCCAGAGTGGCCAAATGAACTATGCTTCCCAGATCTGATCAACATGGCCATAGACGGGCCCCTGAGGTTCGGACATCGGTCAACTCTTTTCCACCAGGGCTAATATTTTCAGTTCACGTGGCTCACTTCTGTCTCGCGGATTCGCTTCTGGGAAGGGATATTCTAAATCTGTTATTTCCAGTTTATTGCAGGCTAGGCGACCTTCTACATCCTTGATATATGTGCAAATTTGGAGGATCTTAAAGTCCTGGTCTGCTGTTGACAGAGTGCAACCTCAGCCTGCTCAGGCTATGATGTCACATATTTTGGCTTTTCTACAGAAAGGTTCTGGTCAAAGGACTGGCCTTTAACTCTCTGTGAGTCTAGGTTGAGACACTGGGTTGTCTCCTGAGTAAGGTGCAAGAGTATCCTCTGTCCAGACATCCGGATGTTATACAGTTCCTTCGAGGAGCTAAGAACTTGCTTCCTCAGTTGTGGAACATTTGTCTGTCTTAGAATCTGAATGTGGAGGATTGTGTGAAGCTCGGTTTGAACCACTAAAGAGAGCTACGGTTAAAGACTTGACTCTTAATGTGGTTTTCTTGGTGGCTATTTGTTCAGCCAGGAGATTTTCGGAGCTCTAGGCACTGTCTTGTCGAGATCCCTTTCTACACATGTCTGATTTGGGGGTATCTTTATGCATGGTGCCTTCTTTTCTGCCTGAGATAATCTCTGCGTTCCTTCTTAGATAGTGGAGCTTCCAGTTTTCCAGATTTGGATTCCTCTATGCCTCATGTGGGGGAGCTTAGGCTCTTAGATGGAAGGCATGTGTTATTGAGCATCTAAAAGTCATTTAAGATTTCCGTAGATCGGATCATCTCTTTGTACTATGGAGTGGTCCAAAGAAAGGAAGTAAGGTGTCTAAGGCTACAATTGTGCGGTGGCTGAAGCAAGTGATCGAGTCTACTTACATTTCTAAAGGGCATCCGCTGCTGGGGTTTTAGGGGCACACTTGACGTGTTCTCAGGCAACTTCCTGGGCTGAGTCACCACAGGTGTCTCCACATGAAATTTGTTGGGTGGCTACTGGGAAGTTGTTCCACTCTTTTGCTAGTCCTTATCGCTTGGATGTTGGGGCTCCAGCTTCCATGTGCTTTGGTGAGAGTGTTCTACGAGCGGAATTCTCCAGGTCCCACTCGAGTTAAGAGGAACTTAGATACATCCCAGGAGTCTGGACTGATCTGGGTACATACAAGGAAAGGAAAATTTGGTTCTTGCCTGCTAATTTTCATTCCTGTACTACCACAGATCAGTCCAGAGATTCACCCATTTACTGGGAGGGAGGAGAGTCCACCGCTCATACTGTTGCTTTTGTATATAGTGCGGAGTTGGAGGTTTTCAATGCTGATCGCTTATATTAAATTTGGGAAACAAGTTTTCCATTGTCTTTTTGAGCAACTTCACCTTCTTCCAGCTCATTGGAGGGAAAGGAGTTTGCTTAGAAATGTGTTGTTGCTGTAATCTTGGGTACAGGTCAACACTGAGGGCCTGCAGGTGGCACACTGCATTATGTACAGTATCTATGAAACTTTCTCTGTCTCCATCTGCTGACAGGGAGGCAAAACCCAGGAGTCTTGACTGATCTTTGGTACTACAGGAATGAAAATTAGCAGGTAAGAACCAATTTTCCTATACTCATCAAGTTAGAAACTTTTTTTTTTTCATAGGCATGCGAAAGAGGAAGGAAAGAAAGCAGAAGCTAAGAAAGTGGACAAGAAGAGAGGTGAGCCATTGGCTTTAACATGTTCTATTTCAAGGAAATGAAATATTCTAGTGGTGAAGGGTTCCCAGTAGGGATTTTTTGGATTTGTTTTCAGGGTTACAGTGGTGCCTTCCTTCAAGAGCCACTGTCAGAATGTTTTATGCTCTTTGTTTTCATTTTTAGTTATTTTAACTGTTTTATGTTGAAATGTCTACTTGTTTTTGTCTGGTTTGATTTTATAATATATATGATTATGTACATATGAAATGTATCAGTTGCTTAGAGCCTAGGCAGTAAGTGACCAAAAAATACAAATAAATACAGATGTCATCAGCTACAAAAAGTGATATCTTTTCTGCCAGCCCCCATGCAATATCATATATGGCATGCCACAGGCTAACACCTGTGGCAGTCCACTGTATAACCTTACTACCAGTTTCTAATGCAGTTCATCATCCTAAGGTCCTTCCATAGGCTGCTCTTATCTATGTCAAAAAATATTTCTACAGTAGTTTTCTACAGTAGTAAAAAAAAATAAATAATTTTTTTTTAAACTAAAACCTTTGCTATACCCTATAGACTTTCATACTGTTCTTCAAGCCTTAATTCTAACTGGAATAGACTACTGTAATTCTCTGTATGTTGGTCTTCATGATACTGCACTCTGCTACAATTCAGAATACAAAACGCAGTGACCATATTACCGCTATTCTTCAATTGTTCATAATCTTATCTACAACCCCCTCATCTATTTGGCTCTGTTCCACTCTCAGCCTTTATTAACCTGCTCAAAAAACTCCGTTCACAAGGTAAATGTCTCCTGGAAGTCCCTACAGTCAAAATGGCAAGACTAGATCCAATGAGAAAACGTGCTTTTTCAGTTGCAGGCACCCTTTTATGGAACTCCCTTCCAGATTCACTTCGACTACTGTCAAACAGTAAAGAATTCAAAAAAGCACTAAAAACATATTTATGTTCTTCTGTTTTTAATACAATCCCTATAAAGCCATAACCTTTTTAAACACTAACTTCCATTTTAAACACTAACTTCCATTTTAAACACTGATTGTTCCTAAATTATGCTAACCTTCATACTGCTATTATTTTCTTAACATGCAATGATTGATTTATTTTACCTTTCTACCGCCCTTATATTTCTAATATGTACAATTTATTTTATTCTTTAACTTGTTGTTTTATCACTTAATATTATTTATTCTTTTCTCTTAATACCTATTGTATTTTATATTTATTTTTTGTAAACCGCTTAGATCTTACACTACTGTATAGGCGGTCTAGAAATAATTTTAAATAAATAAATGTGAAACATTGTCAAAGGTCTTACTGAAATCTAAATTTTACCACATCCAAAGCTCACCCCTTATCTAGTTCTTTGGTCACATAATAAAAAAAAATTGATCACATTTGTTTGACATGATTTTCCTTCCGCTAAAACTAAGCATCTTAGACATAGAAACACAGTAGGTGATGGCAGATAAGGAACACAAGGCATATCTAATCTAGGAGGCTTTTGACATTCACTAAAAGTCTTTCTTTTTTTTTTTTCTTTTAAGTAGCAGTTAAAAGTACTGTTGTGGGGATGCCGAGGTAGCGAGGTAACAAGAAAAGTTGGAAATTTAGAGAATGAAGAGCAAAGTACACATCCATACTGTCTTCAGACAAAAACGAATGAGGCAGTTCATGAGGAAACTCCTGCGCATGCTCAGTAGAGTTCAAATCTCTACTAGCTAAGAGAGATAAGTCTGTTACGTGCTGCCAGGTGACATCACTCATGCATTATGGCTAATTCAGCCTGTTTATCGAAAGAAAAATATTTCTTCACAGAAAGGATGGTGGATACATGGAACAGGCTCCCAGTGGAAGCCAAAACAGCAACAGAATTCAAGAAAGTAAGGGATAAAAACAGAGGATCTCCAGATGCAAGAGTAAAAACTTGAAATTGGGTAGGTTCTGCTGTATTGCATAAAAAATGAGCAGATTAGATATGCCTTGAGAATAGGAGCTGGCGCAATAATCTTAGAATTATTGGCCTGATGGAGCACACAAAAAGAGCTGATACAGTGGCTTTAATCGCTACATGGTTGCCAACACTGTTGAATCTCTTATTCAAAGGTGAATGGTAGGCCTCGTGCCGTGATCCTCTGGGTGCATAACTTCCGGAATAAATGTCAGCTGGTAGAGGTCAGCCAGCAGGTGAAAGACCTGAAATATATGGGACAGCACATATTTATTTTTCATGACTATTCAGCTGCGTGGAGTTCGCTAAGATCAAATGCGACTTGAAGAGCAAATGTTTGGCCTATGCGCTACATTTATCTTGCGCAACTCAGTTTGACTCATGAGGGCAAGATGTCTGTGTTTGAGTCTATAAAGGCAGCTCAGGCATTTGTGCAGAAGATTAGCATAGCCATTCCCAAGGCAGCTTCTTAAATCCTTTGGATGCCTGATATCCTTTTTTATTTTCTAAGTGTCCTTTTAGGGCACTTGCTGTTTCATTATAAGTTAGCAAGCTTATACAGAGTAGCCCGCCTCCAATACCAGTGCATTGGCAGCAGGCTACTTTTCCATGGGCCACCCTGTATTTCTTGTTTGCTGCTTCATATATGCTGGAGTTTGGGCTGTTTATGTTAATCTGTGTTGGCTTTATACATTTAACAGGGATGGGGTCAGGAGGAAGAGGGGGCTGAATGGGTTTTATGAGAAGAGGTGAGTGGGTGCACTATGGAGGTGCTGGAGGCCAAGATTGTGTATGGTATTTTTTCCTGCTCATAGTCCTACAGATGTACGTTTTTTCCGGGTCTTCTCTTTGATGTGGCGGTTTAGCAGAAGAGGAGGAAGTTATCATCTGGCATCAACTTCCAGCTTCTTACTGCCATGTTGAAGGCAGTACCTGGAAAATCAAGAGAGGCTTGGGACTGTGGCAAGATTTGATAGATTCACTGATTGCTTGGAGATTCAAGAATGAAGAGGGTCGGAAGGGGGTGGTGGGTTGACTGAAGGAGAAGTAGACAAGTCTCGGGGAGTCTCACACCTGTTCGGTTTTCTCTGTTTTGGGGGGGAAGGGGGGGTTGGAATTGGAAGGTGGAGGTAGTATGCACTGGATTGCTACACATTGGGTGCCTGGATGTTGCTGCCCCTTGAATTTAGAGGGGGATGTTGTTTGAGCTGGTGTGGGTGGTGGTCTCTTTGAGGAAGTTGTGTTGGGGGGTGGTTTTCTCAAAATATGCCGAACAAACACAAAAGCCATTTGTTCTCGTAAGAGCAGAGCTGAGGTATGTGGTTGAGTTTTTTAAATTATGGCTAATTCTTCTTAGTATGAGAAGAATAGGGTCCCCAATGAAAAAACACCAGATTCTAGGTTATCTTAAAAAGAAAGGTGCACGGGCGGTCTCTCTGATGTGGAACACTCTTAAGTTGGTGAGAGATTAAGTAGGCTGTGTTGAATATGCCTCCTTTACTTCTAAAAGCCAGGGGGGGTTTGTGTCCTTATACACAAATCCTTGCCTTTATGAGTACATAAGGTACTAAAGGACCCAGAAGGGAGATATGTGCTGTTGGAGCTTTCTTTGTCAGGGGAATACTTTGTGTTGGCCAGTGTGTATGGCCCTAATGATTGTCAAAAAGACTTTTATTACTAATTGCTTGGTGTGGTGGAGGTATTCTCTTATCATGGGGGAGGATTGGAATCTTTGTTTGGATCCTGGGATGGATAGAACTTCAAGGGGGAAGCAAGGGTGTCAAGCTGACTCGCTTAAAGACATGATGGCATGCCTTGGTTTGGATGTTTGGAGGGAGCAAAATCCATCAGGAAAAGATTACACATGTTTTTCCCCTTCCTTCAGATCTTGCAGTCAAGTAGATTTTTTTTTCTTATGCTCCAGATCTCTAATGGTAAAGATGGGACTGGCTGATATTTTAGCCAAATTCATTTCAGATCATAACCCTATTTTGTTGCCGGGTCAAATGATGTGGGATCTGAATGTGAGCATAAACATACTGGGTCCTACTGTATATACCATGCCCTGGAAAGAAGTAGGAGGCAAATCTTAAAGATTTTCAGCTGCAGGACGTGGAGAGATCAATAGTAGGCAACTTGTTTATAAGTACGGGGATAAGACAGGCGCTATGTTGGTTCGGCTTTTGAGGAACAAGAATCAGGGGACCTTAATTAATCAGATACATCAGTCTGGATCCTTAACATATTCTATTACTGCAATTAATGAGAGGTTCAAAGAATATTTTCGCAGTTATATATATTGTGGATGGGGTAGTTAGAGGAGAGGATTGATTGTTATTTGGGAAATGTGCAACTGCCTACTTTGTCTCCGGTACAGAGAGACAAATTAGCGGCCCCTATAACCATTCTTGAGTTAACAGGAGGCAATCCTTCATTTGCCTGGTAAGAAAAGTCCAGGGCTGGATGGCTACCTGGTGGGTTTTTACAAGTGTTTCCTACCTGAGATGTTGAGGCATTTAAAGTATGTGTTTGATCATTTTCAACTTCATCCAGAACAGACTGGCAGCCTTACTAATGACATAATAGTTTTATTACATAAAGCAGGGTGTGACAGTCTTGATACAGAGGCCTATAGACCTTTATCTCTGCTCAATGTGGATGTTAAGATTCTTGGCCAAAGTTTTACAAATGAGGCTGGAAGGGCATAAGGGACTGTTGGTGGGCAGAGACAAAATGGGCTTTATTAAGGGACACTCTTCAATGAAGAATACCAGGAGACTCTATAATATAATGTCACTGACCAAGAGGGATAAGATCTCAGAATTGGTGGTGGGCCTAGACACTGAAAAAGCCTTTGATAGGCTTGGGTGGCCTTTTTTTATTTGCTGTTCTTGAAAAGTTTTGTTTGCCAGGTTAGTTTTCTGGGTTAATTTGAGCATTGTAGTCCCACTCTAGGGCTAGAATTCATACTAATGGGTGTCTCACGGGGTTTTACCCTATTGAGAAGGGTACTCTGCAGAGATGCCCCCTTTCTCTGTTGCTTTTTGATCTAGCAATTGAAGTTTTAGTCGCCAAATTGCATATGGATCCGGGGATACAAGGTTTTTAGTGTGGGGGGTAGACAGCATCTTATATCACTATATGCTGACTATGTTTTACTGTTTTTGGCTAATCCTAAGAGATGTGGTCATAAATTGCTGGCTGCATTGGCAACATTTGGGGCAGCAGCAGGATACAGAGATTATCACAAGTCCTGAGGTGTTTCCTTATTGGTAGCTGTACACCTAAGGTTATCCTTGGGTGTTTGCTCCCTTCAAAAAGGTGTTGTCTTATATTAAATAATTGGGTATATGCGTTACTTGTAATATAGGTGATTTATATAAGTTTTAATTATGCACATGTATTCAAAGATTTAAAGGATTGGTAGGGATGTTTTATATCGGTGAGGTAAAGATGAATGTACTCCCTTGTTGTTTTGTTTCAACATATGCCCTGTTTTCTGCCAAGCGTTTTTTTTTCCCTTGGTTAATAGTATGCTTTTGGATTTCCTATGGGATGGTAAGCCTGCACAGGTTAAATTACAGACTTTGTGGAGACCCAAAGAATGGGGGGGGCATATTAGTAAGGGTGTTCAGCTGGTTATATAGAGAGAGTACTTCTCAATGGTTTTCCTTAGAAAGAGATCTGGGGGAGGGGCCGGACCTTATATCACTCATAACGTTGTCGCCTGTGATGCCAGGAAGCAGATGCACGTGTCAAAGTTGTCCCTCTCATTGCTTGCCCGATAAAGGATTGGGTATGGTTGGTCATAATCCGTGACCTTTTTCTTCTCTCTGGAGAAACCCAGCCCTGACTGTTCACTCATTTAGCCATGAGGCTAAGCAACGGTGGGAGGCAGAGTTACACTGCCTGGGCCATCTCTTTGAAGAGGATAGACTTAAATCCTTAGTGGAGCTTCAAGAGGAATGTTATTCCAGCTTAGTCTCAATTTTATTAAGATCATTTAAGGAGCATGTTAGACCAATTGGGAACTGAGGGATGGAGCTGGGTGCAGCCTAATTCAGTTGAGGCGGCCTTCATTTCTGGTTTAGCTAAACGGAAAACCTGCTCGTTGCTGTACCTGGGCGATTATTCAGACATATCTTGATATGGCTCCCACCTTACAGGTTGAGACAATGGGTGAGAGACCTGGGGTTGCAGCTTGAGAACCAAGTGTGGAGGAGAATATGGGCTAGAGCACATAGGTCCTCTCTGTGCGGAGGGCAGAGCTGATGGTGAAACCAATAATGCGAAGTTATAGATAACCGATGTCTTTCTCAGTTATCTGAGGCAGCTTCTCCACTTTGCTGGCATGACTGCAAGCAGACAGGTACATATTAACATACAAGGTGGACGTGCCCATATATTCATTCCTTCTGGATACATGTTGGAAGGCTTATTGGGCAAATAATGTGGTATTCTCTGTCTTTAACTCCTGAGTTATATTTGTTGAATCTGTGGGGGAATCAAATGATGGGCAAGTTTCAGAAAATGTTGAAAAAACAACTACAGCATGCAGCTCAATTTTCCATTGTATTGAAATGGAAGTCGGTAAAATGTTCCTATGTGTTGTGTGACAGTGTCATATTATATGATAAGATAGGAGGGCTTATATTGGAAGTTTTATAACTCTGCGTGAGTGTAATTTTGTGTGGTTGTGTTCATTGCAAATTTTACTTTGTGATTTTTTTGTTTGTTTATATAGTGGCTGTATGTTTATCTGGCAATATAAATTAAAAGTGAACAAAAAAAATTTTTTAGAGTAGCTGAAGTATAACTTTTTTTTTTTTTTTTATGGACATTTTGTTCTCCCTATTTGACTCTAAGCTGAACAAGCCCTGGACGTTTTTTGTTCTAGGAGGTTTTCAAGACTAAGGGCTGGATTTTCAAAAGGGTATGCATGAAAATGGTCTTACTCACACCGGGCCTATTTTCAAAAGGCCCGGCAACTCACGTAAAGCCCCGGGATGCATGCAAAAAGGGGCAGGGAGGGGTGGGGTCAGAGGCTCCAGGTACAGCGGCCATTTGCTGCTGTGCTGGGGATCACGTGCCGGCAGTGGGCCGGCGTGCGCAACTTACTTCAGCCCCAGGGCTGAAGTAAGTTCCCTGTATGTACCCAGATCAGTCCAGACTTCTGGGTTCTGTCCACTCACCAGCAGATGGAGGCAGAAAAAGTTCCAACTGACTCCGCCCCTTCCGTGAGGTGCACCTACAGTACGTCAGTATTTTTCTGCCTCCAGCAGATGGTGGAGGTGCAAAACCTACAGTCTGTATTTTTCAAAACTAACTGACTAAAATCCTGACAAAATAGATATTTTTGTTCATAAAATTTATCTTTTTCTTTTAAGTATTTCTTATTTTACTTTAAAAAAAAAAAAAAAAAAAGGAAGTTTTTTTTTCTGGAAGCGCAGGGCAAGCAGAGAACCCTTGGCTTCAGTTTGCTGCAGCTTTTGGGGTGATACCAGGGAGCCCGATTCACTCACCCTGTGGAGCAGAGCACCCAGCTTCTTTCAGGTCATATAAAAAAAAAAAGTTATTTATAGCCTTTTTACTTGCCGGTCAGACTCCCCGTTACCTCTTTAGCTGCTTTGGGCGGTCAGCAGGATTTTTTGTTTCGCTTTCATTTTCTCCTCAGCTGGCTCTCTTTTTTTTTTTTTTTTTTTTCCACAAATGCCGCGCGGTCCGGCCTGCTGCGCGTGTGGAGACGCATGGGCTAGAATTTCTCACAATGGCCTATGCTCCTCCTGCCTCCCCAGGGGGGGAGGGATCTTCAGGGACAGCTGGGGGTGTTATTTCTTCGTCGCTCTGTCAGACTGGGACGCCTGCGTCTTTCTGCTGCAGCCTACTTCCCATTTCCAGCTTCATCTGAAGCTATTTCTGGCTCTGTTCACAGTGGAGGGGGGAGGGGTTTCTCATCCTGCTCTTTCTCCACAGCAATTAGCCTCCGAGGGAGGTGATTGTTTTGCTAATTCAGATGCTGCTGCTGAGGAGAGTCCTGAGGGGACTTCAGAATCCTCTTCTTCATTTTCTTTCGACTTTATTATGTTTTTACATAAAGCTTATAAGGCCAGAAAGCCCTCAAAAAAGAATTCTGAGGGGATTTCTTTTTCAGTACCTTTGTCTCAAAAAGCAGCTTCTAAACGGAACAAATCCTCGCAGGGGATGGATCTTCCCAAGCTTAAACGCTCTCTTAGGACTCCGGTGTCCCGACTCTTACCTGACACTTCTTCTGATACCTCAGAGTCAGACCAGGGGGACCCAAGCAAGCGACATTCCTCCTCAGGGCCCTGATTCTGCTGCTGGTCAAGATCCCTTGCCCTCTCAGGGACCTCATGTGGTCGAAGGTGATGATCCTAAGGTGTTCCACCTCTTTAGGAAAGATGAGCTTCTTCCTCTCATTCCTGCGATTCTTGAGGAGTTGGGAATTGATTCCCCGCCAGAGGATTCTCGTATGGGTTCAATTGACCCTGTCATGGTTGATCTTCGTGGTCCCACTCAGTCTTTTACTTTTCATCTTTTAGTCACAGACTTATTATTTCGCGAATGGGACACCCCTGACTTGGGATTAAAGGTCAGCAAGGCCATGGATAAGCAATATCCTCTGCCTGAGGATGCTTTGGACCTTTTGCGTGTTCCCAAAGTTGATACAGCGGTCTCTGCTGTTACCAAAAAGACTACTATCCCAGTTACCGGTACTACAGCTCTCAAACATCTTCGGGATCGAAAGCTAGAGGTTCAACTTAAAAAGATTTTTGAAGTTTCAGCTCTTGGAGTCCGAGCTGCTATGTGCAGTAGTTTTGCTTTAAGAGCAGGACTCCGCTAGGTTCAGCTCCTGCAGAATAATTCTTCTCTTTCTGAGTCCAAGGCTATTCAAGCTGGACGTTTGGAAGCTGCTGTTGCTTACAGTGCTGACACTCTTTATGATTTGTTACGTACCTCAGCCAGATCAATGGTTTCGGCTGTCTCTGCCCGCAGACTTCTCTGGTTAAGACACTGGTCTGCGGATGTCTCTTCAAAAGCTCAATTGGGATCTTTACCCTTTAAGGGTAAACTTCTCTTTGGGGAAGGATCTTGAGGACTTGATTAATTCCTTAGGAGAAAATAAGATACATCGTCTGCCTGAGGATAGGCCCAGGACAAAGGGGATCATTATCTTCCAGATCCCGTTTACGAGGAAACCGCAGGTTTCGCTTCTCCCGCTCTTCAGGTTCTTCTTTTCAGCAACAGCCTGCTAGACAGCAATCTTGGCCTCAGTCCTTTCGAGGACGTCGTTATGGGAGACCTGGTCCCTCCCAGTCCTCTGGTGGAGCGAAAACTTCTCAATGAGGTGAGGCCGGCCCATTCCTCGGTTCCGGTAGTGGGAAACATTGTCTCTCTATTTCGAGGAGTGGGCCAAAATAACATCTGATCAGTGGGCCTTACTGTGATAAAACAAGGCTACATCTTAAATTTTGTACGGCGACCATTTTCTCGTCTCTCCACGTTCTTACACTCAAAAGTGTCAGGCGGTGAGGGACACCTTACATCGCCTAAGAGAACTCTGAGCCATTGTGCCAGTACCTCCATTGGAGCGACGAAAGGACCGTTATTCCATCTACTTCGTTGTACCCAAAAAAGACGGCACATTTCATCCCATTCTGAACCTAAAAAGAGTCAATCGATGTCTGAGAATCCCAAGGTTTCGCATGGAAACCTTAAGAGCGGTCCTGGCATCCGTTCACAAAGGCAAGTTCCTAGCTTCTTTGGGCCTGATCGAGGCATATCTTCACATAGGAATTCAGTCCATCAAGTTCCTGCAGTTCTCGATTCTGGGTGACCACTTTCAATTTTGCGCTCTTCCTTTCGGTCTCGCCATGGCACCCAGGACCTTTACCAAAATTGTAGTAGCCGCACAGCTCCGAAAAGAGGGATTCTTTGTTCATCCCTACCTAGACGATTGGCTCATTCGAGCGAAGTCGGAATATCTCTGTCACTTGACTGTGTCTCGAGTTCTGCTTCTGCAGTCATTGGGCTGGGTTGTCAACCCGGCAAAGAGCCACTTAGTACCATCTCAGTCCTTGAAGTTTCTGGGAGCCCTGTTTGACACCCGGCGGGGGAAAGATTTTCTCACGGAACAACAGATCATCAAACTACAGTGTCAGATTCGGGTCTTGTTGTCCAAGTCTCCTCCCAAAGTCTGGCATTATCTACAGGTTCTAGGCTCCATGGCCTCCACTTTGGACTTAGTTCCATGGGCATTTGCTCATTTAAGACCACTTCAGTAAGCATTGCTCTCCTGCTGGAATCCGGTGTCGGAACAGTTTCATCTTCCCCTTCCTCTTACAGACTCTGCTCGTTCCAGTCTCAATTGGTGGCTCCTATTGCAGAATTTGCGTCGTGGAGCAGACCTAGAGGTTCCAGTTTGGACAGTAGTCACGACTGATGCATGTCTGTCTGGCTGGGGGGGCAGTTTGTCTCGACAGGTGTGTTTAGGGGCAATGGTCGCCAGAGGAATCTTGTTGGTCAATCAGTCGTTTGGAGACCAGAGCGGTGAGACTAGCCTTATAGGCCTTTCTACTGCTTTTTCAGGGGAAGTCAGTCAGAATCCTTTCCGAAAATGCAACGACGGTGGCTTATATCAACCGCCAAGGGGGAACCAAGAGCCAATCGGTCGCATACGAGGCTCAGCTGTTGATAGCATGGGCGGAACAACATCTTCTTCACATTGCAGCTTCTCACATCGCCAGACTCGACAACGTTCAAGCAGACTTTCTCAGTCGCCATCATCTAGATCCCGGGGAGTGGGAACTTTCCGAGCAGGCGTTTCATCTCATATGTGAAAAGTGGTCCACACCGAGCATGGACCTGATGGCAACGTTCCGGAACGCCAAGGCTCCACGCTTCTTCAATCGACGTCGAGAGCCAGGGGCAGAAGGAGTTGATGTCTGTCTTCTTCCCTGGCCAGTGAGCATTCTGCTTTGTGTTTCCTCCTTGGCCTCTCATCGGCAAAATTCTTTGAATCATAGAATCTCATCCCTCTGAGGTGATTCTGGTAGCTCCTGAATGGCCGAGACGTCCTTGGTTTGCAGACCTTGTCAACCTCATAGTGGACTATCTGCTTCACTTTCGGAACCTTCCAAATCTTCTCTGCCAAGGTCCCGTTTGTTTGGAAGAGGTAGATCGCTTCTCTCTAGCGGCATGGCTTTTGAAAGGCGGCGCTTGAAAGATAAGGGTTATTCTGATGCGGTGGTCGCTACTCTTCTCAGGTCAAGAAAAACCTCTACTTCCCTGGCTTATGTCAGGGTTTGGGGAGTTTTTGAATCCTGGTGTGAGGAGAATCAGGTGGTTCCTACTTGGGCTTTGATTCCTGACATTTTTTTTGCAGGCTGATCTGGCTAAGGGCTTATCTTGCAGCTCTCTCAGGGTACAGGTGGCAGCTCTAGGTTGCTTCCGTGGGAAGATAAAAGGAGTTACCCTGGCATCCCATCCTGATGTGGCTTGTTTTCTTCGGGGGGCAAAACACTTGCGTCCTCCTTTCAAAAATCCTTGCCCTTCATGAGGTTTAAATTTGGTTCTTAAAGTTCTTTGTGCTGCGCCCTTTGAGCCTCTAAAGATGGCTACTCTTAAAGATCTTACCTTAAAGGTGATTTTTCTGGTGGCTATTTCTTCGGCCCGTAGGATTTCTGAGCTTCAGGCTTTATCTTGTAGAGAACCATTTTTAAGAATTACAAATTCTGGAGTTTCTTTGAGGACTGTTCAGTCCTTTCTTCCAAAGGTGGTTTCTTCTTTTCACTTGAATCAGTCGATTGATCTGCCATATTTTCCTGATTCACAGCCTTCGGATCCTCAGTCTAGAGATTTGAGAAAACTAGATGTGCGGAGCTCTCTATTGTGTTATCGCGAGGTCACTAATAGTTTCCGCATGTTGGACCATCTTTTTGTGCTCTGGAGCGGTCCCAAGAGAGGGCACAAAGCATCTAGGGCTACTATAGCCGATGGCTAAAAAAAGCTATTAGTTAGGCATACTTCATGGTCGGTCGCTTCCATCTGGTCTTCGTGCTCACTCGAGAGTGGCGGAGTGTCAGCAAGTATCTCTGCATGAGATTTGTAGGGAGGCGACTTGGAAGTCTTTTCATACGTTTGCTAGACATTATCGCCTGGATGTTCAGGCTCCAAGATCAGGGGGTTTCGGTGATGCGATGATCCGAGCAGGACTCTCAGGGTCCCACCCTAGGTAAAGGAGCTCTGGTACATTCCAGGAGTCTGGACTGATCCGGGTACGTACAGGGAAAGGAAAATTGGTTCTTACCTGCTAATTTTCGTTCCTGTAGTACCACAGATCAGTCCAGAGACCGCCCATTTCAGTTTGGAGATAAAGGAGAGTCCGCTCGTTCTTGTTATTTACTTTGCAGATAAGTATTTTCACATATGTTTGTTATATGTTGTTAGGTGCTCTGCTGCCGTTTGGGTCAGTGAGTCTGGTTCTTATGGAATGTTCTCCCAGTTTATAGCAGTTAGCTACTTAGTTGGGTTTTTTTAGTTCTTCTGCTTTGTTACATTTAAATACTGATGTACTGTAGGTGCACCTCACGGAAGGGGTGGAGTCATTTGGAACTTTTTCTGCCTCCATCTGCTGGTGAGTGGACAGAACCCAGGGGTCTGGACTGATCCCTGGTACTACAGGAACAAAAATTAGCAGGTAAGAACCATTTTTCCTTTTTGAAACAAAAACAAGGAAAAGGTAGGGGGCAAAGGGCGGGGAGGGGTAGGGAAGTTCCCTCCGAGGCCGCTCCGATTTTGGCGCTCAAGGCATGAGCGCCGAAATCGCACGGGCATTCATTCACTGCCGGCGGAGGCCGTGCATTCATCCAGGCAGAGGGAGCCGGCGGCCGCTTTCGCCGCCGGCTCCCTCTGCCTGGATGAATGCACGCCCACCCGGCCGCCTTGAGCGCCGAAATCGGGAGGAGAGGAGAAGGGAGAAGGGACTATCGTAGCAGGCCCGAGCCTTGCTACTTTTTTGGTTTTTTTTGCTTCGGGAGGAGGGGACAGGACTGGGGCTGCACCGGAGACCGGACGGGGCCTTGAGTGCCGAAATCGCCCCCATTTTTTACACTTTATTCCCGTTTTAATTTTCGAACACCACACTAACACCAGGTAGAGGGTAGGCGGTAAACTAACAGGTTAAGGACGCGGCAAAATAGCGGGTTACAAAGGAGATAATCTGAGCGCGCGTCACAGTATTGGAGGGGAATAGCTAATTCCTTCATTATACAGCTAATTCGTTCATTTACATATATACATGCTGCGTGCGGAAAGGGTTACGCGTCTGTTTTAAGAAGCGCTAAGGACGCGTGAAACTGGAGACTGGATCGCTGGATCGCCTTACGCGTCCGAATTGTGCGCTCCCAGCACGTTACAGACGGGAAATCTTCAACCGCACATTACAGTATCGACCTGTTAGTTTGTCATTCATTGTTCACACATTTTACATTTTTGTTTATATTCTGCCTTTTTGGCACTTCAAAGTAAATTGCATTCAGGTTCTCTAGTATTACCATTTTTATTTATTTTTTTATTTTGTTTTCTGCCACTTCAGAGTGGATCACATTCAGGCCCTATAGTATACTAGTCAATTATGGCAGCTTGTTATTCAGATGAGAATTTACATTTAAAGATTTAGAGTTAAAGCACACATCACTTATATCACCTCCTTTTCAGCCGATAGCATTTAACACATCTTCCTTATGTTCCTTTCTGACGGTGGTGGTGTTGATTGCGGGGGAGGGGGGGTGTTAATTATGCCGCGTTTCATGCACTCCGCTTTTAAAATTGAGCTGGGGCTTTCTCGCTCTGCTGTGCGCAGCAGGCCTCTTACATGCCATGTGGTTCACTCAGTCTCTGCGTGTTTCAACCTCCACTCCCCCCCCCCTCCCCCCCCACACACACAAACCATGCTGCACTTGTTTCTGAGCATATTTATTGCTGTTTAGGCTACTCTGCATTTCCTAACCCAGCAAGTAGCCTTTTCTTTAATTTGATTTGTTTTATTTCATTCTCTGATCCAGCTGCATATCTTCAGGCACCCTCAGATCCTCTTTCTTTAAAGCCTTACCTAATTCAGTTGCTTTTTTTTTTTTTTTTTTTTTAGATGCAGCCTCTCTGGCCTTCACACATCTCATGTTTTTCAGTCTCCAAAGGTCTTTTCTTCCACTGTTATGGTTAATCACACTTATTAAACCTTGGAATTATTGCACATGACTCCTTTGACACTCTTTCGTAGTAGACTTTCCAAAAATGGGTCGTCCTATTTGAAGTCATTTCATTTTGTCCATCACCATTCCTTTGTTTAAAAATTTTGTTTACAAACTATTTGTCCACAATTATTGAACTCACTTCATTGTCTTTAAAGCAGGAATCTGATCTTTAACAGTTTTGGAAAAAATGTAAAAACTTTTTTTTTTTTAAAGAGCTTTTAGCTGGGACTTGATATGTTAATTTTTTTTTGTTTCAAGTAGTCTTTTGTTATATTGTTTTTGTATTGTGTTTTGCCCTGTAATCTGCATTGATCAACAATTGTTTTGGATTTTGAGGAATATGAATGTGCTAATAAATAAGGTAAAACTTCTTGGGTAGCTGTGAATGAAGGCTCTTGGCACCAAAATCCAAGCACTGGATCAAATTCTGATTGAGCTAGAATATGTTTTTTTTTTTGTGTTATATACGTTACATAGAATTGTCCTTATGATGCTGTTGAAGCTATTGTACTAAAAATATTTTATCCATTTTATTTATGTATTTTTACATGCATCTATGTTGCTGTTTTTGCATGCTGGTTTGAGAATGAGGGAACATTCTTTTTTTTTTTTTTTTTTCTTTATGCATTTTACAAAATAAACAAGATATCAATCTTGAAAAGAAATACAGAAATAATCTTGATAATAAAGCAAAAACAATATTGATTACTCTGATTAAAGTTCTCTAATATGAGGGGGTAGAATTATTCAACTTAAGGAAATCTATACATACTTTTCAAAAGAAAAAAAAAGGAACATTCGGTAGATTACAGAGACTATTATTATTCATGAGGAATTTGATACATCAATTCTGGTAACTGCTGTCACTACAGGAGTTTTTCCTACTAAGAATTGTGTTAGTTGGGGAGGATCATAAAAAATAAAGGTATTTGCATAAATAACCATGCACTTACATGGAAACTTTAGGAAAAGAGGGACATTCATAATATATTGAGGACCAGTATTTCACCATCCAGGATGATAGTCTTTACACATCATCAGATGGAGCCCCAACACGGGAAAACTTATGTCAAGTTTCTAGAACTTTAACTTGCCACATTGAGCATGCCCAGCATGCGTCCAAGCAGGGTCCCTCTCCAGTCTCTATTTTTATGGCGCTGTAAGCATTTTGGTGTGGATGAGCTCACTTTGGCTTTTTGGAGAGTCTGTTCTCAAGAGGACCACAGAGCGATGGAAACTCTTGAGGGGGCCATGCTCATTGCCCACATTGCTCCTACCAGATCTACATGAATCAGTACTCGCGGAACATCTGGAAGTAGGTGAAGGTGATGGCCAATCAGCTGCCTCAACTACAGCAGGACACCTTCATGTTGAAGGTGCATAAGGGCCCGGAGTGCGGGAAACACAAGGTCTGAGCAACCTACAATTTTTCGAGACAGCATCGAGAATCTCTGCAAGCGGGAATCGGTTCCCACAGAATGGCATGTCTGTGGGCTTTGGATCTTCAACCAGAGGTACAAGAATGACTCGCTGTCGTGCCGTGTATTGAGGAGAATCTCTTCGGAGACGGGGTGAGGGACACAGTGGCCCAATTTCAGGACCATCATGAAACCTCCCAACAACTCTCCACCAGCATTCTGGACCCGTTGTTCTCTTCTAGGAGGCCGGTGAGAACGGGACAGAGGAAGTCTTTCTTTCGCCAGAGGATGTACTATCCTCTGCCCCCTCGCTCCCATCAAGACTCCCATGGCTGTCCCAGGCAGCAGAGAGCCCCCAAGCCCCAGGCGGCACCTCAGTGAACTCCAGGGACAGGACTTTGATTAGGTCATAGGGAGTGTAGGCCATTTGCCCTTACCCAGGACATTGGACCTCCTCTGGTCAGGGGCAGGCTGTGGTTCTTCGCAAAGCAGTGGCCCAGTATAACCTAGGATTAGTGGGTTTTCTCCATTGTTCATCAAGGGTTCAAATTTGAATTTATTGGGTGTCTCACCAAATTGCCCTCCGAGCCTGTTTTGGGGTCCAGTAGTGTATCAGGAGAACTACTAGCAGAGCTCTCCTCCCTCTTAACGCCCAGAACAGGCAAGCCTGTTTCACCAGGGCAAAGAGGGCATGGATTCTACGCCATGTACTTCCTGATTCCAAAGAAAACAGGAGGATTTCGTCCCATCCTAGACCTAAGGACCTTGAACAAATTTGTTAAAAAAAAATAAATTTCAAGATGGTTTTCTTGATCACCCTTTACAAAAAGGAGACTGGCTATGCTCCCTTGATCTAAAGGACACATACACTCAATCGAGATCTTCCCCAGTCACAGGAAGTATCTCCGATTCGTGGTGGGAAAACAGCACTTCCAGTTTTGGGTGTTGCTGTTCGGACTAGCATCAGCCCCAAGAGTCCTCACAAAATGCCTGGCCGTGGTGGCAGTGCACCTCCACAGGCTAGTGGGTGCATGCTTTCCCCTATCTGGATGATTGGCTGGTCAAGACTACATTTCAGGCAGAGGCCGTCAGGTCCATGCGCTTGACCATCCGGGTGTTAGAGTCGCTAGGGTTTGTCATCAACTACCCGAAGTCCTATCTTGGTCCGTCACCTCAACTGGATTTCATAGGAGCCCTGCTAGACACGGCTCAGGTCAAGGCCTTCCTGCCTCGTCAAAGGGCCATCAATTTGATGACCACAAAGGCAGAGATTCATCAGAGCCAGCAGATGTCCACTTGGCGCATGTTGAGACTGTTGAGCCATATGGCCACAACAGTCCATGTCACTCCCTTGGCACAATTACACATGCGCGAAGCCCTATGGACTCTGAGTTTGCAGTGGTGCCAGGCCACGCAGAACCTCCAGGATTGCATCCAAGTCACCCAGTCTCTCCGGGACTCGTTGTCCTGGTGGTGGGTACTTTCAAATCTGGAACAGGGGATTTGTTTTCGAAGTCCTACCCAAATTGTCCTAACTACGGATGTGTCCACCGTGGGCTAGGGAGCTCATGTAGATGGGCTCAGCACCCAGGATCTATGGTCTGCTCAGCAAAGCAGTTGTCAAATAAACTTCCTGAAGCTTTGGGTGATCCAGTAAGCATTATGGGCTTTCAGAGATCAGCTGTCCAATAAAGTTGCCGTGATCCAAACCGACAACCAGGTAGCTATGTCGTATTTCAACAAGCAGGGAGGTACAGGATCGCATCTCCTGTGTCAGGAAGCGGTCCAAATCTGGTCATGGGCCCTGTCCCACGGGATGATGCTCTGAGCCGTGTACCTGGCCGGGAACAACAACGTGGTAGCGGACTCACTGATCCTTGCTTTAAGAACCAATGAGTGATCCCTTGACCAGGACGTAGTGAATCAGATATTCCACCTCTCGGGGATCCCAGACATAGATCTGTCACATCCCCTTCCAACAGGAAGGTTGCTCGGTTCTGCTCCCTGTACAGGTCAGATGGCAAACCAGCCTCGAACGCCCTTGCCCAACATTGGGGCAAGGGTCTTCTGTACGCATATCTTCCGATTCCCTTAGGGGTGAAGCCGCTTTTGAAGCTTCATGAGGACAAGGGAACTATGATCCTCATAGCCCCTTACTGGCCGTGACAGGTCTGGTTTCCACTCCTACGGGAATTGTCCATCCGGAGACCAATCAATCTGGGGACTTCCCCAGATCTCATCACACCATGATCAAGGCAGGTCGTGACATCCCAACCTCTAGGCCCTGTTACTCACAGCCTGGATGTTGAGAGATTAATTCTGCAACCACTCAGTTTCTCAGAAGCCTTGCACTAGAAAGTCCTATGGACTGAAGTGGAGGAGGTTTTCTGTGTGGTGAGAGCAGAAGGTCTCCTACCCCACACAAAAACTGCTTGATTGCCTTCTACACCTATTGGAAGCTGTCTTAAAAAAAAATATCCATTAGAGTTCATCTCAGTGCAGTTGGCACATACAACCATGGTGTAGGTGGTATGCCCATCCCTGTACAACCTATAGTTGTACACTTCATGCAGGGCCTGCTTCAATTGAAGCCTCCCCTAAGGCCTCCCACTGTCTTCGGACCTCAGTGTTGTGTTAGCTCAGTTGACGAAAGCTCCTTTTGAGCCGCTATGCACCTTTACCTGATCTGGAAGGTCATATTTTTGGTGGCAGTCACTTCAGCATGCAAGGTCAGCAAGCTCCAGGCCTTAGTGACTTATCCGCCTTATACTAAATTTTATCATGACAGGGTGGTCTTGCGTACACACACTAAGTTCCTGCCTAAGATGGTGACAGACTGCCATCTTAATCAGTCCGTCATCCTGCCAACATAATTTCCCAGACACCATTCGTACTAAGGCAAACAAGCCCTGAACAGTTTGGGTTGTAAGTGAGCATTAGCCTTCTATCTGGAGCAAACAGAAGCCCATAGACAGTCCACCCAACTTTTCATTTCTTTTCATAGGAATAGGTTGGGCATTGCTGTTGCCAAACAGACACTATCCAATTGGCTAGCAGATTGCATCTCCTTCTGTTATGCCCAGGCGGGACTGCATTTTGGGGGTCATGTCAAGACTCATTCTGTCAGAGCCATGGCAGCGTCGGTGGCCCACTTTCGAGCAGTTCCCATGGAGGAGATCTGCAAGGCTGCAACATGGGAATTCTCGCCATTCATTCACATCTCACTATTGTCTGGATAGGGATGACCAACTCGACGTTAGGTTTGGCCTGTGTCTCCATCATAAACAGTTTGAGGTGTACAACCCAACTCTTCCTGTCTAGGGCCTGATGTTTGGGTTCAGGCTGTCTCCCCCTTCTCTTACCAACAGTACTGTTGTGCCTGCTGGCACCTGATTGGGTATCTCTTGGTCCCCTTCTGTATTGGGGAACAGCCTCTAGCTAGGGATTCACCCATGTGTGGTGACTACCATCCAGCTTGTCCTCGTAAAAAGCAGAGTTGCTTACCTGAGTTGCTCTGAGGACAGCAGGATGTTATTCCTCACGAAACACGCCTGCCACCCCAAGGAGTTGAGTTTCTCCGATTTTTATTTTTATTTTTTTTTCATTTATATATATAATTCCAGGTTATAATACTGGAGAGGGATCCTGCCTGGATGCATGGAGTAGGGCAATGCTGGGCATGTTCAATGTACCAAGTCAAAGTTCTGGAAACTTTGACATATGTTTCTGTGTCAAGATTCCATCTGACGATATTACCAATGTGTGAGGACTAGCATTCTGCTGACCTCGGAGAACACCTGTTACAAGTAAGCAACTGTGCTTTCCCCTGGCTCTCTCCTGCTGGGAATCTGATCTCCTTTCTGATTTTTCCACAACTTGTGCATGCTTGGATGTGCATCTGAGTTTGGATGCTCTTAGTTCTTTTTTTTTTTTTTTTTTTTTAATTCAATCCAGAATGATTAATTTAGGTTTTTTGAAATTGTGTATCTTTCAGAAAAGAGATGTTTACTGGGCAAGCTGATTATTTTCCCACATAAATGATTCCCCTGTTTTACATCCACAGAAACATCAACAGATTCTTGCCTCCAGAGGATACATGCAGAGATTAAGAGCTCGCTGAAAATTGATAAGCTCGTAAGCTGGTTTTTCTTTTCTTACGTTTTATGAAGTGTGTGGCGCAAATTCTTGAGCTAACATGATGTACAGCAGTTCATGTCCAGTTGATGAGGGATTCAGACTAGACTTTTTTGAAAAGCGATATTTTGTTTGTGTTTAGAACTTTTTACAATGCTTGACAGAGTTGAAATTGAATCCGCGTGTCTTTTATTCTATTGTAAATTGATGTTGGCAATACTAACTTTTTTTTTTAATCACTTTGCTGTTAAAAAAAAAAAATCTGGGCCTGCTCGGTGGCAAGTCCTCTGTACTTCTGTACAGAAGACCTGAGTTCCATTCCCAGAAGATGCTGCAATAGTAGCATTTACAACGCCCAGTAGAGAGGGAATCTCTGCTATCACTGACACATAGTGCTAGACTTCAGGATGCACGATAGTCGAATTTGAAGGAAGCTATAGTTTGTGATCCATGGCTGGGCTAGGTGTGAGGAAATGCAATTTTCAAAACACATTTTTATGAATCTATTCACGAAAAACCTTTGATTATTAAAATACACTCTAACATTGATCGTAGCTAGCTCTAGCTCAGGTGTTGAGGTTTTGTATGGCTGTATTTGATTAGTGCAAGGATTGTGAATTCAGGTTCTTGAGTGCTGCAAACAGATCCAGTTTTCAGGATTTCCACAATCAATATTCATGATACATCATTTCCACACAAGTAAATGTTGTCTCTGAAGACCAGCAAGATGGGAGTCTTCTCATGTGGATGACATCATCAGATAGAGACTGGCACAGAATTTTTACCTCAAAGTTTCTAGAAATGTTTTTCAGTGATCTATGCTCTGCATGAAGTGGGACATACTAAGGACCATGAGAGACTGCAGAGCAGCTTCCTCAAAAGCAACGTGATGCCTTGTAGTAACTGGAAAAAATAATCTGGTTGACTTTTTTGATGTTTTTGAGCCGACATCAAGAGTCTCTGCAGTGGGGGATTGGGGTGTATGGGCTCACCTGGCTGCTGGCTTCAGACCTCAGCTGGATGTTCAGGAAAAACTCTTTAGAGATCAGAAGTGGTAGTGCAGATTAAAGACCAGTGTGTGATGCTTCAGACCCTCTCCAATGCCAGGTGGAATGTCAAGGACACATTTCTATCAACTGAGATGTTTTCCTCCTCCCCTCTCAGTCTTAACAGCAACAGGGTCCTTATACTCACCCTAGACAGCCGAGAGCCCCAAAGCCACAGCCAGCACCCTAGCCAAAACCTGGGATGGGAGTTTTAACTGAATCAGAGAGAGCATTGCCGCAATCCTAGTATCCATGCCAGAATACCTTCCTGTTGGAAAAAGATTAAGATTTTATAGAAACTGTTGGACCAGAATAATTCAGATCTTCAGCATAATTTGCAAAGAATATAGACCACCTATTAATGTCCCTCAAAATCACCCATCAAAACGCTTGGTCAATGTCTCAGCATAAGGAATTGTGGTAAAAAGAACTCTCCTACCCCTTAGAGTTCAATGCGGTTGAGCTCATTTCACCAAGAGAAAAAGGATGGGGATTTTGCTGTCAAGGACTTGATTCCAAAGAAAACAAGGCAACCCTATCCCATCCTAGAGCTTTGAGTGGAAAGTTCGATAGTTTCCCCGCTTTCCTTTCTTGAAAAAAGGGACTGGCTTGGCATTCTAGATCTAAAGGATGCTTTACACCGACATTGAGATATTTCCAGGTCACAGAAAGCATTTCAGATTCGTAATAGTGAACCACCATCTTTAATATCACACATTGCCCTTTGGCTTAGTATCACACCACGTATTTATAAAATGTCTTACAATGGCGGTGCATGTATGTAAATTGGGGGTGCGTGTGTTTTCCTTCCTGGACAATTGGCTGGCCAAAAACATGTCTCAAGGTGATGCTGCAGAATCAGTAAACATTACGTTCTGGGTGTTGACATTGCTAGATTTATCATAAACTACTCCAAGTCCCACTTTTCCCATATTCTCAATTTGAATTTATAGAAGTGCTGCTAGACATAAGTCTGGCAAGAGCCTTCCTTCCACAAAGAGAGAATTACCACATTGATATCTGCAGCAGTGAGGAAAAGCATGAATCACTAGGCATCAGCATGGGGTATGTTGAGGTTGTTGGACCTCATGGCATCAACAGTCCATGTTTACTCCCTTGGCATGTCTTCACATGAGAAAAGTCAATAGACCCTTAGAGCACAGTGGAATCAAGCCACTCAAGATCTTTGGGACAGTATCTGTATCACCCAGCCTCTGAAGAATTCTCTCCAGATGGCTGATTCATTCCATTCTGGCCAAATTCCTCTAGTGAAAATTGTCCTGACCACAGATGCATCCAATCTGGTATGGGGAGCCTTAGTAGAGGTACTCTGTACCCAGGGTCTTTGTTCTATTCAGGAAAAGTTTCATCAGATAAACTTCCTAGATCTAAGAGCAGCATCAATTGCTCTTAAGGCTTTCAAGGATTGGTTAGCCAACAAAGTTATCTTCATCCAGATGATCAAGTAGCAGTGTTCTACATCAATGAGCAGAGAACAGGAACATACCTCCTCATGAGAATGTTTGGATGTGGGACTGGGCCATTTCTCAGGGAATATTCCTTAGAGCCATGTACCTGGCAGGTGAGGAGAATGTTCGGGGCGGACAGACTGAGTTTGATCCTAGAACCCCACAAATAGTCCCTAGATTGGGGGGGGGGGGTGTAACAAACCATATATTCTGCAATTGGAGCACATCCATGGTAGGTCTGTTTTGCATCCCCTTGGAACAAGATAGTCTCGCTGCTCTGCTCCAGATGGGAGTATTCAAGACAAACTAGTTTCAAATGCCTTTGCCCTGAATTACGGTCAGGGTGTTCTGTATGCTTATTCTCCAATTCTTCTAATGGCAAAGACCTTATTGAAACACAGAAGAGAACAGGAAACCATGATTCTTGTAGCTTCCTATTAGTCAAGACAGATTTGGTTTCCACTCCAGAAGGTGTCCATCAGGAATTCAGTCAGGTTGGGTAATTCCCCTATGATAATCACTCAAGATTGGGGGCATCCAAACATCTGTTCCCTAGCTGGCCCTCACAGCCTGGATGTTGAGAGAGGGTAGTTCTGCAACGCCTGAATCTTTCTAAGGATGTGTCTCATATTCTGGCTTCCAGGAAGGATTCTAAAAGGAAGTCCTGTAGTGTAAATTGAAAGAGGTTTGACTTTCACGTGAGGGAAAGGCACTAAATCCTTTTTCTAGCTCCATACAAAAACTGCTTGATTACTTTTCTACGTCTTTGAGTTAAGTCTTAAGACCAACTCAGAGTTCATCTTAGTGCAATTGATTCTTACCACCACCATGTAGAAGGTAAACCTATCTCTGCACAGTCTTTAGTTGTCCATTTCATGTGGGGCTGATTCACTTGAAGTATTTCATCAAGCCTTCCACTGTGTTATGGAACCTTTTTTGAGCATTTAGATTTCTGTGCCCTGAAGTACTTGACTAGGAAGGTCTTATTTTTAGTGGAAGTCATTTTGGCATGCAGAGTCAGTGAGCTCCAGTGACTTATTCATCTTATACCACTTTTTTTCACAAGAGTGGTTCTATGCACACATCTTAAGTTCCTGCTTAAGATAGTGTCGGAATTCCACCTTAAGCGATCAGTCATCCTTACATTTTTTCCCAGGTCATATGTCCACATATGTGAACACACACTGCACAGTTTGAATTACAAGAGAATCTTAGCCTTCTATTTGGAGCGAACTGAAGCCTTTAGAAATCTCACCCAGCTTTTTGTTTCTTTGATACTAACAAACCAGGAGTTGTGGTTCCCAATGGCACCCTCTCTGATTGGCTGGCACTTGCATTTCTTTCATTTATGCCTAGGCAGGCCTAAATCTGGTGGGTTATGTCAAGGCTCAAGAGGCAGAGCTGCACAAGCATCGGTAACCCACCAAGATGAGCATCCATGGAGGAGATCTGTAAGACTGTGACGTGGAGTCCTCTCCACACATTCACATCTCACTATTTCTTGGATAGGGACTCCCAACATGAGAGTAGGTTTGATCAGTATCTCTTGAGTATCTTTAAGGTGTGGGACCCAACTCCACTCCCCCCCCCCCCCCCCCCGATTTGGTCGGGAATATTTTTTTGTAAATACATAATGACTGTAATGCCAACGATATAACAGTTTATAACAATTTTCCATTAGAGAAGATGCTATCAGTCCCCTTCCCATTCCCTGGTAAATTTCTCGCCATCCCTCCAGTTCCAATTCCACTCCAAGATCCTTTTCCCATGCCTTGGCAAAATGGGGTTTATCCAAAGGATCAGAGTTTAAAAACCCATGTAATTTTGAAATAACCTTAGACACTTTGTTGGCCCCCCTGCATAGCCCTTCGAAAAGGTTACCCCTTGGTGCAAGCTTCCCCGTACCTGAGATGAGATCAAGAAATGACGAAGCTGTAAATGTTGATACTGATCACAGGTAGGTAAACCATGTTTACTGCATAAAATCTCAAAAGAATGCATCCCCTGGGGTCCCCATATTTGCGCTATAGTTTGAATCTGTCTGGTCTTCATGAAGCGCAAAGGCTTTAGACTGGGTCCCCAGTTGAAAAGCCAGATTATAAAAAAGATATGATTATGGGGAATACACTTTAGAACCCATAAATTTTCCCCTCCACTTATCCCAAATCATAAAGGTAGTCCGTAATGGCATTGAAGACATACAGAGTGGTAGCCAGGTTGCCAGATGAGAGTTTGTAGCGGCATATCTCCCACCAATGCCTACTCTAATTTTAACCAGATCTTGACCACTGGTGTCTTATGCCAATCTAAGATGGTATGTAAGTGAGCTGCCGTGTGGTACCATAGCAAGTTAGGTACTCCTAGTCCTCCCTGCCCTTTTGATAAATACAGTGTTTTCCTAGATACTCAAGGGGACTTTCCATCCCAAATGAATTGCTGGAGTCTTCCTTGCCAATGCTTCAGCTCTACTTATGGTACTGCTATCGGAAGGGTTTGGAACAGATATATAAAACATGGTAAACATTCATTTTGAGCACGCAATCCTGCCCAGCCACGAGATATGGTATCTGTCCCACTCCACCAGTTCTTTGAAGATCTTAGCTAATAAAGGGGTATAATTCAAATGGAAGAGATCGTCCAGGCTACCAAGATAGATCCCAAGGTAATTTATCTTTTGGGGTGGCCATTTAAATGCATATGTTGACTGTAGATTCGCTACCTGGTCAGAAGGGACAGAGATATTAAAAATCTCTGATTTGTCCCAGTTTATTTTAAAGCCCGATATGGAATTGAACTGCAATATTTCTGCTACAATCTCTGGCATGGACATATCTGGATCTGAAATGGAGAACAATATATCATCTTTGAAAAGAGCCAGTTTAGAAGAAAAGCCACCTATATCCATGCCTTTGATTGTTGGATTATTGTGAATTCTGATAGCAAATGGCTCTAAAAAGAGTGCCAATAGGAGCGGTGAACGAGGGCACCCTTGGCGAGTCTTTCTTTGCACCTGAAAAGCATCTGAGTAGCCCCCATTCACTTTAAGATATGCCATTGGAGAGTCATACAGTTTGGTGATCCATTTAATATATAAGGGGCCAAATTTCATACGTGCTAATGTACTAGGTCGAATGCCTTCTCTGCGTCTATAGTTAAGAGCAAAGCTGGGACATTCTGATGTTGGGCCCACCATATGAAGTCTACCGCCTTCCTGACATTATTGGAAGCCATCCTCCCAAGAACAAATCCCAACTGGTCAGGGAAAACAAGATCTTCCACCACTCCCTTTAGCCTATCCGCCAGTATCTTAGCCAATATCTTCAAATCAAGATTGATTAGGGAGAATGGGCGATATGATCCGCAAAGAGATGGATCACGACCCGGCTTTGCCAAGACTGTAATTCCAGCCTTATTAGTTGAGTGTGAGATTACCCCATTATCTCTCGGAGAATTAAACATATGAGTGAGAGGGTCTATAAGCACATTCCCAAAGGTCTGGTAAAATTTAGCCGTGTACCCGTCCAGTTCCGGTGATTTCCCTGCTTTGAGATGTTTGGCGATTTGAACTTCCAGGGAAGTAATTTCCTTATCAAGACTAGTATGTCCCGAATCAGATAAACTGGGTAGATCCATAGGGGCGGATTTTCAGAGCCCTGCTCGCGTAAATCCGCCCAAAACCAGGCGGATTTACGCGAGCAGGGCCCTGCGCGCCGGGAAGCCTATTTTACATAGGCCTCCCGGCGCGCGCAGAGCCCCGGGACTCGCGTAAGTCCCGGGGTTCTCCGAGGGGGGCGTGTCGGGGGCGGGTCGGGGGCGGGCCCCGTCGTCGCGACGTTTCGGGGGCGTGTCGGCAGCGTTTTGGGGGCGGGTACGGGGGCGTGGCTACGGCCCGGGGCGGTACGGGGGCGTGGCTACGGCCCGGGGCGGTACGGGGGCGTGGCCGCGCCCTCCGTACCCGCCTCCAGGTCACGGCCCGGCGCGCAGGAGGCCCGCTGGCGCGCGGGGATTTACGCCTCCCTCCGGGAGGCGTAAATCCCCCGACAAAGGTAAGGGGGGGGTTTAGACAGGGCCGGGTGGGTTAGGTAGGGGAAGGGAGGGGAAGGTGAGGGGAGGGCAAAGGAAAGTTCCCTCCGAGGCCGCTCCGATTTCGGAGCGGCCTCGGAGGGAACGGGGTAGGCTGCGCGGCTCGGCGCGCGCCGGCTATACAAAATCCATAGCCTTGCGCGCGCCGATCCAGGTTTTTAGCAGATACGTGCGGCTCCGCGCATATCTACTAAAATCCAGCGTACTTTTGTTTGCGCCTGGAGCGCAAACAAAAGTAGGCTATTCGCGCGCCTTTTAAAATCCGCCCCATAGTATGTAGATATGTGTCGATGCCTGACTCACTAATATTTGTATCCGCATTATAAAGGGCTGCATAAAGGTGCCTGTTAAAATTGATCTTTAATTTTGACTATGTTTTGAGTTTGGAATTTTTTCAGTTTTTGGGCCAAAGGTTTTCCTGCTTTGCCCCCCCCCCCCCCCCCCCAAAAAAAAAAAGTTTTTTGCTTAAGAATGTCTAATTGGAGGGCTATGGAAGCAGCATCTAAGTTTGCTATTTTATCTCTCAATCCTTGAAGAGTACGCCAATTACTGAGAGGGTTGTCGTTTGAGTTTGTTCCGCCACTCCCAATTGGATCATTAAATGACCCCATTCCTTATTTTTCTTTTTTTTTGACAAACTATGCTCTCACGATCAAATGACCCCTTATGACTGCTTTCAGGCCTTCCCATACCATTCCCATAGATACTTCTCCATTATCATTAATGGCTAGATAATCAGTTATGATGCCCTCCATTGAGTGGACAAACTCAGTATCATCAAGCAAAGAATCGTTAAGTTTCCAGTAGAGTTGTCCTCTATCCAAAAACTGTAAAGATATCTCAGCCCACACTGGACTGTGGTCCGACATTATGATATGATCTATGTCTGTTCTAGTTATATTATTTATTAAGCCTTTGTCAATCATAATCATAGCTATTCATGAGTATGTGTTGTGCGGACAAGAGTAATAGCTATAACTTTTGGATTTAGGATATCATATCCGCCATACATCCACCATATTAAGATCTGCCATCAGGTTTTTAAGGGCCTTCCTATCTTTGTGCGATGCCACTGCCAAACCCCGGGAATTATCCAATGACTGATTGATGGTCAGGTTAATATCCCCCCCTAAGATAAGTTGGCCTTCCACTGTATTCTTAAGTGCCTCAGCCAGAACATAAAAGAATTCCCCTTGACCCTGATTTGGCGCATAAGCTGTAGCTAGACTGAATTTATGTCCGTCAATAGAAATTACCACGATGATATATCTACCATCCGCAGCTCTAACGCATGAAAATATAATTTTATGTGGGCAGAGGTAAGATCCATAGCTGGTATCCCTGCCTATTTCTTTTCAATACACTCATAATTATTTGTGGCCAAGAGCAGATTCAGTAAATTAGAGAACATGGAGCATGAAAATCATATGGGCTTCGTAACACCTAAAATCTTCGAGGTGCCCTCTCTGGGTTGGCTCCACAGTGTGCAGACCACTGACCAAAATATAATGTCGCAGTTGTAAATAAGCATAGAAAACTGTTCTTGGGAGGTGGTACATTTCTTGGAGTTCTTGGAAACTATACATGTTATTCGTGTGGGGTTGGAAAACTTGGGAGACCAAGTGAATTCCATGAGACGCCCATTGGTGGAACACATTGGTTCCTTGACCCAGTGGAAACTGTGGGTTGTCGCACATGGCCATCAGTGGTGTCAAAGTCCCTTGGAGGCAAGGATTTTACATAGGTGCTGCCATGCCTTTCTACCTGAATCAAGAATTATAAAGGGCTTGCAAGCTGATGGGATATGCTGTAAGGATAACTATATCAAGGTTGCCGGGGAGTACCTGCCCAAAATGTACGAAGTGGGTGAGAAATATTCCTTACCGAGAAGCCAATCCCTTAGGTGACTAAGCATACACACCAGATTATATCTTTGGAAATCTGGACACGCCAGACTACCCTCACCCATCGCTCGAGTTAAGTGTTTCAGGGCCAATCTCGTTCTTTTCCCTCTCCAGATAAATTTTCTTATTTCGCAATTGATACTGTTTTGGCTGTTTTAACCAAATTGGGAGCATTTGGAGTAGGTATAACCATTTTGGGAGTTCTACCATTTTGATTAAGTGAATGCTTCCAACCAAGGGAATGGGGAGAGCTTGCCATTGGTTTAGGTTCCCTTTCATCTTCAATAGAGGGTGAACATTGATGCTGTATATGGTGTCCGGGGTATTGAATATTTGCACGCCTAGATACGTTAGAGTTCCAGGCACCCATTTTAAGGGGAAAGTTGGACCCCATGCCTGCTGGAGGTTACCAAAAATTTCTGACGCCTCCAATTTATCGGTATTTATATTAAGCCTGGAGAAACTGCCATACAAAGTTTGTAAGTGCAGTACCTTGGGAAGAGACTGTTGAGGTTTAGTAAGAAAGATCAGGATATCATCAACAAAGGCTGCTGTTTTAAAGACTTGACCCTTACAGTCAAGCCCTGCTATTGTCGCATCATGGGATATTATATGTAATAATGGATCAATAGCCAAGATGTACAGAAGAGGTGAGAAAGGGCAGCCCTACCTTACTCCCCCTCTGCGGGATGAAGGGTTGTGAAATATGGCCATTTGCTAAGATATGCGAAGTGGGCTGATGATATAGGAGTGAGATATAAGTGATTAGATTGCCACGAAACCCAAAGCAACTCAGAACTGAGAATAGGTAAACCAGGGAGACCCTATCAAAAGCCTTTTCTGAGTCAAAACTGACTGCCATAGATGGTATCTGGTGTATCTGACAATACTCTATTGCCATGAGAAGTTTGGGAATATGGGAGCTGGATGACCGACCCTTGACAAAGCCTACTTGACTTGGAAAGATAAAGCTCGGGAAGATCAAACTAAGTCGGGCAGCTAAAATGTTAGCTCGCAGTTTGAGGTCCCAATTTAACAGGGATATCGGGACGGTAAGAGGCGGGCTGAGTTAAATCCTTACCAGGTTTGGGTAGGACTGTGATATATGTTTGTTAAAGTCAGGAGGGAAAGCATGGTTGTCCAGAGCAGTTTGAAAAAAAACCCTGGAGGGGCTCCACTATTCTCTCCCAGAGGATCTTGTAGTAGTCATAGGCAAAATCATCCGGTCCGGGGGCCTCATTTCTCATTTCATAAAATTTATTGATCGCCTAACACAAAGTAGGCCTAGGCGATGAACAAAAATACATACATAATAAAAACAATAATGAACATACACTTCAGACAAAATGTTCACAGAAACTGCAGAAAAGTACTACCACATACTGGTATCTACTGGCCTTGCTGGATTTACTAGATTTGATAGCAGAGAGTATTTCAGCCTGGGTGATCGGGGCATTTAACTTATCTATTTGAAGTTCTGTAAGAGAAGGCAAGGGGATGTCTCTGAAGAAAATGCTCTCTTCAGTTGGTCCTCCAACCCTGTCCTCTATGTAAAAATGATTGTAAAAGTGTCGCAGCACCTCACAGATTTCCTCTCCTTTAATTGCCCATTGACCCTGGAGCTGCCTGAGTATTTCGATGTATGTTTTACTCTGGCGTAGCTTGACCAGGTTTGCTTACGTCCTCCCTGATTTGTTACCAAATCTGAAAAATGAATGTTACTTGTAGTGTAATGATTTGAGAGCGCTCTGATGCAAGTTCGCTTGCAGGGAATGTAATGTGTCATGGTATTTAGCCACCGTGACCGGAGAGGGGTGTGAATCATATTTTTTTTTGTCAAGGTTCAATTGGGTGTCCAATTTCAAAATTTCCGAATTAAGGAATTTATTTCTATAACGAAGGTAGGAAATTATTTGTCCTCGCAAGACAACTTTGCTAGTTTGCCAATATAACTCTGGGGTGGTTATGTGCTGAGCATTGGAGTCTTGAAATTGATCCCATTTGGTTTGTAAGTATGTCTGAAATTTCTTATCCTCTCTCAGAAAAGTGGGAAAATTCCACCAACTGCTCCATATCACCCTCCCTCCCATGTCTAAATTAGCCCAGATCAGTGCGTGGTCAGAGACCCTGGGTTCATCTATACTGGTTGAGACTATAAAGGGGAATAAGGAGGTAGAGCCTAAGATATAATCTATCCGGGGCATTGTGCTGAGAGCCTTGGAAACATGCGTATAGTCTCTTTTGTCTGTGTGCAACACCCTCCAAAAATCTAGTAAGTTTAATTTGTGACGTATGTGAGTAATACTTGTCCTTTTATTGGTTGGAGTGCTTGCATGTTTGGGGAATGGTCCATAGAGGGATCATGTACACTGTTAAAGTCCCCTACCAGTAAGAACCCACCCAAACCATGTGTGGTAAATATATTGATTACATTCGTGAAGAATTCCGGGGAGGGGGAATTTGGACCATAAATATTTCCAATCGTAATGTCCTTCCCATTTAATTTCCCTATGATCACTATATAGCAGCCTTCTGGATCTGTAATTTCCTTGATCAGTTGAAAGAGAGATTTCTATGGATTAAAATTGCTACACCTGCTTTTCTTTTCCACTGCTGGAGAGAAATAGCATTGGCTCACCCATTCTCATTTTAATTTTCGACTCTCTGCTGCTGTAAGATGTGTTTCTTGGAGACATGTGATTTGCACCTGGGACCTTTTGAGGGATTGAAGAACCTTGGTTCTTTTAATAGGGTGATCTAGGCCATTAACATTTAGACTGGCCATCTTTATGTAATGCCTATCATCTGCAGTAAAGAAGGTGTATTCGTTTGGTTACCTATTAGTAGATGCCCATGGGATCCCCGGCCTAAGCCCACGGCCAAAGATACGACATATAGGCGAACATACCGAACCATAGGATCTACCCCATTCATACTTTTACTGATTTGTTGAATCTGACAGCATTTTTGTTTTAAATCCAGCGCACTGCAAGATAACCCCCAGCTCTACCTATTCCCCCCCCTCCCTCTCATTACCCGTAACCCTTATGATATTCTTAGTACACATTTTATTTCCTCCTGTAGTCAGGAAATAAAAAGGGGAATACGCCTAAGATGTGTTGTGACCTCGTCCCTCTCCATCAGCAACAGTAAAAATATCTGCAGTTCTCAGCAAAAAAGAAAACAAAAGAGAGATCTCAGTCAAATACAAACGTTAACGCTGTAGTCTCTAGTGTCGGTCCAGTTGTTGAACGTTGCAGGAGTCCAACCTGATGTTTAACGTGGCCATCTTGTGCCCATCCAGCTCCATAGGCATGTCTCTGGTGTTGTATTTGGAGCATAAGCAATTATTCAGTTTGTCACCGAGTATTTTAAGGTTCATCAACAAGGCTCGTGCTGTAAATATGGAGCGTCAGAATCAGTGTCCCAAAGCCCATGCCCAGGCTAAGAGGTACTGGAGTTTCCGCTACATGGTAGAGCGGCCTAATAGACGTCTCCAACAACAGTCTATCTCCGACGTATGGATGGGCAAAGGCGGGCCCACACAACGTTGTCACTTTCTTTGAAAATCTCTGAGTCGGAGGTGCAACCCTGAAGGGTCGGAACATAAGAACATAAGAAAATGCCATACTGGGTCAGACCAAGGGTCCATCAAGCCCAGCATCCTGTTTCCAACAGTGGCCAATCCAGGCCATAAGAACCTGGCAAGGTCTCTTTTTATGAGCGGGAGTTCATCAGAACGGGTATGCACCAGTTATAAAGGGTCTCCCTGCATGAGAGCTCATGATAGATGTTGCTAGTACTAGCAATTGGCTTTTAGTGACTGTCCTCACAAGTTAGCAATGAAAAGTCTCACCGCCTCCGCTTTGGTAAAGGTGTGCTCATTTCCTCCATGCCGGAACCTTAAAATGGCCGGGTAAGCCAACTGGAAGCATATATTCTTGATGTAGAGATCGGTGCATAGAGGACTGAATTGCTTGCATTTCTGCACCAATTGCACTGAGAAATCTTGAAACAGGCGGATCTCGGTCTCCTGGTATTTTAAGCTATTCTTTACTCTATATGCTTGCATGATTTTTTGTTTTTGTGACCAGTTTAGAAGTTTAACAATAAGCCAAGGTCTTTGGTCCCCCTCCTTTTTTGGGCCTAGCCAATGTGCACGTTTGATTTGGAATGTCGGCCGGAGGTCTGGTAGGTCGAGGGCCTCGGGAAGCCATGCGTCTAGGAGCGATTTCAAATTAGTTTCACCGATCGTTTCAGGAAAACCAGCGAAGTGAATATTATTCCTCCTGGCCCTATTCTCTAAATCTTCTATTTTCTACGATTGATCCACTACTACTTTTTCCAGTTCTAGTACCTTTTGCTGCGTAGTCAGCTGATCGTCCTCTAAAGTCGTGACGTGGCCTTCCACTGTTTCGATACACGGGTGGAGCTTTGCGAGCGATTCTTTTAGCTCTTTAAATTGTGAGGAGAGTTCATTAAACCGACAGTCCAGGGCCGCTACTATGACATTTGTGACATTCACGGTGAGTTCTTGCTGTAGGGCCGCAGCAGTCGGGGTGACCGCCATTTTCAGTCCCGCCCCTCCAGTCTTTTCTTTTTCTTTTCTGGTTCCCTTCAGAGGCATATTACTTACGCCTTTGAGCATAAACTGGTCAATAGACATTAAGCCACAAAGATAGAAGATTTTAAAGTTTGGCGATCGGATGCTGTAGATTGTTGCTGATTTCAGGAGGGCAAGGCACGGAGCCAGAGCTGAAATGTCTGCTAGGCTTCACCGCGTCACGTGACCCCCCCTATTTTAGAAGTTTCAATATATTTCATTGCTTTTATTTTCCTAATTGTTCTCTATTTACGCTATCCTTTTTATGTTTGTTTTGTACTAGTTCTTAATTATTTATAACTTTATAGTTACATAACTGTTAGTAATTTGTTTTATTAATGATTTATTATATTTCATTTCTTTTATATTGTACACCGTTGTGATAGAACCCCCGATACGACGGTATGTAAAACCTAATAAACTAGAAACATTTATTTTTGTTTTTTATGTGTCAAAATGCCCTCAAACCAATATGTAAAATTGGCTTATGCAAATGAAAATGTAAAATCAATTTGTAAACAGACTTAACTTAAGTAGCAGGATAATAAAATCTTCAAATGTTGACACAACGGAAGCAGGGCTCCAGCTCAGACATTGGCCAGCATTTTGCTAGACGACTGCTTCAGGGAGCAATCTCCAGTGTGCTGCAATTTGATCATAAAGAAATATAAAGGATCATGAATAAGCCAATTTCACTTATTGGTTTGAGTGCATTTAGGTGCACAGAAATAAATAAATACATTTGGAGGTTTTCTAACTAATGATTACATGTATTTAACCAGAACTGCGAGCACAGTTGGTCCCAGCTTCTTCCATTACAAAATCTTTTTTTTTTTTCCAAAGTATTTTGAATTTACCTCACTGTCAGGCCGATACAGTACAGTGCACTCCGATGGAGCGCACTGTTAGCCTGCTATTGGATGCGCGTTTTCCCTTACCCCTTATTCAGTAAGGGGCGGAAAATGCGCGTCCAACCCACTGAACCTAATAGCGCCATCAACATGCAAATGCATTTTGATGGCCCTATTAGGTATTCGCGCGCGATTCAGAAAGTAAAATGTGCAGCCAAGCCATATATTTTACTTTCAGAAATTAGCGCCGACCCAAAGGTCGGCGCTAATTTCTTCCGGCACCAGGAAAGTGCACAGAAAAGCAGTAAAAACTGCTTTTCTGTGCGCCCTCCGACTTAATATTATGACGATATTAAGTCGGAGGTCCCGAAGAGTAAAAAAAAAGTTTAAAAAAGAAAAAAAAAAATTGGAAGTCAGCCGGCGGCTATCGGGTCGAAAACCGGACGCTCAATTTTGCCGGCGTCCGGTTTCCGAGCCCGTGGCTGTCAGCGGGCTCGAGAACCGACGCCGGCAAAATTGAGCGTCGGCTGTCAAACCCGCTGACAGCCGCTGCTCCTTTTGCCCGTGTTTACCGCCGGGCCTAATTTAAATACTGAATCGCCCGCACCGGCGGACTTTAGTGAATCGGCCTGTAAGATATTACATGCTTCACATGAACTTTGGATTGGTACCGTTTTTATATACATGGTTATAATAATATATCTCTTTCTTATACTATATAGGATATGGAAAGATGCATTAATGCACTGGATGAGCTGGCTTCTCTTCAGGTCACCATGCAGCAGGCTCAGAAGCACACAGACATGATCACAACTCTTAAAAAAGTGAGGACTGGAAATCCAGGAGAGAGAATAAGTTGTTTTCAGGCCATGTTGAACCACAAGTTTTTTGGGTTTTTTTAGTTGTGCCCCCTGCATAGTTTATCTAATGGACCCTTCTGTGCACATCTGTCTTGAGTGCACTTGGCTATACAGTCAACCATCTTATAGGTTTTGTTTTACTATTTTTTTATTTGTATAAGGGAATCAGGTTCTGAAGGTGGGAGGGCTGGAAGTGAAGATCTGCAATCCTCTCTGTTTTGGTACTGCAGGAATATGTGGACCATGAATACATGCATGTTCCAGTGTGATGATTTAATATCTGTATTTGCCCCCCTCATCCTCTCTTTTTACCACTTTTTCATCTCCTACTTCCCTAAATGTGAGGGTGGGGGTAAGATTTGGATTTGGAAGGCACTAGTGATGGAGATTCATGAGGGAGAAGCAGAAACTAGTGACTGGAAGAAAAAAGAAACCCAAGATTTGTCAGTAAATTTAGTGGTTTATGAAAGTGTATTTCTTGGGCAGCTATAGGGCCAATTTGAAATAGGAAATATGAATATTTTAAGAAGTAGATAATGAAGCCAAGTCCACATGTATGTGTTTCACTGGTAAGCACAATGGTCTGGACAGCTCCTTCAACCTGTTTAAAAAAAAAAATTATTACTGCAGATAAACATTTGGCAGGTACTAAAAAGAAGTCCAAAACACTATTGTTCAAAAATGAATAATGTAGAAAGAGATATCAGCAAGCTATTGATGCGGTTGATCAACATATCACCCCCCACTCCCCCCTCTTAATTATTATTATTATCTTAATTATTTGATGCGGTCCTTGGAAAATAGAAAAAACAATTATTTTTATTAGCACATAAAAACTTCAAGTCACCCAACATCAGCTGATACTTCATCGTACATTAGTGCTAAGCAAAGTTTGGAGATGAATTTTCTGATGGAAAACCCTGGCTCAAGATTTATTTATTTATTGATTTATTTATTTATTTATTTATTTAAAGGATTTATATACCGGAAGTTCCTGTATAATATACATATCATCCCGGTTTACAAGGAACAAGCACTATCGACAACTTATCAAGATAAGTTGTTCCCTCAGTTGTTTCCCCTGATACAGTTATATGCAAAGAAACCTCAGCTGATATTGGGTGACTTGTGGTTTTTATGTGCTGACAAAAATATTTTACATTTTTTTTTTCTATTTTGCAAGAATTTTATCAAATACTGGAGATAAATGAAAGAAAAATTTAGTGGGGCTAATGTTTAACCAACCACATCAATGGCTTGCTGATACTTCTTTCTACATTATTCATTGTTGAACAGTGGTGTATTGTATATATTTTTTTTGCCTTTATGGTTTGTTTTGATTGCATGAGAAGTTTCAGCACATTTTTGGGAGAGAACTAAAAACATATCCCATAATAGAATACATGTACAGCTCCCACACATAATTTGATGGGTCATTTTACGTGTAACACGAATCAAGCTGTTTATGCCATCATCTGTCCATGCAGATTGATGTACATCAGACAGACTAAACAAAGCATTAAAATCCTTATAAGTGAACATTTAAGTTGCATCCGGACTGGACAGATGCAAGCACCAATAGTTTGAACATTGGGCCGAGAAACAACATACTTTTGATGAATTGAAGTTTTTCGTAATTTGTCTTGTGATAGTGCATCGAGGCAGGGACATATTGAGTCAATTAATACAGAAGGAACAACATTTGATCTTTAGTTGGAATACCATTGAATCCCACAGATTGAACCATGAGTTTGAATGGAGTAATTTGTTGTGATTTTATTTTTAAGTCACAATTAAGGCAGAGTTAATTACAATACTATTCCATCCTATTTCTCATTTAGGTCGGTTTTTTTTTTTACATTAGGGCGATTATGTGTATTTAGACTTCTAAAGCATTTGGATAGGCTGCAAACACAAATTATTTCAGTTCAGTTAGTTTTTTATAGATGCTTGGGTGATTGGGTGGTATTCAGATGCCCTATGATTCTGATAGGTTGTAAACACTGTGACTTCTAGTTGTCATGCGGATATGTTTTATATGCATGCACAGCATTTTTGTAACAATGTAATATTGAGTTTCAAAAGCTGGTTATTTTTTAATATTAGATGTGAGGTTAGTAAATGGGTGTTTTCATATTTATATGAAATGCAGGCTTTTATATTTATTTAGAGTCCAATATAGTAAGTGCTTTATTTATTTTTACATTGTGGTATTGGAATGCATTAGATCAGTACTTGTGAGAATGTTTTACAAATTATCGCAGGTTGTCACTGGTAAAGTGTGTTTCATCTTATAGTTTAATAAAAAATGGTATATTTGAGTTACAAATAATGGTTTAAATATATATTTTTTCAGATTGTGGATGAAGTGTTTAGAGTGTTTACACTCCTGTGAATATCTTCACATGTTTTAATAGTGAGGATCCATTTGAGCAATCAATTCTCCAGTCAAGTGTTGGGTAGTGACATTCACCTAAGGCAGAGCTTTCCAAACTTTTCATGTTGGTGACACACTTTTTAGACAAACATAATTTCGGGACACAGTAATTCAGTCTACTAGCAAACCAGAGGTTAAAGGTTAAACGAACAAAATGTATTTCGACAATTTATGTATGTTTCCTTAAATATATACATAATAAAATGTTTCACGACACACCCTATCTTGTGAAAATCTTTCATTTATATTAAAAATATATAATATTCCAAGATTAATGTTATTGTTATAATTTATGAGTAACAATAATAAAACAAAGTTATTGTGTTATTCAATTTACCTCTTTAATGAGATATATGAGCTTGATGGGATGAACACAGATTTGAATATTTGGTGTTAATAAGAAAGTCCAAAGGGTCTTCTGCGTAATTTTAAAAAGCTGGCCAGTTTCACACTATAAAATTATTTGATAGCCTCATTCAACTAATTCTATATGGCTATGAGAGTGAAGACTGGAATTTATAGGAAGGGACAGAATGTCAATATAAATCTTGCACCTCCAGTTCTGTAACTCTGTGCATCCACTGAAATTCCCCCAAACAATGGAGCTTGAATGTTTCCCTTACAGCTCATCATACTAAAAGATGTTTTCAAATTCTGGTGTCACCTCACAGTAACAGCAGCACAAACACCTTCCACTGCCAGGCACATTGTGAACGAAAATAAAACCTCGCAAAAAAAAAAAAAAAGACACTCAAAATCTATACTGCAATCCCATCATAACATAACAGTAATAACACCAAGGACTCTAACAACAATAAACCTACCTGTGAAAAAGCAAGGGTAAATATTATACTGGGTCCTAGAATACCAATACACCACCTACTGAGGAAACAAAACAAACCCGATTGCTATAGATCCCTATGCTAGCGAATTTCTCATCATGGTCACACACACAGAGCAGAGACAGACCCTCACCAAATACAGAATACAAAATAAAGGAGCACAAATTAGACAAAAACTGAAATGGAAACCCCAAGAAGCCAGACTCTGTGTATTAATAATGGAAAAACAGAACCATCATTCCTCATAAAACAAATAAAATCAAGAAACATAAAGCATCAGTTATAATAGTAAAACCATACTAATAAAAGAATATTTTAAAACTACTGATAAATAGAATTTCTATTCATTAAAATCATATACATTTTTTACAATTTCCTAAACACCAATAAAATATTTCAAAACAGCACATATATCAAATAACACCCAATAATTAAAACTAATAAGGATTTTAAAAAGCCCCTGCTGTCCATACGTGGGAGCTCTTGATTTCCAGTCAAGGATTAGGAGGTTATCCTCTCTCTCTCACACATACTCACATTTCCATTCTCTCTCACACATATACTGTCACATACATACACATTCATGCTCTTATACCCACCATAACCTCTCGCTCTCACAGACACTGACACACTTTCAAGCTCTAAGACACTCTCTCTCCCTCCACACACACACCCCCACACAAACTCTTACTCCCCTGGATTTTCTCATACATACTCTGTCTGGCTCCCTCACATACACACACACCCAGGCAAGCTCCCAGTCATTCTCACACACTGAAACTGACCCCGAGGCAGGCTTCCATTCAATTTCACACCACTCCCTCAGGCATGCACACATTCATTCTCACACACACAGACCCCCAGGCAGGCACCAATTCATTCTCACACACACATACACCACATACAGGCCGGCACCTATTCTCACACATACAAACCCCAGGAAGACACCCATACATTATCATACACAGACACACCCTCAGGCAGGCACACACTAAAGGCAAACCCCCTCTCTTTCTTTTGCCAGCAACCTCGGAACCTCTCTCATTCCTTTGCTGCCACTGTCACTGCTGCCACATGGCTATTGGGGAGGCGCTGATTGCTGCTATTGGCACTGAAGCCCATTCTGCTGCCTCCTCTGTGCAGGACCCGTGGGTTTCCACTTCCTCCATGTTGATCTCGTACATTGTGAAATCAGCATAGAGAAAGTGCTACTCTTGCACATTACCAAAGATTACATGTGCCAATCAGTAAAAAGTAATTTATTTCTTTTTTTTTACCTTTGCTGTCTGATCTTAGTTTTCTAATCCGTTGGTCACAGGCTTTTTTGTTCCACCTCCCCTTTCTTATTTTTTGCCAATTCCTTTCATATTGTCTTTTTTTTCTATTTCTTTTCTCTCCATCTATCTTCTTCCCTCAAACATTCAGTCAGGTTCTCATTCTCACATACTTTCTCTCTCTCACACACTCACAGGCTCTCTCTCATACAATCATTCATACAGTCTCTCTCTTGCACATGCTGTCTGACTCTCACACACCCAGGCTCTCTCACACCCACATGTTGTCTTGCTCAAGCACAGGCTCTCACTGTCACATGCTCTCTCTCATACAATCATTCATACACAGTCTCTCTCTTGCACATGCTGTCTGACTCTCACACACCCAGGCTCTCTCTCACTCCCACATGCTGTCTTGCTCAAGCACAGACTCTCACTGTCACATGCTCTCTCTCATACAATCATTCATACACACAGGCTCTCACTGTCACATGCTGTCTCTCTCACACACACACACACACAGGCTCTCTCACATGCTGTCTCTGCAAACATTCAGGTCCTCACTCCCACACACAATCTCTCAACTCATACACACACACAATCTCTCAACTCACCTCATTCACGCACACAATCGCTCAACTCACCTCATTCACGCACACAATCGCTCAACTCAGCTCACAGACGCACACAATCGCTCAACTCAGCTCACAGACGCACACAATCGCTCAACTCAGCTCACAGACGCACACAATCGCTCAACTCACCTCACACACGCACTCTACGGGCCCTCAGCCGCTCTCTTACCTCTGGGCCTCCTCTTCACGGGTCACTGCAGGATGGGCTCTGCAGCGGCCCTGATCTTCTCGGGCGATCGCGGCGACGACCCTGCTACCGGGCCGCCTCCTCTTCTCTCCCCGCTGCAACAACGCTGCTGCTCCTCTTCTGGACACGGCTGACGCTCCTCCCCCTTTCTGCCCATGCGGCTCCGGCAACATTTTTCTTCCGGGGCCGCATGGGCAGGAAGGAGGAGGAGCACCTGCACGTCTCGACGTGACCTTTTTCTTCTTCGGGCCGTGGTGAGGTGAGCTCCACCACGGCCTTGCCGATCTTCCTGCTGTGTGCCTGTGTCTGCGGCACACAGCACAGCGATATTTTACTGCTCAGCCGCCAGTGGGATGAGCTCCACCAGCGGCTGCATTGGCTCCCACTTGCCGGTGTGTCACGTGCACCGGGCTTGCGCGACACACCGACACACCTCAGGCGACACACCAAAGTGTCGCGACACACACTTTGGAAAGCTCTGACCTAAGGAATCCATGTATGATGTATCATTGCAAATTATATTTAATAGAGGGAGAAGGTGAAGTTGACCCCTCTGAAGAAGCCAGATAGGCGAAACAGCAAGGCCTGTTGTCAGGGTAGATCTGTTAATTTTCATCTATATTGTGAATTCAAAAATTGTATTTAAACTTGAAACTCAATAGTGTTTTATTTACATAGTGTAATATTGAGTCATTTTTATGTATGTGTATGAGGGTTTAATTGCGAGTGGAAGTGATTACTTCTATTTTTGTGGTTTTAGATGGTAAATGTTATGAATTTTGTAATGTACACATCTGTGTGTGATATATATATGAGATATCTTGTATTTAGTGAAGTAAATTTCTCATTTTTGTAATAAAATGGTATTTTTGTAAAATTGCATTTAAAACAGTTATTCCTTTATGTGGTCAGACAGAATCCTAGTATATAACAAAAAATGCAATCCAAAAACAAAATCCCCAGGGGAGAGAAACAGCATTCCAAGGAGACTCTCGAGCCCCCTAACCCACAGGAGTCTGCCTCGGGAGCTCTAAGAGCCCATTTTGAAAGAAGATAAGTTCCAAGGATGCTGCAGCGAGGCTGCGTAGAAAATTAAAAATGGTGGCCATCCTATGATCTGTTGTGAAAGCAGGATCCATCTGCTCCCCTTGCACCTCCACTTCCTGCAGGTGTGTGGGAGAGTCAAACTTAAGCTTGAATCAACTCCTCCAGAGAAAATCTTGCAACTCAGGCTGACTGGAAGATCTGACTATGCTAGGGGCACAGTGGGGTCCCGTCCTCTACATAAGACTGGCCCTGCTCTGTCTTCTAGAAAATAACAGCCAAAACCTGACCCCCAGAGCAGCAAGGTCAATGGAAACAGCCTGCCCAAGGCAAGCCAAGGGTACTCCCACCAACAACTGAAATGCATCTGCCTGTCTGGATCGCCTCTATAAAGAAAACTGCTCCCTTTTCCTAGAGGCTGTGGCAGCTGCTAGAAGAATCACAGTTGGATGATGAATCTGTTCTTTATTCCCTTTTTTTTTTTTTTTAAACACAAGCAGCTTTGCTGTTGCTACCTCTTCCAGCTAGGTCCAAAAATCCATAAAATAGTTGGCAGGGTGGTGGTGGGGAGGGGATCTTGGCCCTAGTAGGCAGGGTGGGAATGAGCTAGAAGCCTGGAAAAAAGAACTTTTGAGCTGACTTGAGCCTGGGAACTACCTACTGGGTCCAGCTCCACCAGGAAACTGACCCGAGAACCCCTAGAAGCCAGTTATAAGGCCAGCACCACTAGAGGAACATACATTTCAAGTTCCTCTTATTCATCTACAAGAGCCTTCACTCTGCAGCTCTTAACTACGTCACCTCTTATCTTTCTCTACACCCTCCTTCATTCCCCTGATCAGGCAAGTCACTCTTATCTTTTCCTGTAACGCCATTTCCCAACTCAGTGCTTTACACTTGGCTCTACCATACGGTATGCTTGGAATAGATTTCCTGAGCTGGTGCATCATGCTCCCTCTCTTGCCTTATTAAAAGGCTGCTTTTAAATCTTAACCCCTGATTGTCCCGCTTACAACCTCCTTAATTAACCATTGTCTTAAATGAAATTCTCCAAGTCTCTTTTCCCTGTATGTTTGTCTTGATTAGATTATAAGCTTGCCTGAGTAGAGACGGTCTCATATGTTTTTTGCACAGTGCTGCGCACCTCAAGTAGCACTTTAAAAATGTTAAGTAATAATAAAGAGCTGCAACTGTTCCTTCTCTGAAGTAAAGCTGCCTCCTAGTGCCACAGGTGCCATGTTGAGCAGGAGCTATTAAAGTAGACTTCCATCTCTCTTTGGAGCAGGCCTGGGGCCCCTCCACATTGTTTCGGTTGACCAAGAAGCAAAAGCACCATTCTTAGGCATCCACAAGCCCCTTGTGGGCACTAAAGGCTCGGGACAGAATAAAAGCAGCATTCCTTCGAGCCAGTGGTACCAAAAAAGCAGCACTGAGTCTTGGCACAGGTGGTGCCATTGACTCAGCGAACCTTGACACTTAAAATGCTTCCTCCAGATTCTGGATCCCTCAGCACCTTAAACTTTGGAATGTGGATCAACCCCACAGGCCTTGGTGCTGCTAACGAAACTATTCCTTAAATCACCAGTCTCTTCAACATGTTCAGGAAGGATGGGAAATGCAGAGTTAAATATGCGCCTCTTACCACGGCCTGTCTCAAAGGACTGTTCTTCCTTCAAGGCTTCTTGAGCAAGGTCTTTGCCTAGAGATGATGGATCCTATTTCATTTATTTATTTTTATTTAATAATATTTATATATCGCTTCTCTGATTGTTTCAAATCTTTATTAGCAAGAAAGAAAATCATTACAGACAAAGCCTCCTCATACTTTGGCTCTTATGTACCAGGGAGGCCTTTGCAAAGTATAAATATTACTTAAATATCAATATTTCCTCCATAACCTCTCCCCTCATTTCACTGATTAAAAATCGCTTGAAGTGATGAACAGCATATTACAAATAACAATACAATTAAAACACATTCATAATACAACTAAAAATTAAATTAAAATAAACATAAAACAGTATTAATAAACTCAAACAAAATAAAAATTCTACCTACAGTTCTTTCCTTCTCAATTATAGCTACATCAGGTGTTAAAGGATTGAAATATAAACTAAATTTTCAGCTTTTTTCTAAACCTTTTTAGATCAATTTTCTCCCTTAGTTCAAGGGGGAGATCATTCCAGAGAGCTAGAGCACTACCTTCAAATGATTTTTTCAACAATCTTACTTGTAGAAAACATTTTACTGGAAGTATTTGTAAAAAAAAAAAAAAAAAAATCCTTTCGATCATAAATATCTACCTGATTCATGCAATTTCAATTGTTTCTTCAAATTTACAGAACTAGTTCCATGCAAAGCCTTAAATGCTAAAATCAAACATTTAAATTTGCATTGAAAAGATAATGGTAGCCAATGAAGTTGGAGTAAAACAGACAGGCTGAAGTTTTTCTAGAGCACCTTGTAATAATACATGCAGCAGTGTTGTAGATTATTTGAAGTTTGATGGTAACTTTTCAGGAAAATCTATGCAGTAATCTATGCAAGATAAAATTAATGCATATGTCACTACTTTCACTGCCTGAAAATCTAAATAGGGTCGTAACTGCTGAACTGCTTTCAATTTCTCATATGTTTGGCATAAGACACTGGCTCCTTGTTTTTCCATAGACAGTTTCTCATCTATAATAACACTCAAAGATCTCGCCTCATTTTTAGGAAGCAATTCATATCCTCCCAACACTGGATTTTTTTGTAGCTGATCAGGACCCATTCTTAGTAGTTCCATTTTTAAACAATTTAAAAACATACAATTCTTCCTTAGCCATCCAGACACTGCTTGAAAACATAGGGATAGATTTTAAAACATTACACACGTGCGTCCATGTGTGCACCTACCCGATGTGCGATTTTATAACATGCGCGTACTGGGTCGCTTGCTTCCAGGGTAAAGTTAAGGATGATAAAGGGAGAACCATGGCTGCATAAGTGGCTTATCCACAAGCTGTGCCTATCGAGGACATCTGCAAAGTTGCAACTTGGTTGTCAGTGCATACCTTCATGTTCCTTTACAGTATAGACAATCTGTCAAGAAGCAACAGTAAATTTTGGACAAGCAGTTTTGCATAATCTGTTCACCTAGTAGTCTATTCTCCATGGTGGGATCTGGATTGCTTTTTAAATAATTCAGTTTTAATAATGTTATATTGTAAAGCGCTATGCTGAATTAATGTTATATGTAAACCGAGGTGATGTGATTCACGTGCCCTGGTATATAAAAAATCTGTAAATAAATAAATAAATAAGCGCTCTGCGATAACCTTCATCTTGGGACTTCCATACGTCATAGCTAATTCAGCCCTGTTTTGGCAATGGAGAAAGTAAGTTTGTTTTATCATAAACTGTATTCTCCATAGACAACAGGATAAATTAGCTGTGCTTAATACCTACCTGCCTCCCTGAAGAGTTGACAACCTAGCTGAAGCTTAGCTGTATTTTAAACTCTTTAATTTTCAAATAAAATCAAACATGAAAACCTTAATACAAGAAAAGCACAGATTATCATATATACACACACATGGAAAAAAAAATGAAAATAGATATACACAATTGGAGAAAGGAAAAAAGATATGATACTACAAAGTAAATTGCAGGGATTCATACTAACAGGCCAAATCTAGTGGTGGTATGAAACAGAGACAGGAATATCCCTATCTTGCAAAAATCCTTACAACTGAATTGGATCGGGAAAAAAACATATTTATGCCCTTGAAGTTTTATCAGATACGTGCACAGAAACCTTAGAAGTAAAGTTGCTCCAAGAGCTAGAACCCGTGGCTTTTTTTAATAAGAAATATGTTCCATCTATGTTGTGTTTCCTTAGCAGCGTCTGGAAATACAGCAATTCTTTGACCTAAAAAAACTGATGTCTTTGAGGCAAAAAAAAGGTTTCGTAGTCTGCCAAGAGGTTAGATCTATCCTTAACTTCTGATTGCAAATGTTTCAGAAAACCAGTAAAATCAAAACTATCAGATACAAGCTCAAGTTTACCCACATTCTCCCCAGAGGAAATATCCTTTTCCTTACCAGGCAAATAGAAAACTTACAAAAAAAAAAAAAAGCAGGAATCACCTCTGGAAACTTTCAAAAACTCAAGATAGAATTTGTATTTATTATTTCCATGGGAGAAATTACAGAATAATGAAAATTAAGAAATCTGAATTGTAATCTTATGGAATAATTTTCATATTTTACATCTTCAGATGAAATAATTGATTATCCTTGATTAATGCAACATTACATTCATGAAGCGTGGAACTTTATTCCCCAATTCCACCAGTTTCTCACCCTGCTTATTGATTAAACAAGAATGATCATTCACCCAAGTAAATAACTTGGGTAAAGAAGTCAATACAGCATCAATTTGAATGGAAACTGTTTTCTCCATGTTGACTATCACTGTCCATAGCACATCAGGAGTAACAACTGTCAGTTTAGTCAGTGAGGAATGCTTCATTCATTTATTTATTTATTTATACGGTTTTATACACCGACATTCGTGAGGAACATCACGCCGGTTTACAATTAACAATTAAAGATGGAGAAATTACAATGAACAGGGAGAGAGGGGAAGGGGAGAAGGCTAGAAAGAGCGAGAGGGAGAGTAACAGAAGGAAAAGAGAGCTAGCGATGGAAAATTAGAGGAACAATTATATGGAAAGAAGTGGAAACATAGCCTTTATAAGTAATTACAAAAAACACGAATGTGTAAATACAAACTTACATTATATACAATCTTATGATTACAAGGAAAAAACCATGGATAATTAAATGCAATCTTACACTATATACTATCTTATGAAGTAGCAATGCTGGATTCTGGCGGAAAGGAGGGCTGGGGGGGGAAGCGGGATATGGTGGGGTGTTAGTGGCAGTCAGAAGGGTGTGAAAAGTGGGAGTTGGGCTAGGTTTGGTTCGAATCGGGGTAGGCCTGTTTGAAAAGCCATGTTTTGATTCCTTTTTTGAAGTTACATAGGGAAGGCTCTAGACGGAAGATTGGTGGGTAGAGAATTCCAGAGAGAAGGGCCAGCAATGGAGAAGGCTCTTTGCCTTGTGATGGCATGGTGAGCGGTTTTGAGTAATGGGCAATGAAGGGTACCCGCCAGGGAGGTACTGGATGGGTGGTTGGATGTGCGGAAACGTGGCATTTCCTCGAGCCAGGTGTGGTTGTTTTTGCAGCATGTTGTGTAGAATGGTGAGGGTTTTGTATTGAATTCGAAAGTGAATGGGCAGCCAGTGCAGGTCCTTTAGAACGGGGGTAATATGGTCCCTTTTACGTGTGTTAGTTAAAATCCTGGCCATAGCGTTCTGCAGAATTTTGTAGAGGTTTAATGGTGGATGCAGGAAGGCCCAGGAGAAGGGAGTTGCAGTAATCCAGTTTAGATAGGAGGGTGGTCTGAAGTACTAGGCGGAAGTCTTGAGCGTGCAGGAGGGGTTTGAGTTTCTTAAGAATGTTGAGTTTAAAGAAACCCCCTTTCAGGAGAGTATTGATGTGGGGTTTGAAATTTAAATGTTGGTCTAGGGAGACACCTAGGTCTCTGACGGAGTGCAGGGTGGCATGACTAAAAGAGGTATTGAGGGAGGTGGCTTGGGATATAAGGTCATGTTGATTTGAGATTGAGGATTTCTGTTTTAGAAGTGTTTAGTGCGAGTTGGAGGTTGGATAGCAAGGCGTTGATGGACGCAAGGCAGGGACTCCCAGAATTGTAGGGATTCGTTAAGGGATTTTTGGATGGGGATGGGGATGAGTTAATTAAATTTAGATTGCCCCACAGGGGTCCCTCTAACTTTTCTCAGGCTGCGGTACTCCGGTAAGTTTTCTACCCGTTTTTGGTCGATTCCCATCAAGTTTGGCCCTCGCGGCCTACTGGCCGTCGACCGTACCACGGCTCGATTTTTCTGTGGCCATGGCGTCAGGGTTTCATCGGTGCCCGGACTGTACTCGCACCATGTCTATCACAGACCCTCATGGAGTCTGTGTAATATGTTTAGGCCGTGAGCATGATGTCCTGACTTGCACCAAATGTGCCCTCATGACACCAAAAGGTTGCAAAGCCAGAATGGAGAAGATGGGACTCCTTTTCCGTGCTCACACACCGACGCCGTCAGTCACA